>NW_026884845.1:0-574025 GCF_032173495.1 Musca vetustissima | reverse complement strand
GACCCACCTTTAATTATACCGATCGTCATATCTTCGACTAGCTCAGTCAATACAGACATGTGTGTCCGTCCGTCCGTCTGTCCGTCTGTCTGTCCATTATAATTTGTAAACACAATCTTTCACCACGTTATCGACTAATCTTCATGAAACTTGCATGTATTGTTTTTGGGAAAGATCGGTTAATATTTAGGGGATGAAATGGACCAAATACTAATTTTTTGTCGGTTTTTCCGGTCTCTCCAGAGGCCGCAATAATGGCCCGAACATCGGAAAATTTTCCATGGAGAAGGGGATCAGGTCAAAGAATAAGCATGCCTGTTTTGATAAAGATCGGCCAATATTTAGCGGGTCAAATGGACCCTGACTTTTGTGTGAAAAATGACAAAATTTTTATTCTATACCGTATATGTTTACCCCTGAAGTACATAGACCCGAGAAGTTTATATTATATTCAAGAGGTGTGGTTGACCTTTAAATTAATATCAATTATATTGTTGTATGTGCTCCAGTTATATTCCATGAGGTTCCAGTTATGGTCAAGGACAACGCCTATAATTTTCGGTGACGATCAAATAATAATTTTGGAATGAAGTGGACCGAAAACTTAGATTTTTGTGTTATTTTGTAGTCGATTTATAAACCCTAAATGAAAACCGAACATCACAACACAACCCACGGTGAAGAGAATCTGGACAATAGCTGTACTGAATACTCGTATTCGTTTACCTCTAATCGGGCAAGAGGGTGCAAATATCACGAAATATTGCCCAGGCTCGGAAAATACATCCGCAGAAAATTTGAGTTCCGTGGTAGTTGTGTAGGGTATCGTATGGTCGGCCCCGACCGACTATACTAATCCGCTCACTGATGTTTACTTATTCTTTGTCAGATTACCTTCTTGGTGTAAAATTTTGACCACAAAAAATCAATTTGTTGGTCAATTTTATTCCCTTAATATTAATCGAGCATTACCAAAAACATTAGGGGTCTTCATTGACTAGAACTCGTCCCCGTAACGATTGATCCATATGCCGATCGGTATTTGATATTTCGTTCACTTCATATGGAAGTAACAATTTTTCAAAGTTCTAACATCGAAGAAAAACTACCATTTCCTTCTGAAATTATCCCTAAGGAAATTTTAAGCTTGTTAGGGTAATCGTATTTTTGATTGATTATATTGAAATGTATATTTTTTAATTTCTTTCGATTCACTTCCTATCATTTATTGTTTTTGTCAAAACAATGGCATTCCCATAACCTGACCCCCAACAAATATATACACACTCATGTGTGTAGTGTTTGTTTGTGTTAACTTCTTTGTTTTTCCATATGTTTTATGCCTGAATACCTAAAATGTGATTACATTTATTACGTGTAAAGGCCTCATATGTTTTTCTGTTCAGGCTCCCTCTATATATGTACTGGATATTTATATTTTTTAATATTTTCCCCCTATATTGCCTACATTGGAGTTTTGTGTGTGTTGGTTTGTTTTTGTGTAAGTCGATTATTATTATGACTGCTGCTTTAGGCTTAACGTTTATCAAGCGTTACAATGGCGTCGGCTTATTATTGTCCCGCTACTGATGATGTAGATGTTTTTTGTTTTTGTTGTTTCATTTTCATTTTGTATTTGATTTTTATTTGTGTACATTTTCACGGCTCACATGCCATGATTTTAGAATGAGTGGAAAAAAGCCAACACAATACACACATTCACTCACAGCGAAACAATTTTAAATTTAATAACATGTTATAAATAATGCTAACGTTGATAATATCATTTCGTACATTTGTTTATAGCGTGGTTTTTGTAATGCTTATTGAAAAACGGTTCATTGGACATTTGTGTGTGTGTCTGAGCGTGCGTGTGTGTGTACGGCAGTGAACAGGAAATTACATAAATAATTCTACAGTAATACCACATTGTTAAAGGCCATAAAGTCATTCAGTTACATTATGTTTATGTGAATGTTAAGTAAAACTTGCAAATGAAAAACAATGTAGATTTGTTTTTGTTGCATTAACGGATTGTTCTAATAATACCCATATGTGTATTTGTAAACCGGTGCAATTGTCGTATGAGTTATTTAATGATAAGTAATCATGAATGGCATTACTTATACGTGCCAAACACACATATTTGCAATGTTTGATATCACGAAATCGCTTGAGAAATGTAATTATTTTTCTATTTAAAGAAGGCCTGTAGACCTGCAGTCCGTGAGTAATATTCTATATCATTTGATGGGCCAGCGTGGATTAAACAAAATTGTATTGAAGCTCAAGGGAATATTAAGGTGTTCATACTCCCAGACTTTGGATATTTTATTAATGTTTTTGAAAGACCAAACCAGGGCCTGGTTTTTAACATATTTTTGAAGAAGCAGCAACCTCGTTGGAAGCTGGGATTTCTTTAAAGGGAGGATTTTTTTGTATTAGCAGCCTTGAAGTCGTGTTTTTTTATAATAATTTTAAAGTAGCCTTAGAGGCTTGGATTTTTTAACAATATTTTTTGAAGCAACAGCAGCCTTAAAGGCGTTGTTTTTAACAATATTTCTTGAAAGATTAGCAGCCTTAGAGGCTTGAATTTTTTAATAATATTTATGAAGGATTAACAGCATTTGGGGAGTTGATTTTTTAATAATCTTTTTGAAGGATTAACAGCACCTAAGGCGTGGATTTGTTAATAATATTTTGAGGCTTGGATTTGTTAATAATATTTGAGGCTTGGATTTTTTAATTCTATTTTTTGAAGGAACAAAATCGTTACAGGCGTGGATTTCTTTATAATATTTCTAGTATGATAAGCACCCTTTAAGGCAGTGAATTTTTAATAATTTTTTTTTTTAGAACAAACGCCTTGATGGCGTGGATGTTTGAAACAAAAGAAGCATTAGAGGCGTGAAGTTTTGTAGCAAGAAGGCTAGATTGTTTTACAATATTTTGAAGGGCCAGCAGCATTTGAGCCTTTGTTTTTATACCCTACAAAACTATGTTGTCAGGGTATTATTGCTTTGTGCAGCCCCAAGAGTTTGTAACGCCGCGAAATATTGGTCCTAGACCAATCTTTAAGTATACCGATCATCATATCTCGACTAGCTGAGTCGATCTAGACATGTGTGTCCGTCCGTCTGTCCATTATAATTTGTAAACACGATACAGGCCACAATTATGGACCAATCTTCAGGAAATTTTGCATGTAGGAAGGGTTCGGTCCAATGAAGACCCCTATTGTTTTTGGTAAAGATCGTTTAATATTTAGGGGATGAAATGGACCAAATACTTAATTTTTGTCGGTTTTTGTGTTTGCTCTAGAGGCCGCAATTATGGCCCAAACTTCGCGGGATCGGGCCAAAGAATAAGCATACCTGTTTTGATAAAGATCGGATATTTAACGGGTCAAATGGACCCTGACTTTTGTGTGGAAAATTACAAAATTTGTATTCTATGGCGTATATATTTGCCCATGAAGGACATAGACCCGAAAATTTGATAATATATCCAAGAGGTGTGGTTGACATTTAAATTGATACCAATTATATTGTCGTTTGTACTCGGTGCTTACCTACTCAGATATTTTTTAGTAACCCATTACAACACTAGAAGGCGGAAATATAGCGCTGATCGCTTTGAAATTTTCCATGAGGTTCCAGTTATGGTCAAGGACAACGCCTATAACTTTCGGTGATGATCAGAAGTGGACCGAATATTATTTTTTGTGTTTTTTTTCGAGTCGATGCCAATAATAGGCCGAAAATCACAACACAACCCACGGTCGAGGGAATCTGTACTGAATATGAATATTAATATTCGGAAAATATGTCAGATGCTGTTGACCTCTAATCGGGCTAGAGGGAGCAAATATCACGAAATATTGCCCAGGTTCGAAATAAATATCCACAGACAGATAGAGTTCCGTGGCAGTTGTGTAGGGTATCGTATGGTCGGCCCCGTCCGACTATACTGCTCCGCTCACTGGTTTAATACTATTTTTGAATTAACAGCAACCTTAGAGACGTTGATTTTTAAATACAATTTTGGAAGGACAAGCAAGCTTTAAGGTTTTGGTCGTTCAACAATATATATTGAAGAACCAGTCGGACTTAGAGACGTAATTTTTTATTTATTATATTTTTGGAATTTTTAGAATATTTTTTTAAAAACGGTAACCCCAATTTGAGGAGTTTTTGGACGTTTGTTAAATTAATTGACTCTAAATTTATATTTAGAGTTTTCATTGGGAATCAAGTCTTTTCACCCAAATTTAGTTATAACCTCGCCATATGGTGGTGGAACTAACTTAACGACATGTTTACCTGTTTTTACGACTGTTCCAGAAATCGTGGACTTTTAAATGTTATTTTTAAACATTTCAATAAGGTCTCTTTTTTTATAGAAAGCATATAAAAAGTTCTTTCATTGTATTATTTCTTATATATAAAAAGCCTGCAAGACTTGTTATATGTATATCCACATGTAATAAGCTACCTTCGATGATAATTTTTACCTTACTTTTTATGAACCTGTAAAATAAATTTTCCACTTTTCCAATAACAAACAAAAAAACCCTTAAAACACTATTCGTCAGGTCAGAGAGCAACTGACAACCAGAAAGTGAATTAAATGCTTAATGATATGGCCACATCAAACAGTTGGTTGGTAATTATATTCAATTGACAGCATCGCAGGCTAGGTGCAATGACACAGAGAACAGCTTAAGGCCGATATAACAACGCAGCAGACCCATTATTTCCCTTTTAATTGCAGAAAACTTCAGTGAATCAGCGGTATAATAAAAGACAGCTAATCTTCAATGCCATATTAAATGGGATAATTCTGAAACAATAACAACAACACCAACAACTAGAGGAAAACCCGTCAGCTACATTTTTACGAGAATAAAGGAGGACATCAATACAACAGTTCCTTTGTCAGTTGAATACCGCATCATTTCACATGCGCTGGGATACAAAGTTGCAGATTTATTTGAGTGACTCGTTGAGGGTGGAACTAGCAAACAAAGTGTTTATAAAATATACTGATAATAATACATATCCCCTGGCGAGAGGAATATGGATAAATTATCTCTTCCCATTTTATCTCGCATACTGCAATATGTATAGATTTAAAAATACCTATTGTAATCTAAATTAGTTCCATGTTTATAATAGTCACTTCTCACAAATAAAACTTTACACATCCATGTTCGTATATCCGTATGTCTGCGTGAACAAATGTCCGCATTTTTAACAGTAACCACAAGTGATCGACATATATGAGACAAGTGAAACGTTTGACAACCATAATGATGAAACAGACAGTCAGACAAGCAAACAGACAGGGCACAGAGAATGCGAATTAAAGTTGTGGCCCAAATGTTGTGGGCGTACAAAAGTGGAAAAACTTTTTTTGTTCCAGCCGTTTGGCTAACCACAAGTATTATCGAGGTGTAAACTGACCCACAATCCAAAATGAACTTTTGTGAAATGCGGAACAATGGACGAATGAATGGATGCGTAAATGCTTGGAATTAATTCAGCGGCAACTGTTGAAAATATTTGTTTGTTTTAAATTCAGATAATGTAAAACAAATAAAATATATTCGGAAGATGCAGTGTTTATTATATCAATTACAATTTTATATAGACATTTTCAATAAGGCAACCCATAGATCGCCAGAAAGAAATCCTCCATAATTTTAATTAAAAAACAGGCTTCAAAGACAGCTTGTACTTTTGATCAATTACAAATATAATTTAAAAATCCACGCCTCTAAGACTGCTGGTTTTTAAGAACCGTTATTTAAAATCTCCACTACTGTAAGACCACTGGGTCCAAAAACTTTATTTAATAAATCCACGTCTCTAAATTCCCTTATTCTTAGTAGCCTTTATTTAATAAATCCACACCTCTAAGTCTGGGAATCCTTCAGCCTTTAAGGGCTGCTGGTTTGATGATTCTGTTATTAAAAATACATGCTTCGAAGGTTGCTAGTACTTCGGAACGCTTATTCTTGAACAATATTATTAATTATTTTATAAAAGCTCTTATTATGAAATACCAGAAAATGTTCTTATTCTTATTCTGGATGGGAATTCATCTGGTAGAACACCAAAAAGTCTTTTTACAGAACACCCCCAGCACCTAACACCTAAAGATCTTCCCATTGAAGACCAAAAGATGTTCTAATGAATACTAAAAATTAGACATATATAAGACCACAACGTCTTCATACTTGGGAGACATAAAGGTCTTCCTACATGGAAGTTCTGAAGGTCCTTAAAACTAAGACCAAAACATCATTGTATAAAAATCCAGACTGTCTATGTAGAATAACAAAAAAATAACTACAGAAGACAAGAATATCGCCATATAGCAGTCACGAAGATTTTCATAAACAAGACCAAAATGTGTTCATATCGAAATCCAGTATGCCGACTAATAGTAGACAAGGGTATACTCCTTTAATCCATTTTATCCATAAAAAAGTTCCATAGATCTTCATATAAAGGACCAAAAGGTCTTGCTATAAAAGAATAAAAACATGTTCTTGTAGAGGACCGAAGGTATTCCTGAGCCAGACCAGAAACTCCTTCTCATGATGAGCAGAAATTCTTTACAAGAAGACTAGATTGCCTTAGAATAGAGAAACAAAAATTCTTCTTATAAAAGGCCATTATATATTATTTTAGAAACCCAGATGGGTTTCTTTTAGAAGACCAGCAGATTCTCCCTTATAAGACAAACCTACGACATCTCTTCTACTTATGTATTTTCCTGCAAGTTTAAATTATACAAAATACAAAATCGTCTTTACAAATAACCCAATCTTCTTTACTAATAACATAATTTCGTTATCAAGATACTATCGACAGATATTTCCGCCGATTGCTTTCAAGTGGCTTTCATAAATTAATGCCTTGACCACAAAAATCACGCGCCCTGCTGTGAAACCAAATAAAAACGCCAAAGGCACCATAAACACTTCATGGCAAAAGTAAGGATGTGTCCTCGGAAAAACACTAACACCCATCACCACTATTTGCCAAGGGCAAATTTACACCTAACACGTGTTTCACACCAAAAACGCAAACAAACAGAGACCTTGACAATCATCCCAACCCGCACACACACTACCTCCGTCCCTCGACCGCCCGCCCGCATTGGCATTGGCTATTTTAAGCCTTCATTAACATTGAAGGTATCGCGGTAAGGGAAAATAAATTTTCGGCCATAATAAGGATTTAATGATTATGCCGAAAATTATTGCCCCAATGGCTGGTTACGCATTTGATAGCCTCGTGAACTTCGAGGAGATATCCGTGTGTAAACAAAATGATAATCAAATAGGCTTTAGGCAGCTTCTGAGGCTATGCTCTGTTATGCTTTTAACCGATTGTTTGTTTTGCCACTGCCACTGTTGCGGCTACCGCTGCTGCTGGTGACGTCTATCGCCTTTTGCCCAAAAAGCCCACGATTTATGACTACTTATCTCCGGCTAAACTATGTTCTTAAGTATATTAAAGTATCACAGAAATATATCTAAAATCTAAATACGCCCAACAAATGCCAATTACAGAGGATAATTTCCATTTCCACGATATTCCAAACTTATGCCAACTTCTCGTGGCAACAATTACGCACTATAGGAACATAATAAGCCATGCGAATATAATGGAGAGCAGCCGAATAAGTGAATGGCTGTTAACATTACATGGAATTAACCAACGGTCGATGACTGTGATTGTGGCTGGCTGACTGGTTGGTTGGATGGATGGTGAAATGGTTGACTAGCTGGTTGTTTGGCGGTGCTATAAAGCCGGATAAATGTGTCGCTTGCTTTTTTGTCTTCTATTTTTAAGAAAACAAAATCAACAATTGTATTGTTATAAAATAAATAGTACAAAATATATACGAAGAAATATGGCAATAAACTCTGAAGAAGAATAATAGAGTCTGTGTAGTGCAACATGTGGGCAATATATAAGAGTAAATATGGATTCCTGTGGAGGATGTTTTTTTTTTAAGAGAAAATTTAATAATAATTTATTGTACATTTTCGTTTTAAAAGGAAGGTCAAATAGGCGTCTTGGTGTAGGTTTTTTATTTATTGAATTGAGGATGCCTCAGTTAGTATTTTAAAAAAATCCACACCTCTATGTCTTCGGATCCTTCAAAATTATTATTTAAAAATCCATGCCTCGTAGTCGGCGGATCATTCAAAATTATGATTAAAAAATCCATGCCTCGTAGTCTGCGGATCCTTGAACCTTTTGGCTAAAAAAATCGACGCCTCTAAGGCTAATTCTTCGGAACTGTTTTTATTTTAAAGGCTGTTGATACGTCGAATCATTTATTTAAAAAAAATCCTCGCCTCTAAGGCTGCAAATTCTTCACAAATGTTATTAAAACATTTCACAACCTCTACAACTGGTTTTCCTTTAAAAAAATATTATTATAAAATCCAAGCCTCTAATGCACCAGTTTCTATATACGTTCCTTATAGATATTTACCTATCTTGCAGAGCAATGTGTGGGCAATTAGAATAAATATGGATTTTTGTGGATGATGTGGTTTTTTTTAGAGAAAATTTAGCTCGCAATATTAAATATAGAGGCTTGAAATTTTGCACATTGGATTTTTTATACTAGAAATTGTTAAAATCGATCCACTTCTTGCGGACCCTCATGTAGCGTAACATCCCAAATGTCGGTATTTTGGTGATTTTGGGCACGCGTTTTAATCGAATTGGCTGTGATATTATATTTTGGAATTTTATAGAGAAGAAAATGTCTCTACAAAAATTATCACTATTAGCTCAAAAATCCGCTTAGACCCCATTTAAAGATATCTCCCATTATTTCGACGCCTCCGAAGAATTGTATGCTAAGTCTGAAAAGTGAATTTTTCAGCAGAAGCTCCCAAAGTATGGAAGTTTCTTAAATCTTAGGTGACATGCTAAGTACATTTTTGCTTATAATTTTGGCTTGGATTGGCCGATGATTACCAAAATTTCAGAGAATCTAAATTAAGGACCGTAGTATCTAAAAACGTAAAGAACTTTAAAACATGCTAAGTCGACTTAGCATACTATGGTTCGGAGGTTGGTAATTTCGCTACCTATTAACGTTGGCGACCAATTATAGATTTTTAAAGGCTTTGGCGGAATTTGTACTTTGATGTAGCTGTAAGTTGGCATAGAGTTCCGGAGGGCTGACATACATATATACACAAAAATATATATGTGTGTATATACACTCTGGTACATCCTCTCACACAATTATCGATGTGCGATATGGTGCTTTATCATAGTGAAAACACATGATGGGGGTTTCTACAATTATCTGCATTTCTGACGAATTATTTCGGTCAAAATTTAGTAATTTAAGAACCTAAGGGTTATTTTTATTTCATATCCTAATAATATTACTGCATGTACATCGTACTTTTTTGTTAGAAATTCATCTGTTTTTCCAGGAACCATTATATATTTCAAAAAAAAAAAAAAACATTGGATTGTCATCAAATGAAAATTCTTTCATGAAATCAATAGAATTTGAAATGTGGCCTTGGAAAATATAATACAGCGGTATTGCATTGTATTCTTTGCAATTTTTTTCACAACAACAAATTTCCAAAAAAAAAACCGGTTTTTAATTTTACGCTTAAAACAAACAAAACTCTTTTTGCAACGAACTCAAATATTTTATTTTAGCTTAAAGGCGTCTGATATTTTTTGACATTATAATCAAGGCAAATCAGGCAAAATTCAGATGAATGTAACAAGTACCCAATCAAATACACATTTAAGGCACATACATAACTGATATATATAGTCAGTTATACATATATGTATTTATTTCTTCATGGAAAAAATAAAAAATCACTTTTTCGATTTTGTCGTTGTTCTTGAATAAAGAGACACGCAGCTAAAAAAAATATTAAGCCACTTGTCAATGTTGGCTTATGCCTTTTTAAGCGTTATTGGTATTTCTCTGTTTTAAACATTCATCCGTATTGTCCCTCCCTGCATAGTAGCATTCATTCTCTGACTTATTGGCGGGACTTTGAAATCATTGTCACATTTTATCAATATTTTTTTTTTCACTTTTTTGTTTTCTGTTTTCATTTGTTACGATGATGGTAGCAAATAACTGTAGGCGCTTTACTGTCGCCCAGAACTTTTTTGGTTTTGGATTTTTTTTCCCTCTGCCAATAGTCCCCGTTGTCAATAAAACATCAGTTTCACTGTCACAATCGCAATCAACATCAATATTGTCAACAAATGATGATGATGGTGTTATTGGTAACTTGAGAGCACTGTTCAAAATGTGATGACATCAATATTGCACAGTGCGACGGTTTGTTTAGTGGGGTACGGGGAGGATAGGATCAAGAGTTGGCCTTGACAAAAGCCCATGGACAATTAGTATGCGTTAATGGTAGCAATGAAGGGCAAAGCTTTATTTTCTTTTATTCTCCCATTTAATTGTTGAAAATTAAATGAAAAAATTGTCAGAAACAGAAATTAGCTAAATTATTGAAATTGAATTTCTGAAATATGCATGTTTTATTTTTAAACATTTTGGAAATAAGATATTTCTTGGAAGTATTTACATGGTGAGGGGGTATTATTTTATAATAATAACATTGTAAACAATACTCGATTTTAATAAATATTAAATAAATTGCTATATAAACACGTACAAAATTTCAGAAAAAAATAGATAACAAATAATACATAATAATTCTGATATTTAAGTCTTAGAGGACAATACCTAAAATCGTTCAAGGAAAATATATTTCCACAAACGTACAATTCTCCACTGCATAAATTATCATTAAAGGGCTTTCCGTCAGAACCATTGCCGTTATAGGAGGTTGTAGAGAAGGTCCCGCAATACGGCACAATATCTCACCAAAATCGTACACATAACACCAATCTTGTTCCGCCATATTACTATTTGGGTTATCTCCGCAAGATAGAGCCAAATCAAAGATAAAATGATAAAATATACTAAGAAGAGAACTCTCCGGTATTTTGTTGTCTGTATCGAGGATCTTAAGTTCCGTATGACAGGATCAGGTCAAGGGTTTATAAATCAGAAGATCAGGAATGGTTTATAAATGACTTGATTTTCAAATGTTGATATAGTCAAGTAAAGGGAGTATTGAATGAAAAGGTATTCTCTAGAGATAAGTAGACCCTCTTGAGAACTATTAGAATCTCTGATATTCCTTAAAGAAAAAATGGTTCTGAAACTCAAAGACATATTGAAACCTAGATATGCCAAATTTTAGGGATTCTTTTTATGACGATCAGGAGTTAGAGGTCAGAGAGTTTTTTTACACCAATTGCATGTCACGAAGTGGATGTCTTGAAGGGAGTCCTTTTATTTTTAGACGATCGAGTAAAGTAAAGACTAACTGAGGAGAGTCATTTTTCGACAAGCTGAAACAAGTTTTTTGGACGACCTGAATGGAGTCTTTAAATACGAACTTTATGTAGTCTTTATTGAAGGGTGTCTTTATAGGCGCGCTAAAGGTCAGAAAATCCTTATGAACGACTTAGACTTTTTCATGGAGTCTTTAAGCTGAAGGGAGTCTTAATGAATGATTTAAAGAAAATATCTGTAGGGACAAAAAATATTTAAGGGAACCCCACCCATTCTCGATTTTAATTTTTCAAGATTTTCAATGGGCTGGTAAATGAATATAAATGCTTGTTAAGGTTTGTAACTTTGCACATTGTATTTGAAGATTTAAAAGAGAAGAAAAATAATTTACAAAAAATGTTTGTTATTGTTTTGTTGTTGTTTTTTTTTTTTTTTGTAATTAAAGAAAAGTCCTTATTTTTGATGGCGGGCATGATAACTCCTCACTGGAACATCGGAATCCGAAAATTCCAACGGTGTTAGAAAGAGTACATGTCTGGCTCTCGTATGAACTAGGATTATTGACTTCGCTCTAAAATTAACAAAATGGTGGACCTTTGAAAAAATATTTTTGGAAAATCGCCGATTTTTTACCAAAAACCAAGTTAAAAAATAAGGAAGATCTTCACCGATTGGCTTTATCCTAGTTCATACGAGAGCTATACACTCCCAGAGAAACGTTGCAAAATTTGGAACCGATTGCATTATTAGTTTTTGAGTTATCGTGCCCGCCATTCGCAAAAAAATGTTTAGAGAAAAACGCGTTTAAAGTTTGAGAAGCCCTTCAGACGTCACTTGATGCTGACACAATAAATCGGCTATATCTTCAAGAGTTCTTGAGATTTTCACTTGAAATTTTGTAGAGACATTCTTGAATTAGTGTAGATTCGAATTATATCAACAAAAATTTTGACCCCGAGAATGGGGGGTCCCCTTAAACGGGTCTCTATATGCGAGCTAAATGGTGTATCTTTGGACAAACTTTTTAGATAAGCGGTACAGTGTTTATAGAAGAAGCGAAGACAGGCTTCTTAGGCATGCTGAAAAGAGCACAAATAAATACGTAACTTATTAACATCAAAAAAAGGAACCAACGGAGTGAATCGAGAGGAGAGGGAGGTGCCAGAAGGCATTAATCTTCGAAACCGTTTTAAAATTGAAAACAGTATTACAATGTACTGCTTTCGGTATCGAATCCAAATTTTATACAACCAACCAATATATTTTTTACATTAGTATTTTTTTCCTTAAAAATTACCAAATCGTACGTATAATCCATTTTAAGGTCTCCCCATATTATTGTTACGCATACGCTTCAATGTCAACAACAACTGCATTTCCATATCGTTGGGGAAGGAATTGTTTGTATTGTTGTGGTCATTGCTTTTATTTTACGTCAACATTTTTTATTGCGTATCATTACCACAACAGCAACAACTACAAACACATAATAAAAACAAAATACTTGGAATAAATTTCACTTTTCCTTGAACTCTTCAAAAAGGCTTGTCCGCCACACAAAATCATGGAAAAGACATCAATGATTTTTTTTGTTCTGTTTGTTTTTTTTTTTTTTTTTTGCTCGTCGAACCAACAACTACAAAAACAACAAAACTTGACAATGCCACAATGTCTAGGCCTAAAAGTTAAACGACGCGTCTAGCAAATAATTCAAGCTGCGTAATTATCTACACGGGCCGAATGGCGACGTTCGAATGATAAAGTCAATGCGATGGTTTGGGAATAACCCGAAAACGCAGAAATGAGCCGAGAAACGGCTGAACAAACCGAAAAAATGGCAGTCCGTTTCGTTTAGCTGTTTTTTGTTTTTTGGTTGGCAAAAATTTGCAAAGCGCGAAAGTGATTCATGGTCATGCGCTACCAACATTACAGGCAGGCAGGCAGACCGACAGACAAACTCTAAAGGACAGTTTATTTTTGTTTGAACGAATGAGGAAGCTATGGAAATAAAATTGTCATTTGCATAGTACTTGAATTTTCTCGGACCATAATAAATCCATGTTGCCACAAACGTTGTTGTTGGTGTTTTTTTTCTGCTAAAGAGTACTACGCACAAAAATCATAAAAAAACGGAACATTTACATCGAACAACAAATTACGTTAACTAAGAAGCACGCTTAACATTAAACGGAAGTTTGAAAAGCGCTGCTAAAGAATTTATATTTTGTTGTTGTTGTTGTGTGGTTTGAAGGTCATGGGCACCGGGGGGTATGAAGTGTTCTTAACATTAACCTTCGTTTGTGAGAGTTGGGTCACAAAAAAAGTGGAACCAAAGTTCAACAAAAAATATTTTTTTATTCATGCCTTTGATTGGAAAGATAAGTTAATCGCACAAAAGGCAAATAATGATGAATGATAATATCTAGTTGAACAAACAATGTTCGGAGGCGGGTTTGAGTTGGTTCCGTTTTATTTGTTTTGAACGGAAATCATTTGTAAACAATTTAATCAAAACAAAGAAATCAAAGTTAAATTTCCCATTACATTATATTGAAGAACAATAAGAAGACGTGATACACCAGGACTTTTTCTGTATATAGAACTTCAAAAGAAAAAATAAATAAAAAAATTAAATAAATAAATAATAAAGTTCTGTCCATCATATTGTCTATAAATACTTCCTCCAGCTCGGGAATACCTTTATCTCGTCTATATAGAATCCCTTTAGCTACACCATTCAAACACTATTCAGCTCGCTATAAAGACGCCCTTCAGCTCGTCTTTAGAGACTCCATTCAGTTCGTAAATGAAGAACCAAATCAGCTAATCTATAAGACTCTCTTCAGCTAGTATATAGAGACTCCCTTAGGTTCATCTATAAGAACTCCCCTTAAATTGTAAGCTAATTTATAGAGGCTCTCTTTAATTCGTCTAAAAAGATTGCCGTGAACTCGTCTATAAACAGTCCCTTTCAGCTAGTTTATACAGACTCCCTTTAACTCGTCTGTAGGGACTCCCTCTCCAGGCATTTATAAATGCCAAAAAAGTATAGCCTTGAATAGAGACTCCCTTTTCAGGCATTTATAAATGTCAATAAGTATAGCTTTGAATAGAGTTCAGATTACAACTACTATCAGTTTACATCTCATTTAACTGTTTGATCTGCTTTCCCTATTGGGTTACTGATAAATTTATAAAAACATAATTTTCCATCGATTTAATTTCGCTGGAATCACAAATGATATGTACAAGGGAAACTTTTTTCTATTTTTCTTTTTCAAATTTCAAAATTCACACAAATACTACTACAACTGCAGGTTCCAGAAATTTATTTGTAATTTTACGTACAAAAGAAAAAATCAAGAAATACAAATGTTGTTGAATTCTCAATGGGCATTCTAACGAATTTGTAAATACCCCAATCAGACAATCAGTCAGTCAGTCAATCACCCATGTACTCGTATTTCCAAAACAAACAATTTAAAATATTTCATATATAAGCATTGGCCTTTTGAAATGCTAAAGTGTTCGATAGCGGGAAAAAAGTTACCTAGACATACCTTCAGTGTTATTAAGCTGGGATGCCAGAAGCTGATTGCTTTTGGTATGTTTTTATTGTCATGGCAAGCAATTACTTTAGCTGCTATCATCATGGATGCCTCCGAACATCACTGGCTGTTCCTACCAGAGAGTTTGTGTGTGTGCTTGTATGTCCTTGTGCAAGTCACTCAAGTGAAGTGCTGCTATTTTTATGATTATTTATTATTATTCATGACAGGCAACAACTTTCACACCTTCACATTTAACTGAATTGATTGTAATAATAAATTCAATTTCCGGATTTTTATTTTTTTTATTTTTTAACGTCATGAAATCACACACAACTCTTCAGAGAGTTTTGAGATGCATTGGCAGGAATGATGAAGAGTGCATGGGAAAGGGCCTGGATTTTTAAATTCAACTTTACATTTACCAATTGCTAGTGTCTAGCCATGAAATACTACATGCAATTTATTCAATTGTAATTGCAATGAAATAATTGAGTTTTATTGGCAGAATTTTCAGAAAAACAAATATTACAGTTGTCATATTCTCCGATTCCTTTGGATAGCATTTAACGCAGAGGGGTCGTTAAGTTCGATAGGGAACAAATTTGTCTGAGAGTTCTGAAAAGAACTCACGGTTTCAACAGAAACCTGGAATCCTCTATTGATAAATGGCCTCATTTAAGAAGGTATCATTAGGAAGAATCGGTATTGGCAGAGAAAACGATGACTCTTTTACTGTTGAACAGCTAGAAGTTAAAAATGCTGATCTTAAGGATTTTCCATGAACCGTTAGTGTATCCAGATAATGTCGACCTAAAACACAATGTTTTGTCATTTTTACAGATATATATTCCCTATTTTGGATTTTTCTATAAAAATTCGCTAAAGCTTGTCTGTAAAGATTCTCTTCTGCTCCCCGAGATTCTTCTTCTCTATAAAAGTGATTTAAAATTTATTAAAAATTATTAAAATTCTGCAATTCACGTGATTAGAATTATGTTGAGCTCTTTGTATTTAATTTATATTGAAAGTAAATAATTACATATATAAATATAATGATATATATATAATTATTTTTTTTTTTTTTTGCCCAAATACGTGATTTTTTTGTTCCCTTCCCTATACTAATTTCTATTAAATTATTATTTATATTTCTTCATTTATTAATGCAAATATTTTCAACAATTAATTTAATATTACGATATGCACAATTTGCCGAATAATTATTAAAAATAATTGGCATGTGTGCGGTTGCTAATTTGTCACTTTAAAATAAATTGCCGAGAAATAAAAAATAAATGAAAAAAACATAAACAAATGAAAAATTATGATTTGAATTTTAACACCAAATAATTACAAATTAGAAAAATTATATTCTAAAAATTAATAAAACAACAAAAAACCGACAACACAACAATATAAATCGTGATATGTGTTTAATATTATATATTTACATAAGATAATAAAAACAAATATACATACTTAATGTATTTTTATTTAATAGATTATTGTTTAAATAACACTGTAACTAATACATAGATAAATATATATGTATATACATATACATACTTTTTTATAAAATCAAACATATTAACAATTAACTCGACAAATATTTGCACATTAACATAAATAACTACAAAGTCCCAGGAGCTACAAATCGACTATTTATCTGTTTTAAACCATTTACACAAATCTGAATACAACCAGTAAGGAAAGTAATAAAGTCGGACGGGACCGACTATATGATACCCTTCACCACTTTGGGTATATTCAACAGATGAATCCAAACAGACGTCAAATTTTTAAAGGACCAGTAAAATGAAATTGGATCCATAAACATGTCATTCTGTAACCTATACTAAATAGAAGCTATATCTAAATCTGAACCTATTTCAAGGATTTCTGGAAACTTAGCACACATCATTCCAGACCTAATTCATAACGCTGTGCCAAATTTCGTGATGCACCATTTACATTAAATCGGACGAAAATATATATGGGAGCTATATCTAAATCTGAACCGATTTTCAGGAAACTTAACACACATAATTCCAGACCTAATTCAGTACGCTGTGCCAAATTTCGTGCAAATCGAAAGTTTTCAAGGGACTTTAGTGGACTATTTACCTAAAATCGGGCAAACTATATATGGGAGCTATATCTAAATCTGAACCGATTTTCACGAAACTTCTCACACATCATTCTAGACCTTATTCATTACGCTGTGCCAAATTTCGTGCAAATCGACTGGGACTTTGGTGCATCATTTACATTAAATCGGACGAAAATATGTATGGGAGCTATATCTCAATCTGAACCGATTTTCAGGAAACTTAACACACATCATTCCAGACCTAATTCAGTACGCTATGCCAAAATTCGTGCAAATCAAAAGATTTCAAGGGACTTTAGTGGACTATTTACCTAACATCAGGCGAAACTATATATGGGAGCTATATCTAAATCTAAACCGATTTTCACGAAACTTCGCACACATCATTCTAGACCTTATTCATCACGCTGTGCAAAATTTCGTACAAATCGAAAGATATATAGGGACTTTGGTTCACCATTTACCTTAAATCGGACGAAAATATATATGGGAGCTATATCTAAATCTGAACCGATTTTTCCCAATTTCAATAGGGTTCGTCCTTGGGCCAAATAAGTGACCTATGCCGAATTTCATCCAAATCGAATTATAAATGCGACCTGTATTTTGTTCACAAAAATACATGGACGGTTGGACGGACATGCGTAAATCGACTCAGAAAGTGATTCTATGCATATTCTCAAAAGGAACCATGGGTTTATCTCGATTATTTTTGCCTGTTACAAACATATGCACAAATACATAATACCTTGTACCACAGTGTGGTGAAGGGTATAAAAAGTAGTTCGATGTTTGGTTGCCACACCAATTAACAGTAAAAAATAGGACCGATCGAATTTCCATCTGCGAAGCCTTGGCCAAACGGAATGAGATAGACCCATTTATTAAACGGATGGTGACTGAAGATGAGAAATAGATCACATACGATAACCCTGAACGAAAACGATCCTCGAACGAACGATCAAAGAGCGATGAAGCGCCTCAAACGGTGGCCAAACCAGGACTAACGACCATGAGGGTTCTGCTATGCATTTGTTGGGGCTATGAGTTGCTTCCATATGACCAAACGGCTAAATTCGTTTAACAAAGACGGTGCTGAGTGAATTTACTAGCAACGGTGCCACCGCTCTTTTATATGAAAGTTGTGCGATCCTTCTCAACTCTCTAAATGGTGTTCACAATTGGCCACCTATATCTTATGATTTAATCCTAACGACTTCATCCTTTTGAGGCTCATAAAATAATAATGTCTTCACCAACATCCCATCATACCAAGCAAGACCTAAGCCATTTATTAAATTTTCGGTTCTGCAAAGTTTTATAAAAATATATGGAAATGTTAAGTTCGGTATGGACATTCTTTAATGATAATGATATGCTGCCCGAAGAAAACAAAATAATAATCTACAGACATTCAGGTTGACAAATTGGGCATAAATACGGAAAATTTTGAGTACCGTTGTATCATTTTTGGTAAAAATATTTGGCAATGAGAACCCAAAAATATCAGTTAAAAAAGTGTACAAAATACATAATAAGTGGATGTTCCGTTTCTATACTTAAATTACGTAAATATTAATATTTTTGATAGCGGGATTTCCTATGAGAATTCAAAATATATAATAGAGCCAATTTGATTAAAAAACATGCACAAATTTCCCAAAATATCGCAATTTTGGAGATGCCATTAAATTGTTGCGATATCTCATCATGGCCCCATATCGAGCCTAAAAATAACAAATTTGACTATAATTAGTTTGAAAATCGTGTCTAAATGCTTCAAATTACGAATATTAGGGAGAAGTATTAAAAGAGATGAGGGCTCGATTTCTGGTGTAGCCTTTTGGTCCCTGTTTCCTCATTGTATAACCTTCCCGTACAGTAAACCACTAGCCTAAATTCTTGAACCGTAAACTACAAGACAAGATTTTTTGATATTTAAATATTCTACAAAAAATGCGCTCTGTGCAAAGGATCATAAAGAATATTAAAGTAGCTTGAATTAAGGGAAGCACAACCAAGAAAAATAATTTACAAAAAATGTTTCTTGTTGTTTTTTGTGATCAAAGAAAAGTCCTTATTTTGACGGCGGATTATTGACATCGCTCTAAAATTAACAAAATGGCGGACCTTTGAAAAAAAAAATTTTTGGAAAATCTCCGATTTTTGACCAAAAACCAAGTTAAAAAATAAGGAAAATATTTACCGATTGCCATTATCCTAGTTCATACGATAGCTATACACTCACAGAGAAAGGTGTAAAAATTTGGAATCGATTGAGTTATTAGTTTTTGAGTTATCGTGCCCGCCATTCGCAAAAGAGAAAAACGCGTTTAAAGTTTGAGAAGCCCTTTAGCCGTCATTTGATGCTGACACAATTAATCGGCTATATCTTCAAGAGTTCTTGAGATTTTGACTTGAAATTTTATAGGGACATTCTCGAATTAGTGTAGATTCGAATTAAATCACAAAATGACCCCGAGAATTTGGGGGTCCCCTTAAATTAAAGGTAATGCCCCAAAACGGGTCTATATTAAAATTTTACTCTAAATTAAAATCACATGTGTTGAAACCTTCAAAATTCGTGACTTCGCGATTTTAGCAGTCATACGAACTATTTACCCTGACCTAACAAATAGTTAAAGCAATTCGTGTTGGCCAATGAATGCATTCAACCTAGATAACATCTACATGAAGATACTTACTGATCGAAGATTAAAAATGAAGCTCAAAGTATTTGACAAGGGGCTGTTATTTAGAATTTCCGGTAGTGGATGAATATATTTGAATAATAAAAAGCAAACATTATTTATAATTCATGTGCGTAGGTTTTTGATTAAAAAACTTTTTTTGAAAATGTAACATTTATTGGTAGCAGTTTAAAACTTTATCCAATTGGTATTATTATTACAATTGGTTTATTGGTAGCACAAAAAAACTTTATCCACAATAACCTTAAATGTAATTAACAAAGTTCAAGGAAATCCTAATAATACTTTGACAAAATAGACATGCCAGCTCATTTTGGAGTAGGACAATGAAAGAGAAAATTTCCCTTCAACAAAAGAAAATTCAACTCTCTGAGTAATTGTGAAATAACAGTAACACAAAACATGCGCACTCTTTACTAACATATTCAACTCGTGGTGAATTAAGAGCTTTATCAACCAAAAATCACGTTGTCATGAATGACTAGCCAGCAACAGAATAAAAATTAATTGTAAAATATTTGTTAAATACAAAAACAAAAATCAAAAGTTTTTTAATTTGTGCATGTGATATTAAAAATATAAGACAATACAACTGGTAGTTGATTTCGATACGCAGGGTAAGTAATAGTAATTTCAAAATATTTCCTAATAATCGTTGTTGGCCTTGGTAAGTTCATTAGCTTTTAGTCCCACATAGTCCAATGCAAATAACAACAGCATCGGCAGCACAACATTAGCAAGTAATTCCACACATAACAATTTTCTCATATTCTGTTTTTTCTGTTTCTCTTCACTTGTCATTGACTTTTAATGTTAATTTTCTGACAAAAACATCCGCACATACCCACATCGCACACAGTCAATGTTATTGAGTGTGAGATTGAGGCCTAAACATTTCAACGTTGTTGTTTTTTTGTAGTCCAAAATGAAAATGAAATTCCTCGAGAAACAAGCGAAAATGGAAAATAGAAAAAAAACACGCTGGATGAACAATAATTGTTACATTTCTCGTGTGTTTTAACTGACTGTTTGAAGGTTGTTCTCACATTAACAAGGCAGAACAGAACAGATGGCGAACATTCCGGCCTCCTTAGCATTGCCAGCACATCTCCGTTAGGCCGAATGGTACACACACGGCTCTGTTCAATCTTTATAGCAAATATGTGTGCATTTTAGGACTCACACACACACACATCCACCTCAGATCCAAACACACCTACTCATACAACCAACCACTTGTCATGTTCAAACTATGAGTATATTTTTGAACATAATCAAACACACATCCGAACAAGCCCACAAACACACACACTCACTCATAACAATCCTCATGTTTTACAATGAATGCTACAGCAAAAGGTCATTGAAATTCTTCCTCTTCTTCTGCAATTTAATAATGACCTAACAAGTGCCTGAAAAGTTCTCCTTCAAAAATAACACAAGCGCATAAAGTGGGGAATTAAAAAAAAAATATATATATATATATATAATAATTACATAAATAATTATTAAATTAATAACAAGTTTAAAATGAGCAAATTCGCAGAAGTTTGAACAATCATGTTATAAAATGTATTTAAAAATAATGCTTTAATAAATTTAATATTTTGGAAAAAAATCAGAAACTAGGTCACGATATATATTAGACCAATTTCAACGTAATTTTACTAACGTGTTATATCCAATGATCAACATAAATGCAAAATCAGATAAAAAATATTTAACACATTTGAAAGCATTTAGCTCATAGAAATAAATAATGGTTTTCGACGAATGTGTATTTGCAACAAATTTGCTCATATAATTTGGAATCAAGTTAACTCTCTAACTTAAGGGGCTGAATTTTCAAATATTGCATGTGGGTCAGTATTGTTGTGTAGGCGTGAAGTATGACGAGATTCGTTGAAATTCGTTCTAGTTAGTATTAAAGTGGAACGGGTTGGTACAGAAATTATATGTGTACCTTATTTTACACTAAATAAAATTATGTTAAACAAATGAAAATGAGGTTCAGTTTGTCTCCTCCCGATGTTATACCCAACACATCCACACTTCTTTTCATGGATATTAGAAATTGACGGCTGGTAGGCTATTTTTACTTTTAAACAATTAAATACGATATTATAGACACTAAGGTAGCACCACTACAATAGAACATTAACCTAGCAACAATTAAATGGAATCTCTGTGTGTTTTAAAAATATTGACCTATATTGAACATGGGGTCATCATTTTATGCACAAATGTATGTCAGCATTCAAAGCCTTGAAATGAAAAATAAGACCCTTCTCTCGTTTGAAAAATGGTGTTGAAACCCTCAAAATACCTTTTTTGGAAGCTATGTCAAAACATGTAGATATATGGCAGCCTCCAAAATCCTTAAATTCCAAATTAGAGCCTTTCCAGGCGGAAAACACTACTGAAGACCTCACAATACCGAAAATAGTCAGGGTGCGAAGAATGATTAAAATACACTCTTTCTCACTAATGCTCACGGGCGAGAATTCGAATGTTTTAAATTTATAGCGAATGATAAAGTTAGAATGAATGCACAAGTATTTGCATTCTCTCGCGAATTTTCCCATTGTACGAAAAATGCACGAACGATAAAATTTCGCTGCAAGCGTCGTCGATTCATTCTTTCGCGAGCATTCTTTGCTAAAGAATATTCTTTTGAAAAACAAATGCGCGCGAATTCTCGCGAGCACAGTTAAAAACAACAGTAAAGAAAAATATCATAAGAATACACACAAACAATGAAAGAATGGGTGTGGAACTGCGGTCGGCAACAACTACATATGCATTTGTTTGGTCACACAGACACAAAGTGTATGAGAGTAACTCTTGCTCTCTCGAAAAACTTCGTCTGCAATAATGCATTGCTACGATCAAAATCATGAAAACAAGCGATAACACAACCGCCTTCATCAACAGCTGTTTTCTTTCACGAACGTTTGTTGTTGTTGTAGCAGCTAGTACTGCTGTGTATTTTTCTATTTTCTTTAATCTGGTTCTGCCTCTAACTCCAAATTCAGAAAGGCTGCGACCTGTATTGGTTGAGTCCAGAGAGAAGATGGGGTTAGGTGAGTGGGTTTGGTTGGGCAGTTGAACAGATGTAGCGTGTCATGTGGTCCGTTACCACATGCCGGGCAGACATTGTCGACCACTCCATCAATTCGTGCCCAATACGAATTGAGGTGGCTACACCATCCAGATCTCAGTTGTGCAAAGACCACTCTAGTTTGTCGAGGTAGCTGCTGCTTTTCTGCAGCTATCAAAGGCGGATGGTATTCACGTCTTTCAGGCCTTTTGATCTGGAGGCTCCCTTTTGTTCCTCTGGACCTCTCTCTCCAGATCATGGAGATCCTTCCCGACATGCCTGGGTGGTGGGTGCCTATCCATTAGGTAGCAGTTTGGATGGCTGCTCCTATGACACCCAAACAGGCATTGCATCGACAACATCTTGTTGTGTTGACGCACAGGAGACACTCTCTTGCAGTCCTCAGGGCGGCATTCTGGCAGGATTGAAGACTTTTCCACTGCGTTGCACTGACGTTAGCGGACCACACTAGCGCCGCATAGTTTACCACAGACCGGCCTATTGCTTTATAAGTCGTTAACAAGGTTTCATTGTCAGCTCCCCAAGTGCTGCCGGCTAGCGACTTGTGGCATGCGCGGACGACTATCGAATGTGACCTCTAGAACCTTGGGGTACTTAGTGGTCGAAATTGTGGACCCCTCGACCTGCACATCCAAAGATAGTCTCATCTCCGCTGTCCATGTGGTAAACAGTGTGGCCGTAGACTTAGTGGCGGATATTGTTGTTGCCGTTTTGAGCATTCTCGAGAATTCGGGATTGTTTGTTTTCATTTGTGAGAGAATGTCAGAAAGAATTTCAACCACCAAACGAAACGAACGAACGTTGTTGTGTGCTCTCACTCGTTTGTTATGTGTGTGCGAACATTCCTTGGCGAATGTTCGTTTGGTAAAAATTTATCGCCACAAATTTATTCTTAAAATGAGCAAAAAACGAAAAGAATGTATTTTGAATCATTCGCGAGCGAATTTTTGCGCACCCTGAAAATAGTACTAGACATTTATATAAAAAAAAAACATGGACCTCTATTAATATGCGATCAGCGCTACATTTCCGCCCTCTAGTGTGGTGATGGTAATACAAATACAATATCGGAATAGCTACACCCCTTAAATTAATATAACTCCCCTATCCGAATACACATCGACGCCTCCGAAGAAAAGTATGCTAAGTCTGAAAAGTGAGTTTTTCAGTAGAAGCTCTCAAAGTATAGAAGTTTCTTATATCTTACGTGCCATGCTATAAATTTGGTTTGCTTATAACTTTGGTTTGGATTGGCCGATGGTTACGAAAATTTCAGAAAATTTAAATTAAGGACCGTAGTATCTAAAAACGTAAAGAACTTTAAAACATGCTAAGTCGACTTAGCATACTATGGTTCGGAGGCGTCGATATATTGGTATAAATTTAAATGTCCTCTCGGATATACTATACCTGGATCCATTTGATGCGCTAAATATTAACCGATCTTCATTAAAACAGTCATGCTTAAACTTTAGCCAGACTAGACCATTCTCTGTGTAAAATTTCATGATGTCCTGGTCATAACTGTGGCCTCTGGAGTGACCAGAAAAATATACAAAAAGAAAGGGTTTGGTCCATTTCATCTCCTAAATCTTACATCCAAAAATTCGAAACAATTGATCCATAACTGTGACCTGAAACTTATGTAAAAATTAATACCCAATGAAAATCGAAAATACTAATTAGTTAATGCCATTCTAATCGAAAAATGTGTCGAAGCTCCCCAAAATACTGAAATTAAGGAGGCACTGAAAGAAAATCGGAAAGTTAGATAGAAAATCGATTATATTATTTTCCTCGCCACCGTATTTATACTGTATATCTAGGATAGGTTACCTATATATAAAAATATATAATATGTTTTCCAAAACCACTACTTATGTTTAGAAATACTTCCCCGAAACCACTTCTTTGATTTGATTTATTTATCAAATTGATTTTATTTATCAAATTAATGATGCCGAATTGGGGGGAGTATAAATATTTAAAGCGCTATCTGAATAATATTTTTGTACGGTGTGAATTTTATGTATATACTTTAATATATAAATTTTAATATATTTTTATTATTATCAATTTCTATTTTTAGAAATTTTTAAAGTATGAGTGTGGAAAAAATAAATTTTACCGACCAATAACTGTTATTATTGGACTGCTATAAGAGTAAGACTATATTTCAGCAGTAGTGTTTTAATGACAGTATTTAGAATTTATTTCTTTTATATAAATGAGTTAGTAGATTAAATATAACAGTATGGACATTTTAATATGTTTAACTGTATTCCAGATTTGCATATATTTGTATATTTATATAATTAAATAGAATGATCATATTGGAACTATGCAAATATTGACTTACCCAGTAGCAATAAATAGTCTCAAAAATATAGTTAAATTCGTAACGGGGATTTTATGAAATGTAAATTACATTAAAATACAAATTACATTACGACCACACAAGATGATCTGCATTTGGAGAGATTACCATAAAAACATTCTAGATGACGAGTCGATTTTCACTTTTTCTCATTGATTCATTCGAAATTAGAATCGATGAAAACCAAAACAAAAAAAACGATATGAGAAGAACACCATCTAGGTGAAGTGACTATCACTTTGGATTAGCAAGAAATCAGTCAACACGCTGTGTACGCTGTCAAACCGGGTGAATAGAACAGAATATCATCACCACACACATCGAGAAATTTTATGATTATAAATTTATGTCAAATCGATAATGTTGATCATAAAACGTAGCCATAAACGAATTCGAAATGTAGGTCAATCAGATCATTATCTTGGGTATTTTTTGTGCAAATAGAGCAAATATATGGAATTCTACACGATGAAATTGGGATATGGAAAATTTCGCTAAAATTTGCAAAAACAAACAGGGAGGAAATAAACCCAAATAACTTGGCACACGCCTTGCTGATTTGCAAAAAAAAACTAAAATTCTGCTTCTCTAGTCAGATGTGTGGGATATTCGCACAAAAAAACTTATGTTGGGGAAATAAAATATTCACATATATAAGCTTTATGCAAACATTTTTGACTGACAGTTGTCTCACGAACTTTTGCAAAATTTTTCGAAAACTAAAAATACCTAAATTACGAAAATGTTAAAATTGCTCCTCATATTAGTACTATTCTGCTTAAGTCTAAGCGATGCGGAACGCAGGAATACGCGTATGCAACCTAATTATCTCTATGAAGAGGAAACATTTGGAACACGACAAATGCGACCAATCCGAAGAAATCACCGAGTAAGAGATCGATTTGAAGAACCGGTCACATTGCTGCCAGTGGTGGAAAGCATACCCACCAGACGACCATCAGATATTGTCATCAGACGCAAGACCAACAAAAACAAGAAGAAGGGCAATAAATCACCACCATTCTCATCAGCATCATCCTCCCCAGCACCCACCTTCTATCATCAACCTGCCCTGGTGACATTTTTACCATCTGCTAATGGTCTACCCGGATTGGTGGGTGGCGAAATGTTGCCACCTGTTACATATTTTGCCCAAATACCCATTATGGCAATACCAAATCCAAATAAGACGGTAACATTAATGGCTCCTTGGTCTTTGAGGCAATTGGATTTGCCGAGAACCAATCCGGTTCCTGCTGCTATTCCACCACCCACCGAGCAATTTGTAACATTTAATGTTGATCCATCGTTTTTAAATGCCCAAGAGAATATGGATGATGACGATGATGATGTCGATACAACAACAAAAAGATCTGCAATGACGTCTACTACAACAACAACAACTACTACAACTCCATCTCCCAATCTTTTCAATGGTAATTTTTCATGGTTGCCACTGAGAGCAGGTTATGAAAATATTGTGGCAGCTAGACCATTGGCTTGGCTATTTGGTGGTCGTCATCTTAATATTCGTCGAGAATAATAAAAAAAGGGGATTTTATATTGCCATAATAAAATTTATTAAAGTATGTATAATTAGTAACTAAGTTAAGACTGAATGTAATATTTTATAGAAATAATAAAAATTGGAAATCAAAAATATTTTTAATGTCCATTAAAATTGATGTGAAGATTTTTTCATTTAAAATAAGGCGACACAATATATAGTTCAAGGATTTTTTATTTATATCTCGGAATCGCCCAGCATGCCAATTTTTCTATGAAACCAATTATACAAAAATTATCTCATATATATATCCGATAATGATAGTTTTTAATAACCGATTATGATGAGCACCTTGTAAGGTTTTGAATCCTTGATTTTCAGTGGACAGGCATATTAAGAATTGTGCTACGTACTTCCATATTGAGAACTGCCGGTCGCAGATAATTTTCTCATTATATGTTTATATGTGTGGTAAAGTAGCCACATCAGGGCGAAACATACGTATCGAACTCATTGAGTGAAATGAATCTGAGACTTGGGCATTTCAAAATAAAAATTATTAAATATTATAATGAGGTGATTTATGGTACATATATTGTCTTAACTCCGCTTCAAAGGGAATGGAATTTTACCAATGAATATGATTAAAAATTAACAAAGAAACCGCAGACATCATGCCTCGAGTTGTTTGGCAGTATAATACAACCGATATAGGTGTATTTTTTATTAAAAAAAAATATCAAAAGAAAGAGATGAGTAGTAGTAGAATATGAAAAATTAAACTCTCATTAAAACAATCATTAAACAATAAAAAAGTCGGTAAGTTCGGTCGGGTAGAACTCTTTGTATTAGAAGGTCACTCAAAAATCGACGGGGACCTTCACATGAGGGCTTTGTCATGAAAAAACAGTAAAGAAAGTTCAAAAGTCCTGTTAATATACAGACATAGCATCTGGGGAGGACCATGGAATCGTATGAAGTTATATGTGTGAACTACATAGGTATTTGAAAAAATTTTAAACAACCCATAAACACACCATTCTGAAATCTATGAAAAAATTGCATGTCAATAGGACAAACTTGGGTTCTTTCGAGTACCATTTGTATGAATGGGAGCTGTATGTAAATCAGTACACTGTCCAAAATGTTAATGCGATCGGAGAAATGCTATCTCATTCCGTTTAGCAAAGTCTTCGCAGATGTAAATTCGATACATATTTTTTCTGTTAATTGTTAAACATCGAGTTTTTTTTTTTTTTTTTTTTGAATATTTGTGCAACTGGTTTAGAACAGTTTTAAGTTCAATTTTTTAGCTTCTGAGCGATGTTACGACTTCTAACGTGCCGGTCAATTTCGATCATTTATCAGATTTTATCGACATTTTCTGTCGAAAAAATAATGGTACCATATAAAGGTAACATTCAATTTTTGGCATTTTGAAGATCTTAGACGTATTTTCCAATCGAAAATCTTACATTTCGGAGTTTTGGTTTGGAATCAGAAATGATCAGAAAATGATTATTATAAGTCCATGGTTTGGAATAGACCCGCCCAATTTTCGGTGTTTTGAGAGTTTAGGACGCACTTTCCAGCCGAGAAGGTTTGAATTTTGGCTCTGGAGGTTTGGATATTGGCATATATATGATCCCTATAACCTTATGTTTCAATATAACCCCCATATAAATGTTCAGCCCAATTTTAAGCGTATTAAGAGTTATAGTGACATTTTCCATCCTAAATGGCTGTATATTTGTATTCCAGGTTCTTGGTACAGAAACTACTACTCCCCAGATAATTTTAAATATAGATCAATGTATGCAAATATATACAGAAGTTCCGCTTCATTTTTTACTATGTTAAAGTAATTTGGTACCACCACTTTACAATGCATAACATCCATATAAAGGACCCGAGTTAAAAAGAAATTTATAATATACACCACAAAGTCCAGATGTTTGTACATATGCCTCTTATATCTGTTGGTAATTTGGGATAGTCAGTTTTAAATTTTCTACTTTTCGAACAAAATAGGACATGAATCGTTGCCTTTGGCGAGTCTCCTATGAACAGAACACATGTTCAATTGGTGGTATGGAAGATGACGAAAAAGGAACCGCCTAACACTTCGATGCTTGTGCGAAAGTTTTAGCCGTTATCATGCCCCGCCGAATTTGGCCTCTTTTGAGTTTTTCCTCTTCCCAAAATTGTCTGTATAACGTTTAATTTAAAGATTACTAATTGAGCGGTTAATTTTTGATCAGTCTTCGTATACTTTTTTGAGTCTCCTACGTATATTTCGAGGTATTGTAAAGTAAATGACAAATTTAATATACACCCCAACTTATAGTGTAGGATATATAAAAATTTTTTGTAACCCTTCTATATGTAGCGCTTCAAGAAAAAACAGGACATGACTTACCCTTTTCGATCGAATGTACATCAGATTTCCTGAATTCTTGTATTCCATAGGGAGCTCATCATGACAATATTGTTGAACTGCAAATACACAATAAAGATACTATTAGAAACATATAGGCATTTCAATAATTTTAAATGTGAAACAAATAACAATATAGCGAATTTCGCGAATTTCTTTCTAGTAAATTAATATTTCAGGACTATGGAAATGACATGCCGCAGAAATTTAAATAGAATTTGTCTGGGCTGCAATGGGATACCGAATTTGAAAATGCTGGGCAGGTTTGGAGAAGTAGGACATAAGGACGTAAGAAAAACGGATTCACATAAATGCAAGATTTTGTTACAAAGAAGTGTAATTATAATTGTCTGGAATTCCCCAGCTATAAACATGTTTTAAACGTTGTACATTTTTATTTCATTCTCTTGAGTTACAATTCATTCAACCAAGTCTGTTGTTTTAACAACTACAAAGTAATTCCTTTACTTGGGATCCGTTCCGACTCGCCTCCCTCATTTTATCAATTGAATCTGGTGAATAGGTAAACTTGAATTATGTGCTGTAGGTTCAATTGGGTAACATTCAATGCTTGGTTGGTTGGTTGGCTGTTTGGATGCAGAAGCAGCAGCATCAGTAGAATGGATGAATAGTTGGTCATGGCCTGGTTTGCTTACATATATTTGGTTCGTTCCATGGTTAGTTATTTTCGGTTACTTTTATTGTGGAGGCAGGCAGCATACAGAGAGATGGATGCAAAAGTAACCTTAAGTGTCAATACTTTGGTTAAAATTTATAGTTTGAACCTCAGAGAACTTTTGTCCTGAATGTGGTTAAGCAAACATTGCCATGACAAAATTCATACAATACCACACAACCTCCTTCATTCATGGCAACAACGTCATCACCCACTTTCAAGTATATTTTACACATTCTTCAAATATAACCCTTCGTCATGGTCCTTCAAATAACCACCCAGCCACCCATCCACCACAACCAACCCACTCCCATCCATACAAACAAAACATAACTGTTCTCTCTGTGATGTAGTGGCTTGAATGAATGTCCACAACCTTGATGGGAACTCTATGGGACTTTTGTGTTGCAGGCACCTCTACTAAAACCTCCAATACAACACACAAAGCAAATTGGAAGGGTGATGAATGCATGCCACACGACACCCGAACATCAGAGAAGAAGAAGAAGGTGATTGAGGGAGGAAAGGCGATACTGGCCGATGAAAACAAATTCCTTTTATATGTTCATAGAAAATTGGTCACATTTATTAGAGTATTTGTTGAGCTATTAGCAAATGGATTTGTTAATTCGAAGGTTATTATGGCACAAAGTCGATCAATTTCCTTTGGCAAAAGGACGTACAAAAAAAGAGAAAGTGTATGATGAGGAGAAGGAACATAGATTTTCGATTAGAGTGTGGTTGAGGACGGACGGGTGCACAATGGGAGTGTGAATGTAGTTGGTAAAGAATTCGGACTTGGATTGATTGCTTTTTTTGTTCAGAATGGGTTGTATACTGAGCTTAAACTAATGCCGTATTAGAAACAACCTTGTACTCGTCAAACCAAATTGCCAAAGCAAATTTACCCCACACACACCAACACATACACACAAAAATGTGTAACACATATTTAATTGAAATTAAAGTTGTTAATTAGTTTCAAGGATTAAAACGGAAATATAAGAAGAAGGGTATTTTAAAAAAGTAGTGAATTTTGGTAGATTGGAAGGCTGATAGTGGACATTATTAGCATTGACATACTTTTTTTCTGAGGGCGAAGGACAGGCAAGAGGCTGGAAATGAATCTATACAAATATTGTTATTTAATTAGGTGAAAATGAATCGATTTGAAAAGGGGGCATTATGATCGGAATGTGAATTTTTGGAAGAGCATTGTTGTGACTCTTCTAATATTTAAATGAAAGGTTATTTTATGGATACTAGAATAGATTTTGGATAATTTATGGTAAAATATGCAAATTAAGAGGTCTTGTTAAAGGTTTTTGAACTTGTAATCCTCTATACAAACAAGTATAGAAGGGCCTGTCGATGCCGTCGATAGACATACCCATCGCCTCTGACATACGTTTGGAATAAATATTACGATTTGCTCAATTTGGTTCAAATAGGACAATCCACTTGATATTGCAATTAAATGTTAAACTTTGTGGTCCGCACACTCCATTCGATTGATATTTGAGTTCCGTTCCAGAACCTAAAAGAATCTACTCATTTTACATGTTTTCCAACTTTTTACTCGAAAACCGTTCCTCAACCCACAAAACTGGTAAAACATTGACTCAAATTGAAGAGAGCACAAAACAAAATGGCGTTCTCTTTGTAAACTTTTTACTTGAGAAATTTGGTCGAGTAAAAATGGTAAACAGGAATGCCTATTCGAACCGACACTTATACATCATTCGTACGGTTCCCCCAAATAATCGGTACTTCAAAAATATCAGGAGGTTTTTAAAAAATTTCTCTATTTGGATACAATGTGTTGTCTTTGGGTGGAACGCCTCAATTTTCAGTATTGAGAGAATTTCAGGACGTTTTTCAATCGAATTGTCTCTTATTTAATATTTTTTGTTATCATTATTTATTAAAAATAATATTAATATTATATCAAAGTCCCGACCCATTATAGGTATTTTAATGGAGGTAGCTCATTTTCCAACCGGAGGTGCTATGATTTGACACACCGTAGAGAGGACATTTCCAATATTGATTCATGCTTATACGTAAACCCCATTTTGGTCCTTGCCGAATTTTCCCACATGTAATTTTTGTAAAGACATACCATTTTAATACATTGACTTATTTCCCCTATCTGAAATCAGTCACTAAGATAAGACTAATAAACGACTAACGAATCATATTTATCCTTGCATTGGAAGAGCGTTGATTATTATTTGTGAGCATCTCAAATCTCTTATTGGCGGTGTTTTGTCCACAATTCGGACCTTCTTTTTCACAGAATATAATAATTCTTCTGAATCCATGTATTGAAATATTCCCCATATAAGAATGGTATAAAAAGTTGTGAACCTGGAAACGTGTGACTATAGAAGCTATTTAAATTAGATTTTTACGAATTTATCTTGGCAATTCAAAACCGTACCCTTCGTGTTTCCTAACTCTCCTCGCAATCTATTCAACACTTCCAATTTGTTCTTAAATTACAAAACTAATACAATTTGCTTCCTCAGTGTTGATGATTAATTACAAAGATGTTTGCACTCATTGCAGAAGTGCACTTATTTTTGGTGTAGAATTGACATTATCCGGATATAAGGGTTGATGTTTAATGAAATTCTAAATGAAACAAAATTAGTTGTTGTTGTTGTTGCTGTGTTTTTCTTTTTTTCGCACAACAAACAGCTTTTACAAATCGCTGCTGTCAGACGACAACAAAGTGCAACAGCGTCCAGACAGCTCTCAAGAAGCAAAGGCACTTGGCAACATTATTAAATGGAATTGAAATTTCTTTCCATCCGACGCGGGTTGAATGACAATGAAATAAACAAGAAAGAAACAACAACAACAATGTTGTTGTAAGTTGTCAAATAGTTACTTGCTTTACAAATATATTTATCCCAAAACAAAACTAACATTGTTGTTGTACAAATGAAAATGTTATTTTAACAGCGAGAACATTAATTTAGTTTAATATCAAATTAGAGTTGTCAGTTTTGTCCGTCGCAACGACAGACAATATTTGATGATGCGAACTTTGAAAAACATTGTACTCGAAAGTATTGTTGCAATTTAGCTAGGCAACAAACAAAACTGCCATCACTAATCATCACTGCTGCCCATTCATTCCGCCATTCATGGATGGTGCGGATTGTTTGCCTTGGAATTTGTTTGTGGGGAGTGCGATTTGGGTATCTGTCCGTGTTTTGACACGCCAGCCAAAAATACTGTTATAAATTTCAAATTGCCATTGCAATATTTGATGCTTGATGCCGCCGCATTTCCCCATTGAAGCTGAACTGGTGGTTGTTGTTGATTTGTTTTATGCATATCCAGTTATGAATACTACAATTAAAATGATTTTCCAAGCTGTCACCATAGATTGAAAAATCATCGAGCTTTCCAATCTGCTGAGCGGATATGTCAATGCTTGCCTGTGTGCTGTGGTTGCACAAATTGATGGTGTATTGCAGTAGCAATGGCAGCAGCACTAACAACAACAACAACACCACCGCGCTAGAAGTCATTCAATCAGAGATTTGAGTGGCTCACAAATAATAATACTCAACGCTCTTCCAATGCAAGGATAAATATGATTCATTAGTCGTTTGTTAGTTTGATCCCAGTGACTGATTTTAAATAGGCGAACGGATTCGATTTCATTTGAATTGTATGAGTGTGGGTGAGTGCAGGTGTGTGTGTTATAAATCGAAATTGCATAGCAATAGCCTATATATGACATTTGTCAATATATTGAAATGCCATGACATCAATCGATCAAGGTTATAATGCAGCGGAGGCAATTTGAAGCAAATCATATCCATGTGGCGGAAATTTAAATTCAGATTTTATAGGTATTTATAGCGTCAACGGATATCGATTTTTTGTATTACTTACACTAATAAGTACATAAAAGTACATAAGCATACCTGGCGATCTAGCTGTCTCTCAACATTAGAGTGGGAATTTATTATCGTTAATCTATTAACATGTTTATGATTAATACGGCATTTACAATAGAACTTTTTACCGGGTTAACCTACTTTATGAGGATTTATTTTATTTATATATTCAAAAGAATAGACAATTTAAACCCACTGGGTTAACCAAATCCGGTACAATGTGAACGCACTTTAAACCCCAATTAATTGTGTCTAATATTATTGGCCTTGTCACCATACTTGTCATATTATTCCGTATATGTTCCGGAAATATACTTTTTATACCATTCTTATATGGGGAATATTTCAAAGAGGTCGGATTTGATTCGAAATCGTTTTTGCAGGTGTCTTACTTTGAATGGAATATATAGATTTCAATATTTCCAGATTTGTGTATTTTCTATTAAGTACCTGTTGGGTATGAAAGAAAACAAATAAATTCCGATATGTAGAATTCTTCTGTTTGGGTCTATTATGGTAACTACTCCTTAGCAGAACTCTACTTTTTATGGTAAGTACTCCATAGCATTCAAATTTAAATACTTCCAGATTTGTGTGTTTCCATTAACTCCCTTTTTTTTCATGACGTCAATTATTTTAACATTTTGAAAATAATAATGCAAACTAGTGCGATATATAGCACCATAAATAAACCCGTTCATAAGTACTGCAGAAAGGAGTAGCTACTTGTAATTCCATTTTCAATTTGTACTGATGTATAGTTTTGTATTGGGTGTTTTCAAAAGAACGGCAGAGAAGGTAGCACTAATTGCAAACTACTGAATATCAGGCCGTGGTCCTCAAAAATGAATAGAAAGGAATTATGTTGACTACGCTCAAATTGAAAAAAAAACAGTAAGGAAAGTGGTAAAGTCCGACGGGGCCGACTATATGATACCCTTCACCACTTTGGGTAAATTCAACAGATGAATCTTGACAGACGTCACATTTTTGATTTTCACGAAATTTAACACACATCATTCTAGACTTTATTCAGTACGCTGTACCAATTTTCGTGGAAATCGAAAGGTATGCAGAGACTTTGGTACACCATTTTTCTTAAATCGGACGAAAATATATATGGGAGTTATATCTAAATCTGAACCGATTTTCACGAAACTTAGCACACATCATTCTAGGCTTAATTCAGTACGCTGTGCCAAATTTCGTGCAAATCGAAAGATATTTAGGGACATTGGTGCACCATTTACCTTAAATCGGACGAAAATTTATATGGGAGCTATATATAAATCTGAACCGATTTTTATGAAACTTAGCACACACCATTCTAGGCTTTATTAAGTACGCTGTGCCAAATTTCGTGCAAATCAAAAGATATATAGGGACTTTGGTGCACCATTTACCTTAAATCGGACGAATATATATATGGGAGCTATATATAAATCTGAACCGATTTTTCCCAATTTTAATAGGGTTCGTCCTTGGGCCAAATAAGTGACGTATGCCAAATTTCATCCAAATCGGATCATAAATGCGACCTGTACTTTGTTAACAAAAATACATGGACGGACGGACGGACATGCATAAATCGACTCAGAAAGTGATTCTATGCCTATTCTCAAAAGCAACCATGGGTCTATCTCGATTATTTTTGCCTGTTACAAACATATGCACAAAGACATAATACCCTGTACCAAAGTGTGGTGAAGGGTATAAAAATGGGAAACTTCGAACAATCGCATATGCTCTCCAGATTGTTCCAGATGGTTTCAACCAATAGGGATGCATTGTGACTGCGACAAATGTTTGAAGAGAGAGCCTACCCGCACCCAAGTCTATCAATTGATCCCCGACAAAATTACAAAGAATTTAGAAAAAGATTGTATGAAATCTTATTCTCCTTTTAATTGTAAGTTGTTTCCCTCTGAAGATTTCGAAGAACTATCTGTGGCTTTGAATGACTCCCCAAAAACTTCCAAATGTTTGTATTCTCTCTGTTTTTTATTCGATCAATTTAAGATTTTTAAATATTCCTAGGTAAAACCTCATACAAATATGATACCATAATATTAGCTTGAAAAAGGGTCATAACCCATTTTTTATACTCAAAAGAGGAGATATTATCAGGTGCTTCAGTTTTTACAGTTCCCCAAACCTTGGCCTTAAAAGAGATTATTTTACATTCTAAGTCTAATATGGTTTATGCCCTTGTGAATATTTATTTTTTCCTAATATTTTTTTCCTAAAAATATCAATGTAATTAATTTTCCTGCTACAACCAAAAGGCTGTACATTCCTTCCAGAATCAACTACCTTTAAAGTACTCATTTGAATCTGACCGCCTACTCATTATTCAACAAATAGGTATCCATTATTACCACCATGCGTCCACCCAGCTATATATTCAAAGGCGGTGCAATTTAAACTGGAGGTGCATTATAATTCCCGCATTTCAAATGCATCCATCCATCTGCATTCGGGTAGCTAGTCTTTGTCGCTCTGTCTTTGTGAACTATAATTAATCTCTACAAATTAATTTGCAATTCCCAGATTACACAGCTATCAGTACTGTCATGGCTGTTCAGATGCAATGGATGTTCAAATGAAATGGTGGATAAATGAAATTCGTAGCATCAGAAAGCAGCTAACTCAAAGCTGCACACACACACAACGACATAGCATTTGACAAAAACCCCGCCGGTTTCCAGACATAATGAGCGAAGAAACTTAAGTAACCTATCCCAGACTCTGTTATTTGTTCTTCATCGAAGGGAAAAAACACACACACAAAACAAACATCACTGCAAAACGAATAGCGTCCTTCCTTGACAATGGGCGGCGAACATTCAGTTGTCGGTTGTTCCTTTGGTTCCTAAGTCCGCTTGTTACTCAAGTTGTTTGGTTTGTATCTTTTGCTGTCATGCAACTGCCATTGTCGACAACTACAACAACTTTTATATCAACAATACCAAGCTCCACTTACTCATGGCAATACATCATCGCGTGGCATGGCTTGGCATGATATTGCTCCGCATCGCATTGCATTGCATCACATCCTTGGAAAATTTGCTTCTCAAGCATATGATGGCTTTGTTATGATCATTGAACGTTGCAGTTTTCGTGCTTTGCAAACGCAACTAACAAGGCGGCGATGTTTTCTTTGTGGCAGTGACGGTGGTGATGGTCGTTGTATTGGCGTTGGCGTTTCCAGTATTACCGGCATGTCCTTTTGCATTGAATGAAGGGATAAACACAACAACATTAGCCATAAGATCACGTAGCCCGTTGACGATGTTGTTGGACGGACCGGAGACAGACAGAAGGATGTTTATTCACTCTAACAGGTCCATTCATTTTGTCTAGTTTGTTTGGCAATTTCATAGTTGGACACACCAAGCGTGAATCAAAAAGAAAAAAGTTTGACAACAAAATTTCTCTCCGCTGCACGACTGCAAAAGAAATTTGAAATTAATTTGTTATGCGTAAATTCAAGTTACACAGGGTAACATTGAAAAGAATAACAGGCAAATAGTAATGGAAAAAAAGAAAATGAGATAAATTAATTACAAATACTGTAAATCGTCTTCAAAGTCTATCCGATATGTGGATCTGATAATCCTTCGAAAAAACATTTTCGTATACAACATTTTACTTTGTCGAACCGGAATACAGAAATTGGTGGACAAATTTGAGCTGTGGAGACAAGAACAACTATTAATGTTGGCTCTGTAGCCCGAAGTAGTGCATCGTATTTTGCATGCAGTCTTCGGTCGTAGGGTATATAAAGTTTAGTCAATACAAGAACTCACGCCCTCCAATCATCCATAGCGTCATGGCTTTGATGAGAGAGTCTTTGAAATGCATGAAAACGATACGGTCGAAAATTCATTTTGTATGATTTGTATTTCCACCTCGGTGAAAATGTCATCAAATAAATTTATACAATCTGTGGCTCGACTATTACCCAGGAGTTATTATTAATAAGCCTGTCCTCAGCGTGTGACTGTTTGAAGCGGTTTATATTACGTCGGAGATATTGACACTTACATTTTCTAAAATAAGATCTAATAACTATCGAGGTCTAATAACTCTTTGTTTTTGTTTTATAGGAAAAGCTTTTGTGGACCTTGTTATCCTGCAGAGTATGGACTATTGTCCATACATATCTTATGGCAAGTTTCTCCCGATACAGGTCATCCTAGTTTGTCGTTTACAATACAAATAAAATTTTCTCAAATTATGTTACACTGTGTTAGGTTAACAAGTATATCATCGAATCTATGCTACTTCAACAAAATATTCATGATTGCCAAATAATTATAGTTTTGTGGGTAAAACAAAAAACTTTTATTAAAATGTGGCTAGACAAGAGGCAAATTCGATAAGAAATTTGTTTTAGAACAACTTGTGAAGAAACTCTCATTACAATCATGCGAACATAATCGGACTTCGAGAACAATTTCCAATGGGAGTAATCAGTATAAGAACTTACCATGAAGTTCAGTGCACTCTGAAAAGCAATAAAAATATAAAAAAGATATTGCTGATCATAAATAAAAACTCTGAACTTTATATAAACATTCATTAAAGCAGCTATCGTTCAGGATGGCAAAAATAGTTGTTTACAGATTAAAGATTATGCTCCTCATTGATATACCCTCATATAACCATGGGCTGAAATTTATTCAACGGTCATACTAAATCGATGGTTAAACCATTCCGACCACAAACTACTCCAAATTAATTTAAAGGTCCTTAAGTCGAGTATGGAAAAATGCAAAAGCACACAAATTTGTCACGTAGAAAAGACCACGACAGAGGAATCTAAGATCCGAAACGACCCGAGTCATATTCAGCCAACGTCTGTCAGCCCATTGTGTAAAAGCAATAACGCTGCTACAACCCTATCCAATTTGATCCGAAATTCGTATATAGTAATGCAGTGGTTTCAAAAAAGTCTTTTTTTTAATATTTAAGAAAATTAAAGATTTTCAGATCATGATATGATATATCTTACATAATAAAAAAAGGAAGACACATACAGGACTATATCCGTTTCTTAATTTTTTTGTTAAACAAAATCACTATCATATCTATCCAATAGCCTCACGATATTTCAGGTTTTTACACAAAACACATTTTGTAAATTTTTTCTTCCTCATTGCCACTGAATTGCTACTTGTAAACATTGGGATGAAACGTCCAGAGATGTTCTTTTTTTCGACTTGAATGACGTGGCATTTAATGAATTCTTGTCACAAGATCGAACGGTCAATAAGGTATACTACCTTAAAGTTATGATCTGCTAGTTTTGGTTTCAATGTCAGATATATATCCCACGCAAAATGTTTCACATTTTTTTAAAAATCGCAAGTCATCTAAAGTTTGGAATACTTGTTGGGTCGTGGACTTTGTAATTGACCTGATGATAAGTTGGCCAAATTTATATTAAAAAAGACTAGAACTGTCGCTCGTATTTTACCGATATATGAGCGGAAATTTGATTTAAAAATGTATGACTAACTGGTTTCATCTTCCAAATTTAATACTTATGAGTGAGTTGGAAATACCTCTGAAATATATAGTTTAGCCATAAGGAGCCTTTTCTAAACCATACAACACCAACTTTTTTAAAACACTCCACTTGATCATAAAATAAATTATTTATTTCTGGGCCTTACGACTCCGATGTTGTTAAAGATTATGCTAATGAGATCATTTTTTTTTTAATTCAAAGTGAAAGTCAATAAATTCCAAACATCATATATTTTTTTTTTTTTTTTTGCAATTCATATAATTTTCCGAAAATCCGCTTCCCATCGAAATATTCTTTTAACAGCATTTAATTTTATACCACCTCCTGCAATTTTTGATAAATTTGCCTTTCGACTTCTGCTCAATTGATTGATTTCACATAGTGAATATGTGCCACCAGAACCCTTCATGTAGCCGTCCATCAGTCACTCAGCCAGCCAGCCAACTAACCAATCCGTCCGTCAGTCAGTCATTTCAACGCTTATTACAAAACTTCTCATGTACTGGCTATTCTTATCAATGTATGTCATTTATAACAATGTCTTCTCTTATCCGCCTCTATAGTTTTCCTAACATTCATCACGGAACGAACAAATGGAAAACTTCAATGAATGATGCCTGAAGACTTCAAAATAAAGCTTCTCGGGATTAGAGAGGGGACTGGAGTACATCAAAACGTGTGTTATGGACTCACGAAGTGACTGGTGAATGCCTGGTTGGATGGTTGCTGACGACTGACTGACTTAAATCATTGATTTTAGATTTCATTGTTGCAGTGGGTCTGGCATGGACCGTATAGAATTCTAACAGGCATTTCCAATATAAACGGATGCACACATTTGTTGTTGTTGCTGCTGCTGTTTTTAAATAGCTACAAGCTAACAAAGAACAAAATCAAAGAAAACATGTTCGGAGAACAACAGCTGCATTGTAGGATGCTGCTGCTGTTAATGATGATCATCATTTAAAAAAAATGAAACTCAATCATTGAATGGAATGAAATTTTCTGAACAATACAAAAAATGAACTGTTATATCATTGCTCAGACATCTAGACCACAATGTTGAAAAAAAAAGTAAGTAACCCATCTGTTTTCACCTACTTTTTGCAATTTGTTACTTCTTGGCTTGGAGTAGCCGCCTTTCTTTTGTTATTGTATTTTTTTCTTGAAGGCAAAAAATCATTGAAATGTGGAATTGAAAGGGAGAAAAAAATAAAATAGAAAAAAAGCAACTTGCACCTAAAGCTATTTTCAGCACTATTTATTTGAGAGCAGAACGGTCATTGCACGCGAAAAAGATTTTTCTCCTGGTTCTGCCATCAGTTTCGTATCAGATGGAAACTAATGGAGTAACTATTTTATCGCAAACAGTTATAATAAATGTGGATTTGCTACTTACTTCTGCAGTTCGAAGTTGAGTCTGGCATGTATGCGGTATTTGTATAGACTGATTAATAGTTTTACAAGCCCTAATAATGATGCTCATTATTGTTTGTTGCCACACGCATACACATCCCAATCTTAACTTTCAATAAACAAAATCAAAATGTAAGAGATTAATATTTTTAATTTAAGAGATTTCAATTTCAAAAAATACTGATTCAAAATATCATCTTTGAACTATCGTTATCCTTATTTCTATACAACTGATTTTGTTGGCATACCCATCTGTCCACTTGTACATCTGAGTCCACATCCATGTCCACACAATAACTAGAATCCACTTAACTCTCTGATATGTTTATCATTTTCAATTCCAGTAGATATTTTATGTCCACAAATGCCAGCATTCATTTACATGTCGGGTTTGGAGAACCAACCTGCACACAAGCTGATATTTCACAAACATAGAACACAACAAAACGACAACGACGACGACGTGGAATAATTTTAGAATTGTAATTTAATTAAAACCGTTGCCACATTTGCATGTGAATTTGTCATTTATACGCTTAAACATCAGCTACATAAGCATATTAATGTACGACGACGACGAGGAGAACGACCAGAACCAGTTTATGGCCACTGGTCAGCTGTAGATGAATAACACAACCATACCGACAATCACACACACAACCACACTTATAGCTGGCCAGGCCAAAAAGGGATATGTTCTCATTAACTTGTTAGGTTATATGGGTAGTAGATTGCTGGGTGGATTTCTTCAAAATTATGCCAGTAAGAATTGTGGGATAGAATTTAGTAGAGGACAATGATGAAGGTATAAATTCCTTAAGTGGGATACCCAATACAATTTTTGGTCAATAGTTATTATGTGGCTCATTGTCATTGACGCACATGATTATTTCGGGCGATTCATCAGATCAAAAGTCATTGAATCGTATGGTTATTAAACTTGATTCAAATGAACAAAGGTCATTGTCTCATATAGTCATGTGACTAGAAGTATCAATAGAATACGACTAGTATGATCAAAATTCAATGACTCATATGATTATCTGGCCTGATCAAAAGTCTACAGAATTTCAATTTCAGATTTATCAGTTCAGAAATCAATGTCTTATAAAAGGTCATTGATTCCCTTGATTAAAAGTCATTGGGTTATATAGTCAATGACATATATGGTTGTTAAACGAAGTCACTGACACATGTGATCAAGAATCATTGATTTATTTGATCAATATATATCTTAATTACTTTTGATTATTACAGGCGATTGCACAGCACAGAAGAAATTTAATCTTATGAAATAGATTCACTAATTCCCTTGATCAAAAAGCCATTGAATCATATTGTCAAATGTCATTGACTCATATGGTTATTGACTCATTGACTCATATATTCCATAGTCATATGAGTCATTGAGTCATATTGTCAAAAGACATTGTCTCATACAGAATATGATTAAAAGAATGGAAGACATTGACTCATATAGACCATAGTCGTATGAATAATATGATCAAAATCTATAAATCATTTGATCAACAGTCATTGATTCATTTAATCAAGTCATATAAATGATAATTGAGTCATTGAAATACTGATTATTTTAGTTGATGCATCACTGATAGTTGTTGACATTAATGGCTCATTGACCAACAACTCACATGAAAATTAGTCCAGAGTCAATACAAAATGATTTAGGGACAATATTCATTGATCTCGTAGGGTCAACACCTTATAAGTCATTACTCTTTGACCCAGAATCAATACACATTAACCATTCCAATTGGCTTGAATCAATATCAGTTGATCTCAAACTAATCTACATTACAATCAATTGTAGTCAATTCCCTAGGGCCAATACACATTAACCTATGAACAATATACATTGACTTCGAATCAATACTCATTGACTTCGAGCCAGTACACATTGAGCTCGAATAAATACCCATTTATCTACCGCCAATATACACTGATACCTGTTCAATGCATATTGATATCTGGACAAATCACTTTCACCTGAGTCAATACTTATTGATCTCTGGCTAATGATCAGTGGTCTCTGTCCTATAGTTATTGATATATGGTCTATATGATATGATAAATTCATATTGACTTTTGGTCAATACTCAGTGACGTTATTTCCATAATGTTTACCCTCAATACTCATTGACCTCTGATCAATATTCAATACTCTTTGAACTTCGGCTAATATACATTGATTTTGGTACCCATTTAACCTCTGGTTCATGCTCATTGACCTGGTCAATACTCATTGACTCTTTGTCAATACTCAATATCCCTGAACCTATGACTCCAGGAATTTTTGTCAATAAAAAGTCGGTCAATACTAATAGAACCAACGTCAATACAGCTTAACCTACGATTAACATCCATTGACTCATAATCAAACCCCATTGACCTACGGCCAATAAAAATATTCATATAGCCCCTTTACAGTAGCGCTACTTTCAATACTTCGCAATTGCCAATCTACCAATTATCCTCCAACTAAATTCTCCACAAAAAATGTTCACTGGGCAAGCTGCCCTCTTATCGCAAAATACAAATCGTACATTGATGAATACAAACAAGCCAACCAACAGACCCAAGAGATCTTTGTATGGCTAATAAGATTTTGGCGGTAATTTATAGATTCACCTGTCCACAATAAGATTTGGTGTGACAAGACAGAAAGCAAGGTATTCGTTACGACGATATATGCTGGTCAGCAGCAGGCAAGGGGTATACGCAAGTCTGTCCACTAAGATATGAGCTTGTGTGCTGAGGAGGAGATTTATGTTTGAATGTTTGCAGAATATATACAGTACAACACATTTTGGAGGAAGTGAAGCGTAGCGCAGGTCGGCTCAGCTCAGCATATTTTACAACGTTAAGATAGACAAGTAATTTCTAAAAGGAATAACAACATGAAATCCTTCTGTTGTTGTTGTTGGATCCAAACACTTGCTGTTGAAATTTAAGTTATCTGTTTCGGACAATTTGTTGTCATTTCTATGTAATGTCCAAGTGTGTGAGTGTATGTGTGTTTGTACAAAAGCAATACAAGAGCATCATCATGCCAATGGAATCACTCGCTCGCTCGGTCGGACGGTCCAAGGTGCATCATGCATGTGAAGCCAATCTCTTTGATATGTTCATGGGATTGTGGTCAAAGGAATTAACGAGAACATAACAATTATATGCGTTGGCTTTACCTTTTGCCAGCAACGTAGAAGAAGAACAAGCAGAAGAAGGCCATGAGACCCCCATACATACAGCAACCGTCATGATGCCAGTTCAGCCCCGTCCAACCCATTCAACTACTACATTTATATGTAAATTGCAATGTGAGGGTTGTGTAAGTTTCTCACAATCACCGAATGTGTGTGTATGTAAACAAGTCAACATTTTAATGCTACTATTTGTGTGGGGAGAATCACTGTGACCCTCCACATCCCGATGGACACAGTTGGCCTTTAATTAGTTATTCATAAAGCCAGCCATGATGGTCAAACCACTTACATGAAAATGATAAAATCTATGAATTTTAAATGATATGAAATTCATAAAATTATGTTAAATGTGACAGAAATGATGTGACATGCACACATTTCGACTTGAGATAGTTAATAGAGAATGCAAAGGAAAACTCTAACTACGAAATAGAAAATTACACTTACATCAAGAAGGGGACAAATGAGGAAGGGCGATTATTACAGGCCCTAAACAAAAACTGCCAGAAGGTTGTTTATAGGAAAACTGCTAACAGAGCATTTATAGGAACTACGACAAAAGACGGAGTAATGTGTACAGGCAGCCCGCAGCTCCCCTACACACTGAACATCTTCTAAGAGATACTCTGAAAGCGTAGATTTTTGAAAGATATTTTTTGAGGCCTAAATAAAAAGTGGATATTTTAAAAATATTTTTTTCATGTACCAAATAAGGCGTAGATTTTTGAAAGATATTTTTTCAGCGATCATCTGATGTATGGATTTTTTAAAGAATATTTTTTCAACGACCATCTGAGGCGTGGATTTTTGAAAGATATTTTTTCAACGACCATCTGAGGCGTGGATTTTTGAAAGATATTTTTTCAACGACCATCTGAGGCGTGGATTTTTGAAAGATATTTTTTCAACGACCATCTGAGGCGTGGATTTTTGAAAGATATTTTTTCAACGACCATCTGAGGCGTGGATTTTTGAAAGATATTTTTTCAACGACCATCTGAGGCGTGGATTTTTGAAAGATATTTTTTCAACGACCATCTGAGGCGTGGATTTTTGAAAGATATTTTTTCAACGACCATCTGAGGCGTGGATTTTTGAAAGATATTTTTTCAACGACCATCTGAGGCGTGGATTTTTGAAAGATATTTTTTCAACGACCATCTGAGGCGTGGATTTTTGAAAGATATGTTTTCAACGACCATCTAAGGCATGGATTTTTGAAAGATATGGAAACGAACAATGGATGTGGAAACGATGAAATATTTTTTCGTCAGCGGCTCACTTCAGGTCATTTGTTCAGTTTTACAATTAAAAAATAAAACGCTTAAAAACAATTAAGTGAGCGAGGGCAAAAAAGGAACGACTGGAGCCCAAAAAAGTAGAGCAACTAAACAACCGGACCTTGCTCCCATTTCAGATAAGATCATCAGATTTAGAAAAAGCCTTCATGTAGCTGAAGCATATACCTAAATTTTTTCCATTACTTGTAAATTATGAACCGCAAAAGTCTAACATTTACACACTAATAATTCGATAACTAATTCTTGGGTTAGGTCTATGGGTTAGACCGAAGAAATTTCAATGAACCTCCTGGTAGATACAGAATTTATCTAGAAAATACTTCCACAAAACTTTGAACAATTCTACTACACGATAAATCATTGTCCAGGTTTTTAAGAGAAGGAGTTAGACCTTCTATCTATTTCACCCCTTCTAACACTGTAAGGACTTTATAAAGACTTCCGCAAACGTATACAAGAAATCCAGGCTTAATAAAATGGCAAATTCGTATATTCCAAATACTTGCTATATATCAATATTAGAGGTAGTTCATAATTATAATTAAGCATTTCTATCCTGCAGAACCTATCCTTCCGTATCCTATAGGTACTTCCATACATTAACATACAATATTATCATAAATTCTTATTATTTTTTGCTGAATCATCTCTAAAAATACTGTTTTATTTCTGATTTTATTTCTCATCATTAAGCCTTCCTTGAAAAGGATTATATTGAGTAGCCTTTTGCATATTAACAACAGGTCATTTATCAATATTGACCTTGAAATATCCCCTATAGGATTAAATCAAAAATAAGGCTCTGTGATTATCTGTAACCTTTGTTTGTTGATTTCTTCGATTATTGTTTTTTTCTTCGTTATCACAAAAATTGGCATCATTAATGATGGTCATCATTCCGAACATTTGAAACAGTCGCCATAGGTCTTGCTTGCCCCAAATGATGATGATAACCATCTCTTTGCATGACTTTGTATCATTATCACAATTTATTTTTCTTAGTATATTCTTCTTCTTCTTTTTGAGACGATGTAAAACTTTTTCAATTAGCATTTCATTAGAAGCAAATAAATAGCAAATCTCCCAGAAAAAAAACTGAAATAGGCAATAAAATGCGAGCCAAAACAGAAAAAAGAAGGGAATTACAAACGTAATAACTGTCTAAACCATATCAAATTTGTAACAAAAATATCTATTTAGAAAAGATGAAGAAGAAGTCGGATGTATAAATTCAATGATATAAACAGGGAAGTAGTAAATGTGAATATAAGTCTCGTAACAGAAATATAATGCAAAAACTTTTTTCCAATAAAAAAAATTCTTCTTAAACCTATCAAATCAATACACAAATAATCATTTCCCACATGTAAAGATTTAATGACAGTAACTTTGCTCGGGAAACAAAAATCTCCTTTGGCAGGAAATAAAACAAAATGAAAGTCATAGATATTCGTTGATGAAGGTCATTTTTTGATTCCTAGATTTATTTGACTTTTATTAGGATGGTTGTGGCATTAGGTTGTTTTTATTAGAATATAGATCGTTCGTCGGAACATAACGAATCTTGCAAAGATCTTTTAACCTGTGATTTGTATTGTAAAAATTCTTCTTTGAAAGGCATCACCATAATCTATGAATTGAACTTCCACGCGAGCGCTCTAAAATAGTTGAAATTTGCATTCAACAGAAGAAGTCAATTGTGAAAACCCAACGTGCTTTTAAAATATTAAAAAATGTGAGAAATGCGCCTTCTAAGAACACCATTAAGCGTTTATACGAAAAAATGTCAACTGGTAAGGCTCTTTCTAATCCGAAGAGGCCATATAAAAGTCGACCAAGGCGATCGGCCAAGAATATCGCTGCCGTACGAGCCAGTGTTGAGAGGTCCCCAAGAACATCCCAAAAACGCCGTTCTCAGCGGTGGGGCATGGCTCGGTCCACTTTACAACGGATTATTCGCATTGATTTGCATTTGTTCCCGTACAAAATTCAATTGACGCAAAGAATTTTGCCTGCGGACAAGCCTCGTCGATTGGAATGGGCCCAAAGAGTCATCGAAATGGCCGAAGATGACGAGCAATTTTGGGACAAAATTATCATGTCCGATGAAGCCCATTTCACATTGAATGGGACCGTAAATAAGCAAAATTGCCGTTTTTACGCCACTGAAAGTCCTCAGGAGATTCAAAAAGTGCCTCATCATGACGAAAAAGTCACAGTTTGGTGGGGCGTTAGTGCGAAAACGGTCATTGGCCCGTCTTTCTTCCAAAATGAAAATGGTCATGCTATTACCATCAATCATGGCGTTATCGCGACATGATGATCAATTATTCGTCGTGATGCAAATTATTCGTCGAAAGCGTATGAGGCAGTTCTGGTTTCAACAAGACGGCGCTCCACCGCACACAAGTCGCATAACCATCGATTTTCTGAAGAATTTGTTTCCGGGCCGTTTGATGTCGAAAAGTGGTGATTTAGACTGGCCACCGACTGGCCCGATTTGACGCCGCCTTACTTCTTCTTGTGGGGATATTTGAAGTCAAAGGTTTACGTTAACAAGCCAAGGACCGCAGAAGAGCTCAAGGACAACATTTGTGAAGAGATAGCCGCTATTTCGGCCGAAATGTTGGCAAAAACGATGGAAAATGCAGAAAAAAAGGCACAATACGTCATCAACGCCAGAGGCGGCCATTTGAGAGATATCATATTCAAAAATTGATGTAAACAAATCTTCTTGGAACAAATTAAATGATTAACATTGCCAACCGCCAAATTTTTATTTTTTTCTTTGATTTAAAAAAAAAACATGGGTCCGTCGAATATGGGCAACCCTGTATGGGACTGGAATTAAACCCCTTTCTCAAAGTAAGTCTCAAAGTCGAAATATGTTGTTAAACCCCCATCTTCTAATTTGATCTAGGCTAGGTACAAATATTACGAAACGGAAAGTTTGGATAATCTGTTCAAATTAATAAAACCTACATATTTTCAAAATTTTGACCCTTTGTGAGGGAGCTATTAGAATGAGTGGTCCGATAAGCCCCATCATCAAACATTATACATGATTGGTTAAGGTATTGGGATGTGCACAGTTTGGTGAAAATCGGATGTTCTGTTTGCATAATATAATAAAATTTATTTTCAGCAGAATTTTGGCCGTTTTTGGGGGAGGTACCAGAAGGAGTGCCCATCTTCGAAATTGATTTAAGTTTAAAAGAAATAATACTTCACTTGATATTGAATAAGGAAATTTTCAAAATTTTGACCGTTTGTGGAGGAGTTGACCAGGACCCATCTGGTTTGATGGCAAAGATGTTAGGATTTGAAAATTTGGGTTTGATGCGGATATTCCTTTCGTATGGTATTATAAAATTAATTTTCAGCAAAATTTTGACAATTTCATTGAAGGAGATACTACAAGAAGTTGACCAATTTTTGCCATTTTTGGACATGATTTAGGTTTGGAGAACAAATTACGATTTTCAAAGTTTGAATGAAATCAGTTACTCCCTTTGAGACGAGCGGACATTTGGAAATCAACTCCAAATTGTTTGAAACGGATTTGGCTCAAGCGGTGTGTAGCCTCGTTAGCCATAAGGCTGTAAATATTTCCAGCACTATCGGGATTTTAATAGACGGATACGGCTACATTCATGTGTCCATTAATAACCGTCTTGTCCCCTTAAAGGTAATCTAAAATATTAAAGCTTTATCTTAAATATTGCCAGCACTATCGGGATTTTAATAGACTGAGGCGGCTACATTCATGTGTCCATCAATAATGTCCCCTTAAAGGTAATCCCCTAAAAGCGCCTCTTTCGATTTTTCTTTACCTTCACAATTAGCTCATCTGGACGTTTCCATTGGGATTACCGGCCATTGGTTTCAACGTCATAAATATACCCCCCATTTTTGAGGTTGATATATACAGAATGCCCTCTATTCGTAGAACATCTACAGCTCGTCTTCTCATACTCATTGATTGTCATTAAAACATCTTGTAACTTTATTCACACTACAAAAATAGTCCGCTTAAAATTTACTCACAATGTAAATACAAAATTTTTCAATTTTTATTGACAAAATAGAAAAAAAGTTAATGCGCTAAATTAATTCATGTCATTTTCAGTCGATTCCAACGCACACAACAATGGCTAAATCAATTTTTGGTCGAATAACAGCCAAAGAAGAAACCATTCAACCACTAAAACAATAAAACTTTGGGTTTTTGAATTCAATGAAACGACCGCATTTGAACACTTGTTGTTGTTTTGGTTTGGAGCTGGTGGTCGTGTTGCGGCTTGCTGAGGCAAAATGATAAGTAAACGCAATGGTGGGTAACTTGGTGAGTATCTCGGTACACCAATTCCATTTCAGTTGTCTGCAAATGAAATGATACAAACCAAGAGGTCACAATCTTTCAACTGCATTTCTCTTATCAATGGTAGCTGTGTTGCTTCGTACCGAGCCATAAAATAAAATCCTTCAAATAATTCAAATGATGTCTAGAACATAAAATAACATTAAAAGGCCATCATTGTTTATGTCTCTGACACAATGATGACTGTTGTTGTTGCATCTCTTTGGAATTCATTTCATTGATTGTAACTATGTGGTTGATGATAGTGTTGCCTAACCTAAGAAAATCGTCCAAAATTAAATTAAACGGGAAAAGTGATTCAAACATGCTTCAACGATACTTTGAAGAAATTAAATAAATATTCCAGGCGGTGTTGAACTTTTTACTACGAAGCGTATAATTTGCTTTCAGATCAAAATTCCCAAGAAGAGTTGTAATCGGATTTGGAGATTTTTAGGTAGATTTTGCACAATTCTAGGTCCTTACATTCAAAACTATATCCATATGCCTTTGTCATGATTTTCGTGAATCCTTATCATGATTTGGATGTTAACAATAAGTCTTCGATCCCACACCTTACTTTGAAAAAGCTGATATTGCGTTACTTTTCTAGTAGAATATGGCAAGTCTATGAAGTCCTGCTTTTTTATTTCAATAATAATAATTTTTCAATTTTCTATTTTATTTCATTTGCACAAACCCATACTTTGTGTATATACTTCAGACCCACTAATATTCGCTCACTATAGATGCTGGTAACTTTTTCCACATTTACCATAAATGTCCTTAAAGGCAACGATAGCATTTCTCCACGATGATGATATTTTCCATTTGGTGGCTCTCGCTCTCCCTCTCTCTCTACATGGTTCGTTGGAATAAAGAAACGGTTCAAGAAAGCACAATTTCACACTCACTTGCATTTTTGTAGTCAATTCCATATTGCCATTTTGGGTTTTGTTGATCCTTTTCAGTGTGTCTGTAGTTGTTGTTGTTTGGGTTTGTTTTGCGGTATGGGCTGAATAAAACGGAAATTGAATGCACAGTGCATTGAGGACATTATTTGAGTACCTACATTGTAAATTGTGCACCAGATGGAAATAAAACATCAAAATACAAGCACTTAGATTGGAAAATTTGTCTAGGACCCTTAGCATACCAAAAATTGGGCTTGATCTTCATATGGATGTTATGTGTAATTTTTTTGCAAAAAAAAGTTTACCTACCAAGAATTGGAAATTCATATTAAAGTCACATTGATTGGACACTCATGACAGATTATTAAAAAATCCGTATGTTCGGGAGAACCCTTTATATCGGGGATATGTCAAAACATGAACCTATATTGACAATTTTCAGAAATGTTCATTCCTCATTATTTCCCAAAGATTGTTTTCAAAACAAACAAAAACATATCCAATAATAAATAGTTTATTTCACACTCAAAATAGTTTCACAAATAAAATCCATTTCAATTCGAATTCGAACGTTATTCTTCGTTATTACCATCGGCAACTTGATTGTCAACAATCAACTGGACTCGAGTACCAGCAGCACCTCCGGCTACAGCCAGTAATTCTTGGGGGATAATTCGGAAGGGGATCCATGGGTAGGTGGGAGCAGTTGCTACTGCAATTGCGGGAATTTGTACAGAATTTTGCGTTGCGGCGGCAGATGCTTGAGCATTAGCTGATGCAGCTGCTGATGATTGAGCATTGGATAATGCAGCAGCATTGGCTGATGCAGCAGCATTGGATAATGCAGCAGCATTGGATAATGCAGCAGCATTGGATAATGCATCAGCATTGGCTGAGGCTGCAGCATTGGCTAATGCAGCAGCATTGGCTGATGCTGCAGCCTGTTGTTGTAGTCTCATTCTCAAAAGTTGTTCCATCAGCTGAGAATCTTGCATTTGTTGCAAAACATCAGTATTGGCTTGAGCTCCTTGTCTGACAAAAGATTCAGTATTGGCCGATTGCAACAATTCGGTTAAACGGCCGTTGGATTGCAAAGCAGCCAGCAATTTTAGGGTTTGTTGATCGACAGTAGGCTGTTGTTGTTGTTGCTGCTGTTGTTGGCCATACACATTGAAGCCAAAGGGAACATTTCCTCCTCTAACAAATTGTCCAGCAGGAATATTGCCATAATATCCGGATGAAGCACTTTGAGCAGCGGGTAAAAATTGATAACGTGTGGCAACATTCGGGGTAGACGGAGTGGTTGGCGAAGCACCAATAAGACCAATTAGTTGACGCAATAATTCCATTATTTCTGGTAGCAATGTGCTAACATCAACAGTAGAACCTGATGTGTCATCCTTATCGGGTTTCTTTGTGGTTGTGGTAGTAGTAGTTGTTGTTGCTTTCCCCCCTTTATCTTCAAAATTAACGGTCAACAAAGGCAGAGCCTGACCAATTGTTGTGAAAATGTTGGAAGTGCTGGCCTCATTTGGATCAGCTTGGGAAACATTAATCCTCAGGGAACGTTCCATTACATTGTTGGAATTTTTATCGGCATCCACGGTGGCATCAACTTGCGGAGAGTTACTGAAAATTCCAAACTCTGGATAAAATCGACCAAAAAAGTTGCCAACATCCGAGGCGCTAGGAAATGCCTGGGCATTTCTGAAGCTACAGCAAACTACCAACACAGTTACGATACACAGCTTGAACATTTTCGTTGTCTTTTCTTCGCTTTCGTTTCCTTCTTCGAAGATGTTCTTCGTCCAACTGACTGTCGATAAACTAGAGAGTATCTATATTTATGGCAAAGTTTTTTTATTTCGTTTTTGCAAAAAAAGAAAACCATTCGATTCATATCTATCAATCAGTGCGTACAACAACAACAACAATGTTTTATTTTAATTTTTGGCAAATTTTTTTGTTAATCGGGCCAATAAAAATTCGCAAAAATGCTAATGCATCCAATAAGACAATGGAAAAACAACAACAATGACACGACACAACACTCCCTCCATTAGATATGGGGTGAAGATAGCATGAAATGAAAATCGTTGGTATGATCGACATTTTTGCAAAAAAAAAAGAATTCTTTTATTATTTCAATTTTATAACATAAACTATATATTTATATTATAAATTATAAATAAAATATCTAAAAAAATGGAACATAACTTTAAGGTTTCCATGAAGAACAAAGAGAAACCCGATTACTTTCTTCATTTCATATTGACTTTATTTATAGAAAATGCGGTTAGAGAATTGTGTCTTAAAATATTTGAAATTTTTAATATTAGTAGCTGTAAGGGGTGATTGTCAGATGTAGTCCTATTCCATTTGTTCAAGAATATTTAGAAAGTTTAAATTGAAATAGTAAAAGTTTTGTGAAAAATTTCATTCGTCAAGGTCATGATTTGAAATGGTCATATACAGTGTTACCAAAACTTTGTTGATAAAAAATGCTAAACTTTGTTTAAAAAAGTGCTAGAAAGTGCTAAAAAAATTTAAAAAGTGCCAAATAAAAGTGCTAAAAATTGTATAAGAGAAATTAGAGGAATTGACTTTAAGGGAACATCCCCACCCCCATTCCCGATTTTAAATTTTCAAGGTTTTCAATGGGCCGGATATATGTTTGAAGATTTAAAGAAAAAGAAAAATGATTTACAAATTTTTTTGTTATTGTTTTGATGTTGTTGTCGTATGAACTAGGATTATTGGCTTTGCTCAAAAATCAACAAATTGACGGACCTTTAAAAAAATATTTTTGAAAAATCGCCTATTTTTTACCACAAACCACGTTAAGGAAGATCTTGACCGATTGAATTTATCCTAGTTCATACGATAGCTATACACTCACAGAAAAACGTCTGAAAATTTGGAATCGATCGAATTATTAGTTTTTGAGTTATCGTGCCCGCCATTCGCAAAAACGCTGTTTGGTGAAAAATGCGTTTAAAGTTTGAGAAGCCCTCTTGCCGTCACTTAATGCTAGCACAATAAATCGGCTATATCTTCAAGAGTTGTTGAGATTTTCACTTGAAATTTCCTTCTTGTAGATTAGAATTAAATCAAAATACAAAATATTTTTTTTTAAACCGAGGGGTTCCCCTAAATATGATATGTTGCTTTCTTAAAAATGTCCATACCAAAAATTATCAATGTGGATCTATGTTTCGAGGTAGTCCCTAGAGAAAGGCATTTTGGAGTCGTCGAGCAAGTTTTTCATCAAATTGACTATAATTTGAAACTTTTAATTTTTTGTGGAGTTTCGGAGAATGGCATATATGCAGAAATTGTCAAGGCACATGTACTCATATTGAAGTACTGCTCTACCACCTTTATGTGGAAGGTTTTAGACGCATTATCTGTATTCTCGAAGGGTAGGATATATTTATGCGGGCAATTTTCTACATAGGTCTATGTTTGAACATACCCCCGTTTGAAGATTCTATCCTATTTGTGTTCTTTAAGGATTTGAACCTTTTCCCGACGAAGTGTAGGCCCATCTTTTGACATAACCCCATTATAAAGTGGGTCGCGACTTATTTTCGGTACTCTGAAATGGCTACAATTTGGTATTCGGGATTCCCGATGAATAAAGAACTCATTTCTCCTTTCCGATTTAGGTCCAGGATTTTACTTTGCTCTTAATTTGGTTTTTCATTTTACCTAATAAACAACCTACTAGCAGGCGATGCTATAGTAAGCGTATGAAGTACCCGACCATTTTTTGAGAAAATGTTAATACACTCCACATGGTGCAGGGTACAAACAGTTCTGACCGTTCGAACTTTAATACATATTTACAAATGTACTGGCACTTTTTTTTACATTGAACATTAAAAGCATAGGGTGAAACATAGGGACATTTTAATGTGTCAATGTGAAATCGAAATAATACCCAAAATTGTAAGTTATTCCAAAAAATAAAAATTGAATAAATAAAAATGCTAAAAAATGTGCTAGGTGCTAGATCAATTTTTTTGGTGCTAAACGAGATTCAAAAGTGCTAAATCTAGCACTAAAAGTGCTAAATTGGCAACACTGGTCATATATCACATTGATTATGAGAAACAAACTGGAGGAGTGGGATTGTAATAAGTTTGAAATCGGTTGTTGCTTCTTGGAGTGTTGCGCCAGAAGGTTTGGCGTTGTTCACATCTATTTTGAGAAGGCTAGAGTTATAACATGGAACACATCATCCATGACAACGCAAAGAACAAGATCCAGCAGATGGTGATGACAATTGAACTCACCTAACACATGCTGGGAACTTGAGCGTAGTTCAGTGAATCTATCAAGATTTATTCTTGACGACCACGATTTGATATTCAAAGTTCTATAACAATTAGTGCGATCCTCTCTGTCCTTCGCTATGCAGTGAACAGAAGAAATTTGAAGCGTCCACTATGTATTTTTAAGGGCATGCGACTCACTCAGAGCTGCCTCTTCTTGGTGGCTATGAAACTGAACTAGTTTATTTGAAAATATTTCGCCATGGCAGAGGCGCTCTTCTCGAATGACATTTTATAATTGACTTTTTTTATATGGCTCAAATATTGAACCTTTCGGTGTTTTAGCCCTTGTGAATGAAAAAGATCTATGCATATTTATACTACTTATTTTCAATATGTTACTGACAGGTACTTATGAACTAACCAGTAAGGAAAATTCAAAAGTCTTACGGGACCGACTATATGATACCATTGGTACATACAAGATACAATATCCTGTATGTAGAACATGCTTAGCATTTTGGAGGACCATTGAAATGGAATCGTGCAAATTTAAATGTGTGATCTACATAGGTATTTGACCCAATGAAAAAACCTTACACATTCCATTCTGATATCTATGAAAAATTGCATGTCAATCGGGCAGACATGGATTCTTTAGAGTACTATTTTTATGAAATATAGGAAAATTATGTTTGGGAGCTATATGTAAATCAGGACATAATCGAACGGTAACACCACCAAACGTAAGCTCCTCGTTGAACCAATTGCATGAAATTGGACGAAAATATATATGGGGACGATATCTAAATCTGAACCGATTTCAAAAAAAAAAATCGCAAAAATCAATATGGACCTCATTCAGTACTCTGTGCAAAATTTTGTCTCAATCGGACCAATATTGGGAGTTTGGTGCACTATTTACAAAAAATCGAACGAAACTATATATGGCGGCTATATCTAAATCTGAACCGATTTTCTGCAATTTCAATAGGGTTTGTCCTTGGGTCAAACAAGTGACATATACCAAATTTCACCTAAATCGGATATTAAATGCCAACTGTATCAATCGAACAAACCTTGAGAGTTTGTTGCACCATTTACTTCAGATCGGACGAACTATATATGTGAGCTATATCTATATATGATCCGATTTCAATGAAACTTGACACACAATATACTAGTCTCAATTATATACGTTATGACAAATTTCGTCACAATCGGACAAAAATTGGGAGTTTGGTGCACCATTTACATAAAATCAGACAAATCTATATATGGGATCTATATCTAAATCTGAACCGAATCCAAAAAAAACTTCGCAAAAATCAATCTAGACCTAATTCATTACTGTGTGCAAAATGTTGTCTCAATCGGACCAATATTGGGAGTTAGGTGCACTATTTACAAAAAATCGAACGAAACTATAAATGGGGGCTATATCTAAATCTGAACCGATTTTCTGCAATTTCAATAGGGTTCGTCCTTGGGTCAAACAAGTGACATGTGTCAAATTTCATCTAAATCGGATATTAAATGCGATCTGTACTTTGTGCTTTGGCAGCAAATGAACGATATGACCTAGTGTTCCCTGTTTCAAGTAGATGGTCTGACTTTAAATTACTGATTGAGGATCCGATTTTAGCATGTGCTATATTTTTCTGTGGTTTCTGCCAGCGATCCACTCATTCATGGCTTTAAGTCTTAAAGCTGCGTCCAAATGAATATACTTTAACTTCTGTTCCCTCTCCCTGATGATATTCAGACCTGCATTCAATTGCCGTTTATGGCAAAATAGGGGGAAGGTAATTGGTTTTCAGGTTTGATTTTCATACTTCTCCTGTTTTAAGTTGCTAATATAGATTATCTCCTGTATTTCATTTTTAACATATTGCCGTAAAATATACGGGCATATAAAAAATATATATTTTTTTCAGTATATAGACACTGAGCTTCTGTTCATTCGTTCTTATCGAAGTCCCTATTCAATAAATCAAACTCTCATAAATATTTCAAATTAATTTTTTTTTCTCATTTATTTTTTATCATTTATCCATATATCTTTATTCCTCTTTGGCAACTTCAGAAGTTGATTCCACAGTTTCCATGGGTTCTTCTTCCTTCATTTCCTTGACTTCCATTACTTCTTCCATTTCCACAGCTGGCTGTTCAGTAAGTTCCATTGATTTACCACTGCGCCTCTTGGGATCCATGCGGCCAATATCTCTCATCATATCCAAATTTCTGCGAGAAGTTTGGGGATTTTCCAACACCAATTGCCAACGAGTACCGGAGGCGGTGGGAACGGTTACGACTCCATCTTGGCTGGCCAATTGCAATGGGAACCATGGGAAACCTAATGTTGCTACTGTGGGCTTGGGAGTTGTTGTGGTAGTGGTGGTTGTTGTTACTTCTTGAGGTTTCCTTAAAAATTCAGAAGGGAATAAATCTTCAGTTGAGGCACCATTGTAAGGATTACGATATAACTGACGATAATAGGGAGCAGCATTCAGATAACCGGCGGAAGTTTGGCGTACGGCTGGGGCCCACAATGGCACTGGGTTGGCACGGTAGGGAATACGACGGGTGGGTAATCCGGTGTAGTATCCATATTCATCAGCCAAGGGTTCAACATAGGGAGCATATGCAATGGGACGATAAGCTGGTGCTGGAGCCTCTACGACCCTTCTGGTGGTGGCCAACAACTGACGCAATTCAGCAATGAGGGCGGGCAATTGTTCATTTACCTCGGTTGTTTCGGTTTTTTCAGTTTTGTCGGGCTTCTTTGTGGTAGTGGTGGTGGTAGTAGTGGTTGATTTTCTTACATTAATGTGGAACTCACGAGCCGACTGAGCGTGGCTGCCATCATCCTCAGTCCAGACGGGAAGATCGGTAAGATATTCTTCGTGGCTTTCAGCGATGGCATATTGACAGAAAACTGCCAAACTCAATAAAATTAGAAACTTGTACATTTTCTTTGGCTTCCACACCAATGTCTGTTGATCGAATGAAGTGATGATGAACTGATGATCTGTTTTGAGATGTCACGTTTTTTTATACGGAATTTTTTGCAAAGAAAATTTGCAAATTCTTTTGGTGTTGAATATGAGAAAATCATATTTAAAATCTTCTTTGATTTTTTTTTGCAAATTTCAACGACATGGCAATAAAATGTTGTGGCCAAAAAGAAATTATGCGAATATTTAATTCCGAACGATAGTCATTCACGTGGGTCGCCATACAATAGTTTGACTCATCAAAATCAAAAAATATTTATGAATGGTTCAATGTGCAAAAATATGAGAGTATTTTTATTTTTTGGCAAAATAATACCGTTAGCCGTTGAACTAGATTAAAATATCTCCACGGAATGACAATAACAGCGATGTCAACTGTCATGCAAATATACTTTCATTATCATTGAAACTTTATTTGCGGACTAGGGGAATGTGACTGCCATTTGTGTATTCGGTAATGATTGATTTTGAACAAACAAAATTAAAAGTTTCCGAAGATTTGTGTGTGAATTTGCAAAAAATTTACATACGAAAATGTATCAATAAAATTGTTGATTATTTTTTGCGAATTTCTTTTAACTTACTTTTTTATCAAACAAAAAAAAGTTATGAATATAAATCAATTATTGTTCAAAATGATTATTTGATTTTTTTTTAATATTTTTGTTCCTCTATGTTTTGCTTTAACTTTCTTCTATACATTCAAACGTCTGCATGTTATAGGAAACTTCCATAGCAACTAAATTATTAAGAGAGATTATCTTCATTTCCTGTCATCTTTGTTATATGGTTTTTTTTTTTTTGGTTGAAAATCGGACGATCTTATTAATCTCATATTATATTGACTTTAATAAATTATAGGAGTTGTAGGAAACTTGTATATTTTTATACCTTTGTGTGGAACCAAGAGCTTGAAACACCTCAAAATATAGGAAATGGGTGTAAGATTTTTTAAACAGATATGGAAACGCAGTTTTTTTTTAAATAATTAAGGAAGCAAAAAAGAAGTTGCGAATATTTGAAAAATGTTTTTAAAGCGGAATTGGAAATAAAGATATAAATAATTTTTCTGAAGTTTATATATTAAAAAATATATGGGCAATATTGCCAATTTTTAAACCCTACACAACTATGTTGTCAGGGTATTATAGCTTTGTGCAGCCCCAAAAGTTTGTAACGCCGCGAAATATTGGTCCTAGACCCAGCTTTAATTACACCGATCGTCATATCTCGACTAGCTGAGTCGATCTAGACGTGTGTGTCCGTCCGTCCGTCTGTCCATCTGTCCATTATAATTTGTTAACACGATACTGGTCACAGTTATGGACCAATCTTCACGAATTTTTGCATGTAGGATGGGTTCTGGCCAATGAACCAAATAATACATTTTTTCGGTTTTCTGGTCGCTCCAGAGGCCGCAATAATGGCCAGAACATCGTGAAATTTTGCATGGAGAAGGGGATCGGGTCAAAGAATAAGCATGCCTGTTTTGATAAAGATCGGTCAGTATTTAGCTTGTCAAATGGACCCTGACTGTTGTGTGAAAAATGACAAAATTTTTATTCTATAACGTATATATTTACCCCTGAAGGACATAGACCCGAGATGTTTATATTATATCCAAGAGGAGTGGTTGACCTTTAAACTAATACCAATTATATTGTTGTATGTGCTCGGATGTGGTAGTTACACCTGAATATTTAAAGTTATCTCCGTATTCGTATATTATTTAGTAACCCATTATCACTTTAGAAAGCGGAACTATAGCGCTGATCGCTTTGAAATGTTCCATGAGGTTCCAGTTATAGTCAAGGACAACGCCTATAATTTTCAGTGATGATCAGATAATAATTTTGAAATGAAGTGGACCGAAAACTTAATTTTTTGTGCTATTTTCGAGTCGATCAATAGAACACAAATGAAAGCTGAACATCACAACACAACCCACGGTGAAAGGAATCTGGACAATAGCTGTACTGAATACTCGTAATATTCGGAAAATATGTCAGTGTAAGGAAGATGTGCTGTTTACCTCTAATCGGGCAAGAGGGTGCAAATATCACGAAATATTGCCCAGGCTCGGAATAAACATCCGCAGAATGTTCGATTTCCGTAGTAGTTGTGTAGGGTATCGTCGTTCTAGTTGATGGATTTTCACGAAGAAGATTTTATATCATCCGAAACGTAAAAAAACCTTTCTGATCGCGGGTTCTCATATCATTCAGTTGACAGATCTAAAAACTTGGCCCGAAAAATAGGTTTTTTAGAAATTTGACCGGACAAAATTTCCACTTTCGGATGAGTATTACTCTGAAGCTGTGCATAATACATACACAAAATACATATCAAATTACTCAGATTCGCGACTACAATAATCCTATAATCGATTTTTAGAAATTCCTGTTTGCGCATTAAAACTAGAAGTAAAATTCAAAAACATTCAAATTCGAGCTAAAAATGTCAGCATCATTTAAAGGTAGATACAGTTAAAATTTTGAAAAATGATACATAAGGGCGAAGTCCCCATTTTTTTGGCTTCTAGTTTTACTTTGACACGAAGGCCGTGAAATGAGTGGCTTAATCACAAATCTATAGAGAACATAAAAAACTGGTTCGCCTCAACCTGTTTTTACACTTTTTTTGCATTAAAGTAGACACAGCTTCCACCAAAATAAAGTTTGGAGGTCAATGTCATGAACAGTTTGCAACGACAGATCAATTAACCCAAAACTATTCACTTTTTTCATATACCTTAGTAATTCCCGAGTTATAAAGGGGTGAACCTCCGCTTCAGCTATGTTAAAAAATTGGCAATATTCCCCATATATAAAAAAAACTATTATTATTCAAATATTTTGGAAGCGCGGATTTAAAAAAATATATGTTTGTAATATTTTGGAAGCGTGGAATAAAAAAATTATATTCTTGTAATATTTTGGAAGCGTGGATTTTTAAAGATGTATTTTTTTAATATTTTCGAGGCGTTCATTAAAAAAAAAGGTTTTTTTAAATATTTTGGTAGAGATTTTTGAGGAATATATTTTGAAATTTAAATTAAATTTAAAACCATTTGTCCTCCACACAACCACTGTTCGCTACAAATTTCCCTCTGCAATTGCATTGCCTGTATGATTGTAATGATTTCCTCTCAAATCAAAACAGTGTACTGCTCTATCTTTAAGTACTGCAATTGCTTTCATATAGAAATCAATGTTTCGGATTTAATGCCCAAAAAAGAAGTTGCTGGAAACTATTGTTGTTCTTCTAACAACAACAACAACAATGACAGCAAATGAAAGTGATTGTATTGAAGGTTGTTCGGCTGGCTGGTAGTATTGCAGTTGCCAAAATGTCTGCTGGTGCTACTCCTGCGGTTGCTGTACTCAACCAACCAGCCATCAGCTAGCTAGCCAACCAGTCACTCACTCACCCAGCCAGTCAGTCACTTTTCACTCTGAATATGGCATGTTATTGCCTTGTGAGTTTCCTTTCTTCCTCTATTGGCGCGTTGAGGCTGAATACTGTTGTGGTTGCTGTGGGCATGCAGTTGCCGATAGATATAGAGGTCGGTGTTGTTGTAGTTTTTTGCTGCTCCTGCCGACTGTTGCCTGCGGTTGAAGTTGAAGTGTTGCAGTGATGTTACTTTTTGAGGTTATTTTTGACACTGATATGTAATACATATTGTGTTAGAGAGGAGTGGGGAATACATATTAAAGTATTTGGTCAGGCAATAGGTATAGGAGGGAATATTTTTTTTCAAACATAGGATCTACTAAGGTTTATGCCAGTAAATAATAAATCTTTAAAAAATATTCTTAAAAGATAAGATCCAAAGTTGAGGAGATGTAAAACAATTTAATTTTAAAAATATTTCCAAAAAAGGACCAATATTGAAAATTACCGAAATAATATTTTGTTGTTAATGTTATAAAAATATATCTGTCAAAGTCATATTTTAAAACATATCGGCCCAAAATCGTTCTCTTTTCAAATTCAGTCGAACTCAGAATGTCAGTTTCAAAATCCCAATATTCCTACCAGTACCTGTAACTTCTCAACCCCATTCTTCTTTTCTGAAGCTGTTATTGTTATTTTGAAATGTTGTCAATGCAAGTGAAAGCTGATTTTCCTCTGCCAAACAACAGCCACAATACATTGTGGTAGTTTCCTTCAATGTTCCATATCCTTGTTGCTGCTACTGCTGCCACTACAAATGTTGTTGATGTTATTGTTGCTGATGTTTTTCTTCTTATTTTTTACCAAGTTCTTGTTGTTGTGTTGTTTTTGCTGTCGATGTGGTGAAATAACGTAACAAAACTTTGTTTCAAGATGTCGGTTGTTTTGGCTGGTTTGCAGAGTTGGTTTTTTTTTCTCGCTTCAACCATTTGGAGAAGTACTCGTCCTCAAGTCGAGGGCTAAGCATCATTACTCCAAAAGGACTTGTGTTGCCCCATTTTTTTATCATCTTCCATCTACTACCAATAAACTATTGACACATTTTCAACGAATGAGTGCGAATAGACACAGCGTCATGAATTTGTGAAACTTTTCTTTTAATGGGAATATAAGCTATGAGAGTATGGCGAAACGAAAGTGAATGGAATGAAGAAGGTATAATGGTGAAATAGGGAATATATTTGATTTTAAAAAATATTTATGTTGGACTTTAAAGATTAAAAAATGGGAATATTTTTTGAAATTAAACGTAATTAGTAGAAAGTATAAGAAACAAAAAAACTGTAAGGAAAGGACCGAAGTAGGACGAATGGTACCCTAGACCACTTTGGGTATATACAAGAAGTGCTCTAAAAATCGTATGGTAAACCATAATAAATTATATTTGGTTGCTATCGATGGAAGGAGCTTAAACATAGTTTTGAAAGAAGCTTAAGAATTAAACAACGCCTATAGGTGGAGCTTAAGAATTAAACCACGCCTATGGATGGAACTTAAAAATGTAACCACACCCATACTCGGAACTTAAGAATTAAACCACGTTTATGGGCTTAAATGTAGTTTTGAAAGAAACCACGCCTATGGGCGGAGCTTAATAAAAGTTTTGAAAGAAAGCACGCCTATTGTTGAAGCTTAAAAGTAGATTTGAATGAAAGCACGCCTATGGACGGAAAATAAAAATTTAACCACGCCCATAGGCGGAGCTTAGGTATTAAATCACGCCTATAGATGGAGCTTAAAAATTGTTTTGAAAGAAAGCACGTCTATGGTTGAAGCTTAAATGTAGTTTTGAAAGTAGATCCAATAACCTTTCCAACGATACCCATGTTGTCCTGGAAGAATTTGTCCTGATGGACCTCTGGGCATCAAACCTTAATCAAGGATATTTTAAAAAATTGTTAAATACAGCGACATCCGGCAACATTTTTGAAACTTTTTTCTATTGCAATGAAAAGTAGACTCAATAACCTTTCCAAGGATACCCTTTGTCCTGTAATCAAGGATATTTTTGGAAATCGTTAAATACGACGGCATCGGGCAACAATTTTGAAACTTTTAACTATTGCAATGGAAAGTAGACTCAATAACCTTTCCAACGATACCCATGTTGTCCTGGAAGAATTGTCCTGATGGACCAATGGGCACCAAATTATGCTTAATCAAGGATATTTTTGGAAATCGTTAAATGCGTCGGCATCGCGCAACATTTTTTAAACTTTTTACTACTGAAATGGAAAGAGGACTCAATAACCTTTCCAAGGATACCCATGTTGTCCTGGAAGAATTGTCCTATTAGCAGGAGTGGGCATATTAAATATGTTGGTATACATAACGCTGCTGGCAATTACCGAATACCCAAATTGGGCAAGTTTGGGAAAAATTATTAAAAATCGAAAAATATTTTATTTCAGATATTCCACAATGTGATTTTTTTAGTAACAGTGAAATTTTTCATATAATATCATTTTTTCGAGTAGCTCTGTTAACTTTAACAGAGCTCTGTTAACTGTAATGTTAATATGCATGGTTCGTGTCTATGCTAGTTAAATACAAATTTATCTTAATGGACATAGCTTAAATGTGGTTTTCAATGAAAGCACTCCTAGTGTGGAGCTTAAAAGTAGTTTTGAAAGAAACCACGCCTATGGGCTGAGCTTAAAAACTGTTTTGAAGGAAACCACGCCTATGGGCGGATCTTACAAATACAATTGAAAGAAGCTTACAAATACAATTGCTGAAAGAAACCAGAACTATTCGTCCAAATTAAAAAAAAAAAACTATTTTTGAAAGAAACCACGCTTTTGGTCGCAACTTAAGAATTAGCTTATGAATTAAGCATGAACTTGATCAAAGCATCGAAATATATAAGTTGTACCATTTTCAGCCCTCAAAATATTTGTTCATGTAAACCTTTGATATTGTTTGTTATTGTCGATATAGACAGTATTTCCCTGGGCATGAAAGACCTTGGTGAAGGAAAGGAAAAATTCGCCATAGGACAAAATTCGGAGGTATGGCATTATTATGGTTTTACTGACGAGCCTAATATATATGACGAAATAGCTTCATAACTTGAGATAACATTCTTTAGACGAATTTTGAGATTACATTTCTTTAGTAAAATGAGGATGAGGAATGTTTCGTCCCTCTAACTTGAATGACACCAGGGTCATTTTCGTCCTTATTTTTGTAATCGGTCTCTAAACATTCAAAATTACTTATCAAAACTCAAAATATAAGTAACCACCACGCTGATACTTTACAATGGATTTCCTGAAGCTATCTAATTATCTTTAAAGTTCCACATAAAATCTCAAATTAAAGTTTCCCACCGAACATATTATTTAAAATGAATGCCAAAAAAAATACTTTCTTCATCTGATGTATGTAAACACCAGCATGTACGTACATATGAGAGTGCGACAACTTTATTTTATCATAAATTATTATATTTGACTTTTATGTGCGGCATTTAGTTTGTCACAACTTTTAATTCTGATTAAAACCAAGATGAAGCGAACAAAAAAAAACAGACACACAAGTCAGAACAAATTGCAGCAGCCTTGACAAAGGCCAACACCAACAGAGCCGAGGAACATGCACAAATTTACAGTTACAACGAGAGAACAACATTAATAAAAAATAAAAACTGTGTTGGTGTGAAGAAACAAAGTTATGTCAAATTAAACACCATCGTTTTTCCCTACCTCCTCTTCCATCAAGCTGCAGTGCATTCAATCTTAATTTATGTTAACTTGACTTGCAGCAGGCAGGCAGACAGCAAGTGGTTGCAGCAGCACCACCAATAACCAGTAGTTGGCATAAAATTTTACATAATTAGCATGACGGCACATGTCCATTAACACACCAACCATGAAGGGGGAAGAGGCCACCCACTACATATATACAACATCGAAACTTGGGAAAAAAACATTCTCCTTCTTGGCAAATGGAAATTCTTATTTTTCACATTTTATATATTGCAAGACTTTATTATTAATTTCCAATGGCCCTGACTTGCAATTACAGAAAATTGTAAAATAATAAAAGCGCAATAATTGAAAATATTTATTTCAAGGAAAAGTAAATAAATGAAACAAAAATGAACGAAAACAAAAACAATTATCAAGAAATATTGCTAGCTTGTTTTATTATGTAACAGAAAAACAAGGGAATAATAAATTGAAGATTGTTGTAACTGCTGCAAGGTTGTCAAGTACTTTTAATTGCCATAGGAAATATAAATTGCCATGTGCAAAAATTACAAACACACACACACACACCAATTGCTTAAAATATTTATGAAGGAGAAAATTCCGGGCAGATTTCAATGTAAAGAAGTCATTGAAATACACAAATTGATTTAGCAATCAAGTTGATCCAAAGTATATGTGAAAGCACAACCATACAATGGTTCTACAGATTTTCCGTCTCTGAATGTTCTTAGCAGATATTTTCAAACAAAGTATTTTAGCCTTTCGAATTCATAGATGGTAAAAGTTAACTTCGCAAAGAACGAAGAAATTGATAAATTATTGATATTAATAGCCCCGAATAGATTCGTGTTCATGTAAATGATGCACCAAAAAATGCAACATACGTGCGATTGTCAGTGAATTTTCCACGGCAGACCGTCAAGAATATACAATGATGTGTACGTGAGTGCAATAACATTCGATCTGCCGTTTGATGTTATTTTCCCAAAAATAACAAAATCGAAAAATAAAATTCCGTTGGATAAGAAAATAGGGTGATACGTATGGTTCCAAAATCACTTCAAATACCAGTCATAAGGACAGGATTAACAAATGCTAAAAAACACTTGATATGCTAGTTCATCTGGCAGGAGTATTCGATGTCAGAATGTCTCAAGATTCAAGATTTAACTTGTCACATTCAAATACTATAAAAAAAAGCTCCGAACATGAACGATGCCATTGGGTGAAAAATCGGTAAATATTAAAGGAACCCCACCCATTCTCACTATTCAAGAGTTGTTGAGATTTTCACTGGAAAATTTAATGAGACATTCTTTAGAAAATATAGGTTCAATTTCAAAAGTTCAGTTCAAAATCAAAAATACAGTTCATTTAACTAAATAATGATGCTAGGATTTGCAGGATTACGTAAAAAGTCGCTAGACCAATATATTTTCGACGACCGGCCTACCTGTGCGAGGTGCATTTTTAACATCAAATATTCCTGAACGGAATAGGGGTGACCGCATATACGATGGTCTAGTTCTCACAGCTTCTATTAGGTCTGAAGTCAGATTGTGTATCTCTTAGAATGTTTTATATATGCTTTTGAATTTGTTTCTGTAATATGGTTGCAAGGATTTTGTATATTGTGCAGAGCAGGATTACTCTTCTCCAGTTACTACAAGTGGCAGTTTTTTTTATGACATACGTCAAAAATGTGTCTACTTTAAATTTCAAAAAATTTGGAAAGCCTATTTACGAATGTCCTTCGCCACCAATTTATATCAAAAACTTGGTGCGCAATTGAAAACTTTTGAAGGAAGCAACCGATTTAATCTAATTTTGCACATATATTATATTTCTCTCTAACATATTTTTAGTTCGTAAATGGTTGAAAACTGCTTTATTGTCGATTTTTAGCTCCTCAAAAGTTTTGCAAAAAAAATAATTTTGTAATATTAAATTTTCGACAACCGGCCTACCTGTGCTAGGTGCATCTTTAACATCAAAAATGCCTGAACGGAATATACGGTGGTCACACAGCTTCTATTTGGTCTGAAGCCAGATTGTTTATCACTTTGAATGTTTTATATTTTTATACGATGCAGAGCAGGATTACTCGTCTTCAGTTATTACAAGTGGCAGTTTTTTTTCATACGTCAAAAATTTGCCTCATCGAAATGTGAGTTTTAGACCCCATGTTTCTTTGGATCAAATCCGTTTCAGACTATTTGGAGTCGATTTACGAATGTCCGTCCGTCTGTTTGGCCGTCCGTCTGTCTTGCTGGTGTGCACTTTAACTTTCGAAGGAAGCAACCCATTTCATCTAAACTTTGCTCATATTAATATTTTTTTCGAACTTCGTTTTATTTCGAAGAATATTGGTTAACTTATTAAACTAATATTATAATATTATGCGAAAGGACTATCCGATTTGCACCAAACTTTGTACAACCTATTACCTTTATAAAGCCTAAATCAAGTCCGAAGATGGGACCCATTGGTTCACTCCTTCTGGTACATTCTCCACAAATGATCAACGTTTTCAATATCCAATTTCAACCAAACTTTGCACAACTTATTCTCCTTACCAAACCTAGATCAAGACTTAAGATGGAACCCCATGGGACCCACTCCTTCTGGTACCTACCTCACAAATGATCAAAATGTTCAATATTTATAAATCCAATATCATGTAAACGGATTTGAATCAAACTAGTATCGTTCTTAAGCCTAGATCAGGTCCCAACATGGGACGCATTGTTCCTAACCCCTTGATAAAGGGTCAATATTTTATAATATCACATTTGATCAACATTAAATCCGAAACATCTTTGATAAAAAGTGAATAATAAAACCTGTGTGTAATTTCGAAAACCTCCTCAAACCATAGGCTGGGGTATATATCTTCCGTCAACTCCGACTGACACTTTTGTACTAGTTTTTTTTCGTAACTTTACAACGATGTCTTTTTCGCATTAAAGGCAATCTTTCTTTCTCTGAAACCGATATGATGGTAGGAGGTGGATGTTAGTCAGTTGCGGTTCTTTCGCCGGCTTTCAGATCTTCCGATGATAAACCATCTTCTCCCGCTGTTTTTGTCTCTTTTATCTCCTTGGGAGGATTACACGATATATTCCTTGTACAGCTATTGTACATTTTATTATTTTCAGTGGCGTTTCCGACGTTACTGATTTCTACCAAATGTTCTCTCCATCTTAAAATGTCTTCGTCAATTGGGATTCAGCTCTTCAAAGGATGTGATCACCTATTTCTTCGCTAAAACCGGAAATATGACGACAGCTTGGGCTGAGCAATGTTTGGCGGTCAATCTAAGCGGTACATCTTAAATTTTTTGTTTAACGTCTTCGAAAAAATTCGATAAACGAACATGAGAAAAATGCGTGCTTTCACACATTGGTGTGGATGTGATGGTTCATCCGCCGTAAATACTTCGTTTGACACTATTCGATATTCGACAATAAACTTCATCATACTGGAAAATATTTTGAAAATCAATAAAACCATTTTTGATAATAAATATTTGGCTTTTCATTATATAGTACCCCTGGTATTTTATCGTGTTCATAGTTTTCAATTTAACCCATTAAGAGTCAAGGGCCGTTATAATTAAAAATAATCATATGGGGCGATAATGACAGACGCGAAAATGCAAGCCAAGCGGCTAAAATTGTAAATGGTGATTATGGTTCCGATACTGTAACATCCAATTATGTGCAATTTTGATTTCGTTCAGGAATCTACAGATAGACAAGTCGTAAAAAATGTCGATAAAATCGGACATTCCGAAGCATGTTAAATAAAGTCCTATATTTCATATAAAAATAATGGATTTCTATTTTCCCAACTTAATATATGTTTAAATCCAAATGAATTTTATAAAGGCATTTTAAATGCGGTATTTTTTCTGTATCTGCACAGTGGCCATTAATGAGTTCATGTCAGATATCTCACCCACAACTTATACTAAACTAAAGAAGATATTTTAAAAGAAATAGAAAGTGAAATAGAGACTTCAAAAATAAATTTCAAACTAGGTTAGGTGTATTTCAAAACACTATTACAATCCTAAAAAATATTTTTCTACAATTCTATGTGTGTGAAATATACGACACAATATTACGCACATAGAAGACACGGTGGCATTGTGTTAAAATGTTGTCATCTTGTTTTGCCTCTTCTAGTGTTGATGTTGAAAATAATATCGCGGGTGGTGTTAAAATATATCTACAGCGTTAAATATCTGGTTTTGTTGGTATTTTTTGTGTCACACACACAATTTTTTTGCTAGCGAAAATATTTATCACAACTATTTTCTTGTTTTGTTCTATAAAAAAAAAAACTTAAAAATAACTAACAAAGCCAGAACAGAAGACTTTACCAACTTTAAGCGGCAGCATCTTCTTCGACGTCGTTCATTGTGGTCGCCGGTTTTCTTTTTGTTCTTTGAGTTTCCACAGTAAAGTTAACAAAACATGGTAAATATTTTTGGTGTAGAAGACAAAAACGTTTAACACTTATAAAAACTAAAAATATTTGCAATTTTCTTAATATTATTTATGAGTCAACAAAAGGAAAAACTCTAGACAAAGTAAAATAAAAAAATGGTAACCAAAAAAAAAACAGCGAAAAAAATGTTAAAAGTAAACAACGACGCTGTGGCAAAGACAAAGTTAAGTGGGAAAAAATATGTCTTGGATTTTTTCACAGCACTTTACGTATAACAAAGATACGCATATGAGTACAGCAGTTGGTCTCTAAATTGTGACAGTAACTATATTTCTGGTATTAATATAAAAAGGATTAAAGAGAAATAATCCTCGTGGTATTTGAGGAATTGAAGTATTGAATTGATGAATGATCCATCACACAACCCGATTTCATCATTTTAAATCGCAGTATTCCCTACCAAGTGAAATTAAATATTATATCTGTCTCCGGCCACTCTTCAGTTATGTTACCTTGTCAAACGCAACAAATTTCTTCTTTCCGACAATACCCCTGTCCATGTGTTTGTCATAAAATATAAAAATAACATTTTTATTACATGTCTCTCTTTTGTATCGATTTATATGTAAATTGTATTTATAACTCTAGAAATATAACTTTCTTTCTTTCTTCCATTTGTTGTTTGATATGCTAATGACCAATAATAAAAATATCAAAATCCAATAAGTCATTGATATTCGGAGATTATGTCTTCTCATCATCGACATAGCCACACCTTAACGATAACGACAAGAATAGCAAAAACAACAACGAATTGTAACACCGATTGTGACAGGTAACTAATAAAACGATAAGTATTCCAATTTGTAGAATACCAAATTATACAAATTAATTTAAATGTTATACTAAATCTTCTCGATTCGGTTCATTGAAATTCAAAGAATAAGAAAATAGAACAAAACTGTTAAATAAAATATGTTGGAAGATAGAAATTCTCACATATATACATGAAGATGTTAGTGATGTTTGATTTGGTTTTAAATTCATCAATAATTTTGAAAAGCTTATTCACACAATTGGTGATTGATGTTAAAGAAGACGTATCCTATATTTAGAAAACATCCTAACTAACGGATAATCTAATCTAAAAAAAGTAAAAGAAGTGTCAGTCGGTGTTGCCGACAGATATATACCCTCAGCCTATGGTTTGCTGAGGTCTTCGGAATTACACGCGGATTTTATAATTAACTTTACCTAAGATATATGTTTTTATCAAAGAGGTTTCGGATTTTATGTTGATCGACATGGTTATTCAATACGCTTAAAATTAAATTTATAAGTTTATAAACTATTGAAGGTACCAAAAGGTATGAAGCAATAAGTCCGATCTTCGGGCTCAAATCTTGGGTCAAATCTGACATTCCAATCGCCTGATATTGAAAATTGTGAACATTGTTGGGGGGATACCAGAAGGAGTGAACCAATGGGTCCCATTTTCGGACCTGATCTAGACTTCGTTAAGATAATGGATTGTTCAAAGTTTGGTTAAATCGGACATTATATAGCCTATTATTGGATTTATAAATATTGAAAATGTTTACCATATGCGGGCCCTATTAAGACTTGGTGAAAATAATAGCTTGTACAAAATTTGATTCAAATCGAATAGTTCGTTCACATGACAATCTAAAATTAATTGTTAGCACAATTTTGACCATTTTGTGGGGAAGGTACTAGAAGGAATGAACCAATATACCCCTTCTTTTGAACTTGGACGATGTCCAAACTTTGGATGTGCACATAAGCCAGACAGACAAACATTTGTAAATCGACTCTAAATAGCCTGAAGCGTATTTAATCTAAAAAACATGGGGGTCTAAAACCAATATTTCGATGAGGCACATTTTTGCTGAATCAAAATGTCATAATTCTAAGAGTGTTAAACATGTGGACGGCCCTCGATATATGCCTACATGTCGGTAATGTTCTGTATGTGGGCTCTGCTATTTATAATAGACCTGCACAAGATTTTTTTTAATTGCACATCTATAAAGAAAGTATTCTGTATAGAAGACCAATGAAAATAATTCAATAAATTCGCCACACCCAAATTCTTTATATCCTCCATCATAGGGATACAGTCATTTACGTCCAATGTTTCAAACTACACTATACTGCTTCATTAAATTTGGAAAAAATTATGTTTTCGATCAACTTTATCCCAATGTTATTATCTGATCATCATCGAAAATTTAAAAAAAAAAATTCAAAGCGATCAGCGCTATATTTTCTCCCTCTAGTGTGGTAATGGGTTACCAAATGATATATGAATACGTAAGATCGTATATATATTTCAGTATAACACTAACATCCGAATTCATACGACACATCCGAGTATATATCAATTTAAAGGTCTATCACTCCTCTTCGATATACTTCTCGGGTTTATGTCCTTCAGGTGGGGAAATCTATACGCTATAGAATACAAATTTTGTCATTTTTCACACAAAAGTCTGGGTCCATTTGACCCGCTAAATATTAGACTATCTTTATAAAAACGGGCATGCTTACTTGTTGGCCCGATTCCCTTTTCCATGTAGAAGGGAATCGATGTTTGAGCCATAATTTCGGCCTCTGAAGCTACCAGAAAATCAGACTAAAAAAGTTTTTGGTCCATTTCATCCCCTAAATATTAACCGATCTTTACCAAAAAAATAGGGGTCTTCATTGGCCAGAAACTACCTACATGCAAAATTTCGGTATACTTAAAGGTGGATCTAGGGCCAATATTTCGCGGCGTTATAAGGTTGGGGCTGCACAAAGCTATAATACCCTGACAACATAATTGTGTAGGGTATAAAAAGGACGATATCGTTTTACGAGAGCACCAGGGACATACACAGGATTGCACTTGGGAGGGGACTGGTAGGGCTATACAAAATTTTGTCTTTTGCAAAAATAAATTTAGTCTAAAAAATCATTTCGAGGGTAGGGCATGCGTTCATCCCAGGTGGGACATGCGTTCATCCCTTTCAATATGACCAATGTTAGCTTCGACAAGTATTTTCCCCTCCCATTGAGAAATCTCCAAAAAGTTGTAAAAAACTCTCGGGCGTAAAAGCTTCGAAGTTCATTCCCCTTTGTTGGCAAATTAGTTTTTTTAGCCACTTTAACAACACAACACATTGTCGTACGTTAAACCATTCTGAGTACGTTACTCCTAAAAAAAATCAAAAATTTTGATTGGAAAATAGCCTATGAATAAGCATAGATTTATTGTGCAGAAGTCCCCTGAAACTCCAAATGGCCAGTTTTAGCCATATCGACATTCAACCATACCGTAATTCAAAAAAAGCCAGCGACTGTCTTATAGAGGTCGATATGCTTGCTTCCTATGAGAAAATACCAGAAACCACCTCCAGAGATGATCCGTCAGAAACAGCGACGTAAATGGCATGCATTACCGACGTATAATACTTACGTCAGAAACGTCGGAAAAATAGCTATTTTTATTATTCAATTTGTAAATTACGTATGCTTTTCTCAAATCCATACAACTTTTCTTTAAATTTTAGAAATTTTTAGCGGTTCTAGTAAGGAATAGTACATTATATGAAAATGTACAATATTGAAAATAGCTGTATATGAAGGTAAGATTGAAATAAATGACGGTTACTACATTTATTGCATTTTATACAGGTATATGACGTTTTCGACGTGTACGCCTATTGACAGTTGAAAACTGTCGTAAAGCAAACATTTTAATTTGATGTCCAACATTTCTCAAAAGTCCTCGAAACATTGTTAGGGCTCTTTCTTTAAATCTTCCCTTTATATAGTCATATCAATCCTGTTTCTGAATAAAAATAACCTCATACCCTTACCAATATACTGACCAATGACATTTCAACCTCATGCATGTTCAATTTAGTGAAAATTTCAAAAAAAAGAACGAATAAAAAAGTTTCACTCTCTTAACAAGGAGTAAAAAAACTCTGACTCGTCGTTAAGTTGGAAAACTTTCTGTTGCTGGTGATGCTGCTGCTTCTTCTTCTAGTTTACAGCACAACTACATGCTGTCCCATTTTCTTTCGGATATGTGTTCGGTAGTTTAGCCCATTTTTTCGGTTATGTCAACAACCAACAGATAATCACTGCTGGTTTACAGAAAGGCAAAAAACAGCAACACCGACTGTGATGAGTTCACCATCAACATTACCCAAAAAGAGTTGGCTCCTGTGACAACGTATGTGAGTGTGTGCGAATTTACATGGTAACCTATTTTTTGTATGTCGGATTATTCAGTGTTGGTGTTGTCATCAGCAGCCACCACCAGCCATCAGAATGGTGTTGTTTTTTTATAAAACTTGTGTTTTTCGTTTTTTTTTTTAAATAACTTATAAAATCAGTCGCTCCTGCTGTACACACAAGTGAGAGTTATCCTTGCATTGTACATAATGCCCACGATAGATAGACTTTATTGTAAATCAGTGCCATGTTTAAAGGAATACCGGGGAAAAAAACCGACTGACAACCAACCAACAAACCATATAGACATAACCCTATTAAGGCTGTTTAAGTTGTGTGTTCCTCGTCCTCATCTTCTTCGTGTGTTTTTTTAATATGCCACAGGAAAAAGTTTCCTTATTGTCGGCATTTATTATGAAAATGGGTTTTCTGTTAAGCGAGAGGCAACAACAAAACGTAGATTTGATTGACGTGTGACTTACAGAGAAACAAACGTAGAAGGGAGCACGTGAAGTTTTTTTTCCACAGGAAGGTGTCAGAGGACATATTACAATTTCCGTGGTCTTAATGTAAGACATTAAATATGACACATAGTTTTGAAGCGAAAAGGTGTGGAGAAGAGAAAAAAATTAAAAAGTGAAAGTAAGATGAAGTGAAATTAAATTTGTGCATCAAAATAATGCAATCACACATATTTACTTTCAATAGGTTAAAAACAAGTAATAAAGTGTCAGTCGGTGTTGCCGACATACATACCCATGCGGAGGTCTTCGGAATTACCCACAGATTTTATTATTAGCTGTATATAAGACATATGTTTTTATTAAAGAAGTTTCGGATTTAATGTTGATCAAATCGGTTATCAATTTTGCTTCAAATTAAAGTTTATAAAATATTGATCATTAGTGAATGAGGGACCAAAAGGAGTGGACTTCTGGACTTGATATAGGCTTGGTAAAGATAGTAGGTTGTGCAAGGTTTGGTCCAACATTCTAACATTCCATTCGCCTGAATTGCATTTATAAATGTTATTAATTTTGAACATTAGCGGGGGAGGTACAAGAAGAAGTTGACCAATAGGTCCCATCTTTAAACTTGGGATAGACTTGATAAAGATAATAAATGACTGATTTGAACGTTCGGTTCAAATCAGACATTCCATTAGCCTGATATAGGATTTAAAAATATTGAAAATTTTGACCATATGTATGGGAGGTACTAGAACGTCTTCGGAATCTAGACTTCGCAAAGATAATGGATTGTACAAAGTTTGGTTCATATCGGACACTCCATTCGCATGATGTTGGATTTACAAATATTAAAAATGTTGACCATTTGTGGGGGAGGTACCAGAAAGTGTAGACCAATGGGTTACATTTTTGGACTTGATATAGGCGTAATAAAGATGATATGTTGTGCAATGTTTGGTTCAAAGCGGATAGTCCTTTCGCATGATATTAAAAAAAATAATTTTAGCACAATTTTGACCACTTTATGGGGGAGGTACCAGGAGTAGTTGATCGATATTCCCCATCTTCGAATTTAAACTAATTTTGGAAGAAATATTACGATGTGCAAAGTTTGGACGAAATCCGTTGCTCCCTTCGAGAGTTATCGTGTGCAACAGCCGGCCGGACAGACAGACGAACGAACATTTGGGATTCGACTCCAAATTATCCGAAACGGATTTGTTCCAAAGAGACATGGGATATAAAACCATAATTTCGATGAGACACATTTTCACCGTATCAAAGTGTATCCATAAGGCTGAGGGTATAATGAAATTAGATTTCTCTTTCCAAACAGATTTTAAACTCTTAAAACCTTGATTTTTTTGGTCAATAAAAAACATATCCTTAAAAATATATTAAAAAATACATTTTTCGAAAAAATTACGCTTGAAAATGTTGTTCTTCAAAAAACAATTTTTAATTAAAATTTGCCTTTAACGGCGATGAAAATGAATGAAATGTTACTTCTGATGGAGGAAAGTACCTTCAGTATATTAAAAATCGGTGGAACTTTTTAATCGGTTAATTATTCCCAAAATGGATAAAAATATTTCTTTGGCTTTTGATTTTTACATAATTTAAAATATTGTAGCAATTTTTCGCTAATTCAAATATTATTGTTGTTTTATATAACTAAAATGCCAACAAAGTTACAAAACTATTCAAAAATTTTGAATATGTAGGTGTTAACAAACATTGTATCCTAAATTTTTAACAACTTACTACAACACCCCTAATTGTAAACAACTACATATATAACACCTTCACACATATGACTACCACATAATTATTGATGACCAAACCACCATCAAATATGCTATAAGTTAAGTTATTAAATACCCCATGAAATATGCTACTAGTTGTAATAACATTAAATGTATCCCCCAAGGTATGCTATACCAATATACACTGAAATTGACCAATTTTATGGTCACATTACAATTCATTAAAATTATAATGAGATTTTTGTTTATAACAAAATCTAATCAAAAATATTTTTAATTTATATTAATAAAGTCCCAAACAAAAACAGCAGCAGCAACAGCAAGTGGCGAAAGTAATTTCCAGCCTAAAACTATGCCACATAGGTGTATAAAATGAAAACGGGTTTATATAAACTATATAACCATAACACAAAAGTCTGTTAGCCCTGTGATGAATATTTCCACTGGCTTTGCGTGTGTGTGTGTGAATGTATGCATGAATGTGTGTTTGTCCGCATGTAAGCCAAGTTTAAAGTCATAAAAATATTGAATGAGTTTTTATTGTTGTTTTCACTTAAAATACTTAACAAAAGTTGCAGCATTATGGTCTAGAACTCAAGAGCAAATCTCTTCTCATATGGCCTTATTATAGCGTTCAGTCATTTTTATGCTTTACTGCCAAACTCATAAAACAGCATAGCTGGGGGAATTATGGTTTGACTAGTGTTATGCCAGGAAACGGATGCCAGCCAGCAGTAGTCGCTGTAGTAGTTCATCATCCTATGTTCACAAGTTTCGTAAAATGGACGGGCACATCCTCAACAAATGCCCATTGGGTATCAGCCATTAAAAGAGTTAATGGCTCACATTTTCTAAAACAACAACAACAACGGAGCAACACGTAACACACGTAAACTTGGATTGATGGGAAACCGTGTTGTCGAGATAGAAAGTTTTGTAAAATTTTTTTGTCGGTGGGAAACAATTGTAAATCACCAAGGATTTACCGTTGCTACTAAAATCACTGATCAGGTTATGAATGTAGACATGTTAATGCCAAGGGTTGTTTTTGTAGTTGTTGCTGGGGAAAAATAAATAATTTCCATTTTTGTTTTGGGGTTCATAAATAGATAGTAGTTTAAACTATTTATGATTGGATAGATGTTACACGTGTGTTCATATTTTATTTTGGTTTTATGGTTGCCCATACTTTAAATCCTTCGACTTATTTCACAAAATACATTACAAAAATCATAGGAACCTCTACAAAAGTTCTATGGATGAATATGTTATACAAGTCTTTCAGATTTTAGCAAATCTACTGAAGATTGAAAATTATTTTTTTTTTAAATCCACGTCAGTAAAATACCTTTTTTAAATCCACAACTGTAAACAGGCATTGAAATTATTTTTTAATTAAATTATTTTTTTAAAAATCCACGTCAGTAAAATACCTTTTTTAAATCCACGATTGTAAACAGGCATTGAAATTATATTTTTTTTTATTTTATTTAAATCCACGCCTATAAATATGCATTGAAATTATTTTTTATTTAAATCCACGCCTATAAATATGCATTGAAATTTGTTTTTATTTAAATCCATATTGAAATTGGTTTTTATTTAAATCCACGCCTGTAAGTAGACTTTGATTTTGTATCTAAATGCTTGCCTAAAAATAGACGTTAAAATTTATTTTTATTGAAATCCACGGCACTGGACAAATAAATTGAAAATATTCACGCCTATAAATACGCATTGGAATTGTTTTTTTTTTTTAAGGCGCCTATAGATAACTATTGAGAAAATATTTTCAAAAAAATAAAACATGACATGAAAATATTTTTAAAACACCACGCCTAAAACATGCATTGGTAAAATTATTTAAATGGGCTTTTTTCCATTGCTAAACTTCACAGTTTCAATGCTGCCCAGTTTTACTTTTTCGTGTTTAATCCATAAGAATATTGGGGATCAAACATTATTTTCAAAAAGGCAAATATATATAAATGTTTTAAAAAACTTTAACCCCATTGAGTACTCAGTGTTGCAAGTAAAAATTGTTATAAATGTCTCTGAACAAAAAAAAATTGTATACGAAATTATTGCACAGTTTTCCAAACTTTCCGCAAAATGTTATTGATTTTTCTTCGACATTTTCGAATAATAATGACATAGTTTTTAACGGCGTTGTTGTAAAAATTTTTCCACTTACCATTTTTCAATCACAAGCAACCACGAGGCAAGCATTTTCAATTATGTTCTCAATTGGTTTTTTTACAGTTTTGAATAAAAACGGAAAAACACACTTGAACATTTACGGCTGGTAGTAACAAGTTATGGGTATACAGAGGAAAATGCAAGAAAATATTATTAACATTGAAGTTAAACGAATAGAAAACACCTTTCAATTTGTTAGCCTTTTATTGAAAAAGTGGACCTACAACAAAACCCCCGAACGAGGTGGAGAAAACCCTTAAACTTGTTAAAAAAACATTCTTTGCCAGCATTGGAGCATTGAACTTCCATTTTACTTGGACCTTGTAATACATTGAGCAGAAGTGTTGTAAAAAGGAAAAGTTTGAATATATCCGTTCGTTTGCTTACTTTGCCATTGCAGTCCGAACAAATAGTTAATATGCATAATATGCCTTGGAGTATGCAACACTTTATATAAACATTTATATCGCGTTTACAACACGTTCATCCTTTCTTTCGGCAGCTGCCATAGCAAGCAAATCCGTTGGCTGTTTTACAACGTCGTGTACAACGTGAATAAACAAAACGTATTTTACTTCGCGAATAAAGATGAACGAATGGCCAACCCCCTTGTGGTCTTCTGCCATCATCAATTGATATAAATTGCATAAATATTAACCATAAAAAAAGAACCGAAACATAATTTTATTTATCAGAATTTAATCTTGAAGATGAAGTACTGAGAGGACAGAGCATACTTCAAGGAGATTATAAATTGTAATGTCTATGGTCTCGTTAAAAACTTTAATAAATTATTTTGCTTTTTTTCTAAATACCACAATTTTATAGATTTAGCCATGAATGTGTGTGAGTGTGTGTTGAGCGTCACATTAACAAAATAAGCAAAGAAATAAATACATGGCGAAGAAAAGAAAGCCAGCCAACCAGTACAGCCCAGCAGCAAAAGACTCATTATAATAAATACTTAATGACCCAAAAGTATGCTATGCATTTTAGCTGTAACATGTAAATGCCAAAACAAATGGCGTTTAATGTCTTCGAAAAAACGAAACGAAAACGAACGAAAAATAGGTGATAAAAAATGTCTTTCATTTTTATGGTTTGTCTTCTTATTTGGCGTTTTTCTTTTCTTTGCGGGTTATATATCTTTTATTTGTGTGGCACTCTGGTCGGTTTACTGGTTTGAGTTGAGTTTTTCTTTATTTCGTTTCGATACTCAAATCAACGAAATGCCGAAAAAAGGTGTTGTGATAATAAAACAAAAAAGTGTGTTTGGGTCACGAAGAACACTCGCAAACTCACACACACATTAATATTGAATGCATATAAACGCATTAACATTAATACCAAATTGCCCAAAAATATGCTATAAAATATTATGACCTCCGTCATTTCAACAACACATCCACACAGTATACAATGATGGGGCCAGTGTCAGCCAGTTGGGAGGGAGGGAGGTAAGAAGTACTTCAAAAGGTGATGCTTTATTGAAATTTTACAAATTTAATGGTCGCCTTGTTTTGTTAAATGGGCGACGGAAAATAAAAGGCCAAAGGAAAATGTCAATAATCCGGCACATGACATAAAGAAAAGAATATACGCATAATTCGGCTATCTAACATTATAAGATATATTATCGTTAGCATTTACCGCATGACAAAAGAGAATGGAACAAAATGAAGGAAAGTATGTAATAATAATAGGTATATAAGTAGGCGGGGATGAATACACAGTAGAACCAAAATTTGTCAGAAAGTATCAGTCGACTTTGGCGATATACTTATCCTGATTTTTGTTTGTTTTATTTTTGAAAATCGTGATCATTTATTGGAGAAGTACTAATAGAAATTGCATCAATACCATCTACGTTCTTTATAGGCCTGAATTGGAGAAAATCGGTTCAGATTGATATATAGCTCCCATATATAGTTTCGTCCATTTTTATGTAAATGGAGCACCATACTGCCAATATTGGTCCGATTGACACAAAATTTTGCACTGCGTACTGAATTAAGTCCAAATTTATGTATGCGAGTTTTTTTTCGAATCGGTTCAGATTTAGATATAGCACCCATATATAGTTATGGCAAATGGCAATACTATGGATGAAAAGTGACCTAACTTTGGTATGGATATTGCTTTTAGTATGTCGGGTTAAAATAGTTATGAAAATCTAGACAAATTATGGTCTGAAACTATTATAATTATTCCGTATAAATACCCCTCAGTATACCCCGATTCAATAGTTGCCCAAAAGTAGGCAATGAAATATGTAGAACATTTTCTAGAGCATTTCATGCATTTATTTCTTTTGCTTGTTTACAGCAAATGTTTGTTTTCTTTTTTTGCAAGCCCATCAGTAAATACCAACAACAAGAGCAAAAAAACTTAACCATCGTTTTTTTTATATTTTCGACATTTCAAAGTAAACGGAAATTTTACACAACACTGCATTTCCTTTTTGATTATCATAATAATTTGGCTGCTTTTGCTTTTGGCTCGATGAGTTAGCCAGTCATTTCAGTGTTGTTGTTGTTTTTCTTCTTCTTGCTTTCAAACAACAATAGAAAGAAAATCATCATCAAGAAAATGCATAGCATTCAGGCAAAAGGAAAGAACAAAGGAAAATAAAATGGATAATATTTACAAGTAAATTCGTGCAACAATTCTGTTTTTTGATGGGTAAGAAGAAGAGGACAAAATTTGTTAAAAGAGAAATAAAAAATACCAAAAAAAACTCTAGAAAATTGCATATTTTCAGGCCTTTTGTTAACCAAATACTAAATTATGGCATAGCAAAATGGGAAGAGCTTATTTTTTGAGTGCTTGTTCACAAAAAAAAAATAAAAAAACGTTTAAGTGCAATTTAAAAAAAATTACTAATGTAATTTTTCTACAATTGTTGTCTTCTTTCAGGTTTTCGTTTCTGTCTGAAGTAGTTTTAAAGGAAATGTATATAGAGTGGAAATATGAAATAAAAAGGTAGAATTTATGGGTCAGTAGTAGCAGCAGCAGGGACTAGAATAACAAAAATTGGGATTTGTTATCCAAGTTGTTTTGTATTAAATAATGAAAAGGTATAATTTTTTATAAACAAATAATAAAATAGTAAACAAATCACTTGATATTTTATATTTGAAACTTGAGATATGTATAGATATTTCAAATGTATACCATGAAATGAATGATTAAAAAACTGAATAATTCAACATTATTAAAGTGAAATGAATTATTATACATTTTTTTAACTAAAAACAGGTAATATCCCTTTTATACTATAGTTTTTATCCTGAATAAGAGCTCTATCAGGGTCTATTTCAATAAAGTTTTTAGTAAGGAAGCTATAAAAAGCTTCTGTGCAGAATGCCACAAAAGGAACTGATGAGGATCAGTGGCGAGAACCGATACTATGTAGAAACATGAACATATATTCTAAAGGTTCTATGAAGAAGTTGTTTGCTCAATAATTCCCGAAAGCCAAATTACAGACACTTTGGAATGCTAAAATACAGTAACTTCGGTTGAAAATGCGTTGAGGGCCAACAAAGTGCCCCTATGAGACTGTAGCATTATATTGGGCTATACCCAAAGATGGAGCGATATTTATAATTTTGGATAGGAAGAGCTTGTCACCCAATGTTAACTCAAAATATCAAATTTGAGAAGCCTATACCTGCTCTTGGATTGATAGTAGATTTTTCTATTAAAATAGATTTGCCAACCAATTAGAACCAAAGGTGTATCTAAAATCCTCAAAATATCGAAAATAAGGAGTACCGTTACCAAAACGTTGACCCATTTTGATTAAATTTGGTACGAAAGTTTGACCTCCAAATATCATATTAGAGTTCAATATCGACCTTTTTACGATGCTTATCCAAATCTTTGGCCAATATTTATAATTTTTGATAAGATGACTTCTACCCAATGAGAATCAAAACACATAGCCAAAATACCGAATACTGGTGGACACGGGAGCTATCGCGAAACTTGGACTAAGTTTTTTTCATTTGTACCATATTTATCATTTGTCCACTACCCATTGAAAATCCAATATATAAAACGACTAGAAATTTTTTACAAGCCTGTGCCCTAAATTTGGGGTATCGGGACTAACCTGAAAATTGGACTAATATTGATTAGTTTTGGTAGAAATATTTGCTAACCAGTGAGAATCCCAAACACAAAATTACGACCAATTCGTTTCAAGATGTGCCCAAGATCACCGAAGTACCGAAAATTGGTGATAGGCAGTGTAACACAGAGACATTGGCAAAATGTATAGCGACTTATACATTTTTCAATACCAAACATCCTTGGAGTAATAGCAAGGTGTGTACAAAATTCCAAAGGTCTATCATAAATATGACAAGAGATATTTTTTTGATTATCGTCGAATCACTATCAAAGAGATTGCCCATGATATTGACATATCGTTCAGCTCATAAATTTTCCTGGTTTTTTTTATAGAAATATAAGTTGAGAAAACTACTAAAATTTGAGCAAAGTTAACGTCCCATGAACATCGATCAGAATCTGTTGAACATCGTCAACCACAAGAAAAATCGAAATTACCACAAAAGGGCTATAGCTGGCGACGAATCATGTTAGTGTGAGAGTTTTTTGCAAAATCAAATCCGTTACATGCCTCAACCACCATATTCACCGAACTTAGCCACTGCTGACTTTCTACTCTTCACAGGGAGGGAAGGAAAGTGATTTACTACAATTGTGGAGATAAAAAATTGAGGATTGCAAAAATATCCACTCTGGTTAATTTGAAGACCACATAGACTATGTTTTATAATTTTATAATTGAATTTAACGTATACGTTCTGACAACAATCATACGCATACATGTCCTCTTTGCCGGCACTAGACAGACCACAAGTATTTGAAAGGGATAACATAGTTATTGATAAAAATAAAAGTACTTTTTGAAATATCAGATCTCGTATTATCACTATTTCTGAAGAATTATTCTTTTATTTTTGAAGACATACATTAGAGAAACTTTAAAATCTATAGATATAGCTGATAGGATATTATAATGGCACAAAGGGACTAACCAGTTTGGTCACATTTATGAAATTCAAAATCCATCCACTGTAGCTGTTATCTCATGGAAAAAGTAGTAAAAATATTGAAATAAAAGCCAACATGTGTCTGAATTGACGAAATTGAGGAATTGCTATTTGAGGACTCTTATGAAAACATTGTTCAATTCCAGAAAATATCGAATTCTAGATTTTCCGTATTTTTTGTGATATTTACTTTAATTAGATTTTTAACGAATTTGCAATTTTTGTTTTGTCCAGATTTGCATTAGGCAATTTTACTTGCGACTATTGTCAGTTTGTGGACCAAAGAGGCGAAAGGTTGCAACCTCAACTTTTTCACCATAGAATTGATGCAATTAAATGTGTCTAATATAAATCAAGACTTTTTGTAAATGTTTCCACATCGGAAGAGTTGTCGTTAGATAATTGTTATCTTTTTTAACTATTCCTAAGGACAATTTCCTGGCTGAAAATTCTACAAATTAATAAGAATGTTTTGGTTATATAAATTTTAAAATTATATACATAAAAATCATTACTTTCATTTTATTTCTCATTAACGTCTTCCTTCATTTCCTTAAAGTATGCAACAATTTCCTCCTAATGTTTCATACTAAAAATATATGCTAAACTCTTTTGGGTAATTTATGTTGTGTTTTATACTTAATCTTCTTCTTCTTCTCAGTGTTTCTGCAAGGAAAGCAAATTTTTGTAGATTTGCCGTTTTTTTTATATATGTATATTTCTTAAAGCTATGCAAAATTTTTGTTCAGAGTTTTTTAAGTAAATCTCTGACTAACCATAAAATATGCAATAATATTTTTTTACTGGAGTATTTCATATTTTTTATAGACTGGCTGTAAAGAATATATTCTAAGCTAAGAGTATGCAAACATAAATACACTAACAATGTTGTTGTGGTTGGTGAAGGGAAAAAATGATGCCTCTATTCAAGCAGTATGAAGCCGTTGATCTTTTTTCCGGGTTTTGTTTGCTTCTCGACTTGCCAGTCCGAAGAAAAAAATTAACACAGAACTTTAAATATATGTATAAGCCAATAATAATAATATTTTGTATATAAAACCATAAACAAATACATTTTGCCCTCTTTCTCCTGCACTCAGTCCTCAGTTTGAAACTGAAATTTCCCAGTGTATTTCCTAACCAAAAGAACCGAAATGCCAATATAAAAATTTATGAGACTACTGGTAATATAGTAGCCTGAAACCCGTATATAGTAGGAGTTCCAGTACTAGTTGTAGTAGTGTTGTTAGAAAGCCCGAACAACTTAAAAGCAACGAAGAAGGTACAAGTCTGTTCATATGCTACGAAAAGCAACAAATATAACAACAAAGCAACGTTCCAGTTTTCCTTTCATGCTTACTTTCCGTTTTTGGCACTTGTAAGACGAAACATTGTTTACAGTTTTGGGTATGGAGTATGTGTGTGTGTGGACCAACCTAAAGTAGGGACAGACATCATTTCGCATGGGTATGAACCCACCACAATATGAACATAAACATTGAAATATAAAGAAATATAAGACCATCACTAATACACTTACAAAGCAGTATCTGATTTTAAAAAATATGAATTTGAAATTGTACAACTGCAGCAGCATTATGGGTCGGTCGGTTGGTTGGAATGAGTGGTTGCTGGTAGCTTGGTTCTGATATGTGGTACGAAAATATTGGGCCACATATCCCAACAATTCTACTTTCCTTTTCTTAATGTTGTTGTAAAATGGATGTTATGGCCTTTTTCAATATGTAATTCGATATTTATGTTACAGTCACATGCGATAGTCCCATACACCCGATAAACCCTTTAACCGCATAAGTAATGTTCAATTTGTATGAAATGGAAACATGCGATGGCCTCACTCACCCCTACCCCACCCTAGCAAATATACACATGAACATAAAAATAACCACAATTATGGCTTTCAAATGGCATAGCCCAGAATGGCATATCCTTGCAGCTGAAGCAGTAGTAGGAGAAGAAGAAGAATATTCCTTCTGACAACTGGTGTTGACAACATTGTTGTTGTAGTTAGAGGTTAAGGGGATAATGTTGAATTGTGATGGTTTTTGGGTTATTATTAGTAATGTCATATCAAACTAATAAATACCCCCGGAATTCTGTTGATGTTGATTTTGTGGTTTTGTCTGCATCTATGTTTTTGAATGCTGTCCTTTAGTGGTATATACGAACGAACATGAAAAAGAGATTAGTGAAAGGAAAAAATAAGTAGTGGCAAAGGGATGTGGTTTAATAGTTGTGTTGAGGGTGTGGTGCGTGTGTGTGTGGTGCGTGTGAATGATGGGGATAGAATGACCATGTCAAATTCAATAATATACTACCATTGAAATATTTTAAATAGTTTTCCAATTGAATATAATTGGTAGTGAAAGGTTAGATATTGTTTTTCTTAGATGAAGTGTGGGAAACTTTTTCATCCGAAAGGATGTTCAGAATACACGCTACCACAACGCATTCCTTTCATAAGTAAATTTTTAGATGAGGAACAAGTCAGCGGGGTCCTCCGGGGAATACGGTGTTTGAGGTTTTGTTATTGGTCAACAAATTCACGCACAAGCGTCGATGTCGGAACCGATGCGTTATCTAATGTAAAATCCATAATTGGTGTTTTCCCAAATTCTGTGCCAATCTGTAAAAACTGCTTGACGTGAACCTCTAATCGGAATGATATAGATCTGTTTGCAAGTATGATTGAGCAAAAAAAAATACTTATTATGGGGACCTCCCTCATTCTCGATTTTAAATGTTCAAGATATTCATTGGGCTGGTAAATGAATACCAATGAATGTTAAGGTTTGTAACTTTACACATATATAATTGAAGATTCAAAATTGAAGAAAAATAATTTGCAAAATTTAATTGTTGTTGTTTCGTTGTTGTTTTTGGTGATTAAAGAAAAGTCCTTATTTTTGATGGCGGGCATGATAACTCCTCACTGAAACATCGGAATCCGGAAATTCCAAGGGTGTTAGAAAGAATACATGCCGGGGCCTCGTATGAACTAGGATTATTGACTTCGCTCAAAAATTAACAAAATGGCGGACCTTTGAATTTTTTTCCGGAAATTCGCCTTTGACCACGAACTAAGTTAAAAAATAAGGAAGTTCTTCATCTATTGATTTTATCTTAGTTCATACGAGAGCTATACACTCGCAGAGAAACGCGTCAAAATTTGGAACCGATTGGATTATTAGTTTTTGAGCTATCGTGCCCGCCATTCGTAAAATACTGCTTCGAGAAAAATGCGTTTAAAGTTTGAGAATCAGTCTTGCCGTCACTTGATGCTGACACAATAAATCGGCTATATCTTCAAGAGTTCTTGAGATTTATACTTGATATTTTGTAGGGACATTCTTCAATTAGTGTAGATTTGAAAAACTAAATACAATTTTTTGACACCGAAATGGGGGGGGGTCCCATAAAGAATATTTTTTCATGGGGACAAATAGGCGTGAATATATTAAAGAATATTTTTTCAAGGGCACAAATAGGTGTGGATTTATTAGAGAATATATTTTTTTTTTCAAGGGCACAAATGGGCGTGGATTTATTAGAGAATATATTTTCAAGGGCACAAATAGGCGTGAGTTTATTAGAGAATATATTTTTTTCAAGGGAACAAATCGGCGTGGATTTATTAGAGAATATATTTTCACAGGCACAAATAGGCGTGCATTTATTAGAGAATATTTTTTCGAGAATATAAAGAATTCTTCGGCACATTTAGAATTTTCACTACATCTCCTACCTATATTTTGTCCGGAAACCTTGAACAAATGTCACCATTTTGTTTTATTTGTAAGTTTTTTTTTCGCTTGTTAACATTAGGCTTTCACGATTATTAAAACGGAATTTACAAATATCAAATCCTATGGTCATTTAGCAAATTAAAACTTATTTTAAATTTGCGATTCCCCCATAAAAGAAAATCTTTAGACCCCCTCCAAATCACCTTTCTCCCTAACATAATACCTTGCTAATCACTTGAATTTACAGCTGGGCGTTTCTCTAATTCTTCACATAAAATATTCATATTTATGAAAAGCTTTAATAATTACCCAACAATATGACAGCTAATGGACAAGTTGTTGTATTTAGTGTTATACAGTAAATCTGAACAATGGGAGAAGCTGGAATAATTTGTTCTTGTTGTTGTCGGGCATAACAAATTAATATTATGCGGAACGGTAACAGACACAGTAGCAGTAGTTGTTATGTTTGAGCGGAAAAGCAAAACTTAAACAAAAAATAAAAGGACTTTTTAAGGACTCTAAAACGTGTCATGTAAGGCGGCCAAAACATACAGACTGTCTGTCACATAAAGGAAAGGACGAGCAGAAAACAAAGTTGCCCACTGAATGACCATTCATTGGGCTGTCAGCACCCTGTGTGCTGGGGCTGTGACCCAGCCGTACTGGGCATATATGTATAGGCACGTAGGCAACAAAATGCTCGCTAACAACTGATGCTGATGACGTACGTGACAGATGTTCAACGACAAAACAACGAAATACAAAATATGAATGTTACCTAAAATGTACATAAATATGAGTTTATTTGTACATATGTGGGGAATAAAATAATGCCACAAAACTGGCATAAAGCGGACAAAAATGAGACAGGCGTGTAATTAGGACCAAAAATGGGAGAGTAACTTGTGATTAAAAACGACACACGAAGGCTAGAAAGAAGCTTTGGAAAGAATAATTATTTGATATCTTATTCTATTTTGTTCTGACATTTTTTCACGTCTAGAGAGTCCAAGGCTCCGTGTCGGGAAATTTTACTATTCATTTTTGCCCCTTATTTAAGATTAAGGAAAATATTTAGTGCAACGTCTAATAAAATCAGGAACTCAAATCACATTTTAAGCGGATACACCCAAATATAATTGTACCAAATTTAGTACAATTAAAAACACAATAGTGTTTTATATAACCAAACCTAAATTTGGCACAATAGTATGAACTTCCAAGAATTCGTACACAGCCCAATTGTGCACCCAAAGAGTGACCCTAACTCCAAATTTCAGGATTCTAGCTCGATCACCCAAAATTCAAATTGTACAAAAATGAGTACCATTTAGTACCCATAAGTATGAATTTCCAAAACTACATCATACCCTACAACAGCGATCCTTTTTTCAAAATTCAGAATTCCACCTCTATCGGTTCACCCAAAACAAATTCGGTACCATTTAGTACACAAAAGTACGAATTTGAAAAACTTCCTACATAGTCCTACCCCCCACAATAAAGCAAACTCCAAATTTCAGGATTCCATCTCTATCGGTTCACCAAAAATTCAAATTGTACCAAATTTGGTACCATTTAGAACCCATAAGTATAAATGTCCAAAACTACATCCATATCCCAATCCTACACTCCAAACGTTTAACTAAATTAAAATTGTACCAATTATAGTACGATTTAGTACTTTTTGTACACACAAGTAAAAAATGTCCAAAACTACGTACATATCCCAATCCTACACTCCGGCGGTAATATTGTACATCCAAATCAAATTTGTACAAAATATAGTACTTTTCGTACTTGCTTTCTAAACCATCTCCTTATATCGACACTACTTCTGAACCCTAATATGCATTTCAAATTTCAAGTATTCAGCTCTTTCCATACACATGCGACGATATTCTACCAAATTTAATACATTTTAGTTTTTTTTCCGATACTTATAGTTCGAATTTCCAAAAAATCCTTGGCTACATCATTTTAAAGTTAAGATTTCCAGCTCTACCGCTTCGCTTAATACAAATGATACCACAGTTAGTACCTTCTAGTACTTTTCGTACTGTTTTAGGAAGAACTTCCAAAAACCCAGCCTTATCTGACACATTTGGACCAAGTGTAACCCTCACCTAAAATTTCAATATTCTAGCTTCAGTCACTTTACTCTTTTATTAGAATAGATTTCAATAAATTCAGTATAAATTCTCTATTATGAATAACTCTCCGACTAGTCTGAATTATTTATTAAAAACATAAATTAATGCCAAATACGCCGAAAATTTAAATTGTTATTTGTCCCTTTTTGTTGTGTCTTGGCCTTAAGGGAAATTCCTAACAAATAACACTGAATTGGCAACTCTAATTTTTAATATGTTACTCTTTATTAATGAGAACAAAAGAGTATGGAAGAAACATGGAATTAAAATACCACACAGAAGTAACACAAAATTCTGTCGGGCGAACAGTCTTGACAAATTAAATTATAATTAAAAAAAACGTACAAAAAAGCAACAATTTATTTTTCTTCATATCACAGAAAATATTTCACAAAAATTCTCTCAACACAACAAAACGAAACCAAATGACATATAACCAACAAGAAATCCCAAAATAAAAGTAGTAACAAACCTAAATGAAATACTTCTTTATAATGAAGCATACCTTTAGGCTTAGCAAAACTAAAAATGAAACCTTAAAAACAAACAGTGAATATGCAGCAAAACTTTGTCCACAACTCCCATACTACGCGCGACCACAATAACCTAACCTAAAAAAATAACGAAATACTTCCGTATGTTGGTTGTTGCAGAAGCCGCTTGATGAGAAAAGTTTTGTTGTTTTGTGGAATGTACAGAGGAGCTCAGCTGTGGGCTGTCGACCACAGGTGGTCATGGTAAAAAAATAATGTCAAAAATTACAAGAATGTTATTTTTTTCTGTTACATCGGTTTTTTCTGTTGGCCTACCAAAATGTTCCACCCATTGTTCAGTTCATAGTAATGAAAATGTAATTTCGTTTGGACGACTGTTGTGTTTATCATGTGCTGCTGATGTTGTTGTTGTTGCTGTCTTTTCTGTCTTTTCTGTCTGTTCCATCTACCATCCGAAGTTGAAAAATTCAAATTAAATACCTACTACCACTACTCCTCCAATAGCATGCATATGATTAATGAGAAAATAAAATTTACATTTACTTTTTGTTGTGCTGTGCTTGCGTTGCGTGTTGCCCAAACAACTGGGGGGTAAACTAAATTTTATTATTTCTACCTTTGGGCTAAATAATTTTTCGTTTTTTTTTCGAAAACAAAAATGAAAATTGTCACAACATTTTGGGGGTATAGGAGAGAGTAAGCATCCTCTGATTGTTACGTGAAAAATATTTATTTTTTTACATATTTTGTTGGGGAAAAATTTAATTTACATAGGATACTCAAATGAGAGTAATTGAAATTTTATGGATTTTCAAACGTAGTAGAATAGAATGTGGATTACTAATGTTGAATATCCAAGTTTTTCAAAGACCAAAAACCATACATTTCGACTTTTAGATAATTCACAAAGTGTTATAAGGTCATCCAGTAAAATAATTTCAATTTCTTTAAAATAACCTAAAATACGCAAAATATTTATCAAATGTGTTGATAAAGCAATTATTTCTTAATATAAAATAATTACTGGCTTTAAATTTTTATTTCAAAATTATTTATAAAATAATTGTATATTACCTGAAATTCGAATTCTGGATTACCTGATATTTGTATATAAAATAATTACTGTTTTTAAATTTTTATGCGCGTTAAAAATTGAAAAATTTATCTAATTGTTTTACTTCGGCCCAAATACAGGGTTGTATATTACCTGAAATTCGAATTCTGGATTACCTGATTATATATATATATATATATATATATATATATATATTTATAGGTTTTTATTAATTTCTTTAAAATAACACATTAATTTTTTGAGGGTTTAAGAACATACACATATATTTATAAATGGTAAATCTAGATTTGATGAAAATGGATTTTTATATGAGAAAAACTGATATGAGAAAAACTTACCCGAACATATATGTATGAATAATTTTCATAATTCATCTTTCTGTGTGCCTTTAAAATTGCTACTGTACTCCCCGCTTTTGTTTTCGTAATTTAGCAATTTCTACCCGTTTATCAGTTAGTTGACAGCTCGATTTGTGTATTTTATGATTTCATTCAAATATAGTTAACACATTTGCTAACATCAACGGCTAGTCAAGAACAAAACAAAACACTTTTAAACACTGTTTCGCAATAAAAGCATACATCTGTCTTTCACAACACCCAGGCACAAACAAGATTAAATATCCAACAGACCAACAGTAAATGGATTAAATTCTTATAAAAATACACATTTCTCTATTTTATATGCAATTTTTAATTTTATTGCCTATTATGTATTGTTTTCTTTTTTATTATTTCACTCGATTTGATTTCTAAACTTTTGTTCCTTTTGTGAGCATGTTGTCAAATAATAGCAGGAAATTTAAAATAAAATACACTTTCCAACACTGTTTTGATTTTGTCATCATGTCATAACATAACCACCATCAACAAAGGAAGAAGAAGAGCCACATGAATGATGAAACTAGTCGTAACACATTTTCCAATTAGAAAATATAAATTTTTACTAAATGTCAATTTATTTTATATTTTTTGGAACAAATATTTTGCATATTATTTGCGGAATAGGTTTGCAAGTTTGTTTTCACCGGATTTTATATTGTTTTAATCGATTTTTCCTGTTTTTTGTAAGACCGACACACACTCGTATTTAATTCACGAACTTAACTAAAATGTTCTCAATGGTAGAGTTGCCACGTGATTTAAAATAATTGATAGTTGTGTGTAATGTAATTAGAATTTTGGAACACACGTGTAGATTTGTTTAACGTTATTTTTTCCAACACTTTATCACTTATTTCTTTTTTTATTCACATCGATGACTTTTTTTGAACAATTCTGTTCGGAGTTATGAAATTATTGTAGTAACTCATTGCTAAGAGCGGCATGGGAAGAAGAAGAGACATCATATCAACATATATTATTTTCTTTTCAACAACATTTTTATTATTAAAAGGAAAAAAAGTTTCTTAATTTAGATTTAAGATGCTTTTTACATATTTTTTGTCAAGAGGCAATTTATCGATTGTTAACCGAACGACGATGTAGTCCACTTTCCATTACATTTCCAATTGGATTTCACTCTAAGAATTACGTTTGTTTGATTTGAGCGTGATAATTCTTTTTATATTACATTTTATTTTAATTTAAATTACTAAGCCCTATTACAGAAACGCACTAATGATTGTACAGAGAGTTGACATATATCAATAAATGTTATTATTGGAGGTATGTCCAAATTTATGCAAAAACTTGAATGTTGAATAAAAGAGAAAGGACAAGGCAACTGTCCCCTGTGGTCGTGCAAATCAATTTACCGAGTACCCGTAATTCGTGAAATCAAGTGAGCGATAGAACTTTCCAACACTGTATGTACTGAGCTATCAAGTAAAAGCTTAGGAAGAAGAAGAGTCACCACGATCACTAATACAAACGCACTGAAAAAACGACAGGGATTGTTATGTTGTTCATGTTTTTTTCTCATTCATTAACATTTTCCACCAGTTTTCCAATTGAAATTCACTCTGTGCTTTACACTAATTTGATTTGACAACGAATTTTTGGAATTATATGTTATATTCGAACCGTTTAACTAATATTTTATTAATTATGCTCTACTACCGAACCGCACTCGTGTAAATTCGCGAAATCAACTAAATATATTTTAAAGAGTTGCCATGTCCTCACATTTAACAACGTTATTAGTGATAAAATGAGAGAGATATGTAGAAATCGAAAAAATCACTGGGTAGAGTGAAAAATTCCCGAATAATGTGGAAGCAGGAATAGGAAACAAAATATTTATGCCAATTGGTTGGGAAATTGATGGTTCCAATTGGAATTCATTGTATGATCTATATTTATGGAATTTCACACGAATATAAGAAATATTTTTAAAATTAATTTTTTCTTCTGAAGTAATAAATAACATTATTTTTGTTTACTGTTAACAAATTTAAAATGGAAAGAAAATGATTGTTCTTAACGAAAAAAAAAAATAATTTTGAAAAAGGGTTCTTTTCAAGTAAAAATAAATCATATTCTCGATTTACAATATACAAATATGCCGTTTATTTGAATTACATTAAAACTTTTAGATATTTTAAACGGCATGTGCATTACAACTTTCAGTAGAGTTAATGACGATTGTTTGACATATTATGTCAAATTTGAGAAAAAAATTGAAAAGTGTTAAATTTTTACAACTTATTTCAAAAATATTTTAAATTGTTCCTATATAGTTGTAAAAAACACACACGGAAGACAAAATAAAAAGGGGATTGATCATGCTGCTTATTAAGTTTAGGAGGTTACATATACAATTTGTGTAGATGTAGCACATAAGAACATAGCTCGCATTTACATTAAGAAATTGCCATTTGGTTGACAAGATGGGAGAAGGGAAATTTCGAAAACATGCACATGGCTTAGTTTAAACTGTTTTCTGTAGGTACTAATTTTTTCTTGAAAAATTATATTTTTGTTGAGAAAAATTATTTGCTTTCCACATTAAATTAAAATAATGTTATTCATGTTTATTTGCGCCAAAGTACTCTAGAGAGTAGCGAACAACTTCAAAAATACTAAAGAAAAATATTAATTTCAAAAACATTTCTTATATTTTGTGTGAAATTTTACAAATATTAATTTGGGGGAAAAGAAATCCATTATTTTCGTAAGAACTATAGAACTTTATTTAACATGTCCGATGTGGTCCAAATATGCACTGTTTTGTTGCCATTTTAAAGGTAATTTCATAATGCCTCTATCATAGAAGTCCTGCTCTATATTTACAAAAAACTCTAGTAGCCGATTTTCACAATCCTCCCTAAATACCATTTTTTATCATTAAAGAAATTTTGCAATGCACGAAAAAAATTGTAATAGTTTGGTGTCAAGTCCGGACTGTATGACGGATGCATTAAAACTTCCCAAACAAGCTCCCGAAGTTTCTGGCGAGTCACTGTGGATGTGGTCTTAGTGGAACACGGCACCTCTCTTGTTGGCCAATTCTTGTCAATTGTAAATGGTTTAAAACAGATTTATGGTTGATTTTTAGCTCCTCAGCGATGTGTTTCACACGAATATAAGAAATCATTTCTCCGATTTTATTGACATTTTCGAGGACCGGCCTACCTGTGCGAGGTGCATCTTTATTTTTTTACTGCGAAATGCCACCCTTCCAACGACCATAAATCTCAAATTGTTTCATTGATACCATGGTATAATAATAAAAGGTAACAGCAAGTGTTGTACAAAAAACGATACAACAACCACATGGAAATTTTTTGTTGTAAGTTCTACTAGTGTCAACTCATTTGACAGAAAAATGTAAACAAACAAATTATCATCAAATTATTTTTATTTTGAAAATGGAATATTTTCGAATCCTCAAAATAAAAATTGAAAAACATGAATGAAAATCTATCAAATTTATATTTCTATCGCTTCCACATCTTTCCTTTAATTGAGCCATTGCCATATATATGTGTAACACACATGACAATGCTGGGAATAGCGAGTTATTCCTTCAAGAAAGATTTGCTTCCTCAAACTTTCCCAGCAGGCAGATTGAGTAAATTGAATACGGGAGCACATTAATAAAGAACAATTTCAAATTGAATGCGTTCCCAATTTTCCTGTTGGGTGATTTTTAAAAACATAATTTGTCAAATTCATATTGACACTAGTATTACGTTGGAATCAAATCAGCTGGGATTTGCTCTTACCTTTTATAATTGTACCATGGATTGATACTTTACGAGAAATCTATCAAATCTATCTACCTACCGAAAAAATAGTGGATTTCTTCTTCCCCCAACCTAATTATAAAGCATACAATGAATTCCAATGGGAACCAGCAATTTCCCAATTGCGCGACATAACCATTTTGTTTCCTATTCCTGTTTCCCCCTTGATTCGGGAATTTTTAACGCAGTGGTATTTTTGATTTGTCCATTTCTATTATTTTACCACTAATAACATTGTTAAATGTAAAACATGGCAACTCTTTCAAATATATTTAGTTGATTTCGCGAATTAACACGAGTGCGGTTCGGTTGTGGAGCTAAATTAATTAAATATTAAATAAGCGCGTGAAATATAATAAATATACCCAAAATTCTTTGGCAAATCAAATTATTGAAAAGCATAGAGTGAATTCCAATTGGAAAAGTGGAAAAAGTAAATACTATTAATAATTTAAAGGAAAAAAATACCAACAGAATCCCCGTCGTGCATTCGTATTAGTGATCGTGTTGTCTCTTCTTCTTCCAATCATTTAAGTTGATAGCTCAATACAGTGTTGGAAAGTTCTATCGTTTACTTGATTTCTCGTATTGTGGATAATCGGTTAATTGATTTATTATTGCCATACCTCCAATAATAACATTTATTTATGGATGGCAACTCTATGTGCAATCTTTAGTTTATTTCGTGAATTTACTCGAGTGCGGTTCGGTAAATGGCGTAGTGAATTTTATTTAAAGAAAACAAGTAATATTAAAACAAAAATATTTATAATATTCTGTGCATAATCAAACTAATGTAAAACATAGAGTGAAATCCAATTGGAAAAGTGAAGTACATATGTTTGTAAAAGGAAGATAACAACAAACATCAACCAACAAAAATAGCACCCCGTTCTTCAGTGTGTTCGTATTAACAATCGCTAAACTACCACATGACAAAACATATGTAAAAATGTTTGTAAAATCTAAATTAATTGAAATTTGTTGATAAATTACATGGTTTCCTGAATAATTATAATAAATATCAATTGTCCATAAGAAAAAAGTTGTCCATAAGAAAAAAGTATATGGTGATGGTGGTGTCTCTTCTTCTTCCCATGTCGCTCTTTGCAATAATTGACTACAGTGTTGGAAAACGTTCATGATGTTCTCTTTCTAATTTCAACATATTTTATTTGATTTCGTGAATTTGTTTCGAGTGCGGGTCGTGGGTAAATGGTTATCATATAAAAACGAAAGAACTAAAAAAGTCTAACATGGCAACTCTATATGCTCTATATTTAGTTGATTTCGCGAATTTACTCGAGTGCGGTTCGGTAAAATTGTAAAATAAATTGATATTTTAAGAACAGAAGTATTTTGGAGAAATTTGTATGAACCATTGTGCAGAAACAGAATAAGTCAGTGTTGGGCAAAATTAAATTGAGAGCAAGTGTGTGCGAGCGTAACTGAGAATTCACCATTAACAACGAAAAAAGAGAGAAAAAGAGAATAAAGGTTACGGTAGCGTATATGGGTAAGCATGCCTGGAATAAGTAAAGGTCAAAGTGATTCCAATTAGAAATGCCTTGTAATGGGAAAGTGTGCTCATATATAATGAAACAAATGTCAACAGCATAACAAGACCCGTCGTTCGTGCTAGTCAGTCTCGTGTCTCCTCTCTTGTGCAATCCTTTTCCTTGGAACGATATCAGTGTTTATTTTTGACACAATGAATAAAAAAACAATTTCTTTAAAAATAAACAACTTCTTTCGATCGTAACAACAAATTCGAAGTGAAATAACATTATTTGACACATAAAATATATTCCAATTGAAAATGAAATAGTTCTCTCTCTCTCTTCCTGTTCCTGTTCGCTTTTTGTCAAGTCATCTCAATGTTCTCTCATATTGTCGGGAACGGTGTTACACAAAAAATTTCAAAAGCCTTCACTGCTTGATAATCTGTGTGCAAACTTTAGTTTATTTTGCGATTTAACACGGGTGCGGTTCGGTAAATGTGTTTAATTCATTATTGTTCTTAGAAATCAGGAAAATGTGATAAATTTAACTAAAATCTAACAAAAAAGCTATTGAGTGTAAAGCGTAAGGGGAATTCCAATTGGAAAAATATGAAATATTGCATTTCATCAAAAGAAATAAAAATAATATAAAAAAGAAATAAAAAAATGTATAACTCGTTCGTTCGTTTCGTAATAATTAACATTGAAATATTCTGTGGTGATTCGGTATGAAACTACAATCATAAAATACATTCCAATTGGAACCGTGATGAAAATATTGCAAGGAAATTAAGGAATTGTTACAAGACAAACCACAAAGTTTTCGATATAACATAAAAAATAATTGTGTTTCTTCCTCTTCCTGCGCGCCAATTTCGTGAACCAATAGCGTCGCCACAAATCTATGTTAACATCTATATATGTCTGTGTGCAAACAGAAAACAATCAAAGTGTAGCAATCTCCACCCTTCATACGGTTCGTTAATATAAAAAACCAACAAATATTTATAAACAAATTGTGATTGTAATAAATATTAATGTTAAAGAAAGATATTTCGTCAGTAAAGTGAATTCTCATAATCCATTGAGGTGGTTCTTCTTCTTCATTCTCCCATTCACATTTGTGTGATAACTTTCATGGTCAATTAACAGTGTTGGAAAGTGTCGCTGTTGCACACGTTGCAATGTCTACCATTCGTTTTCAAAAACGACTTATTTCTTTTAATGAAAATGCGAATTAACACAAACTTTATTAAAAATAAGGGGAAATATCGTTCATTATCAATAATAGAAATAGAAAAAAACCCATTCACGTATATTCGGTAAGTTATTACCTTTTTTTAAAAACAATAAAACGCAACATTTAAAAGTATTTTGTTTTATAAAATTTATTTTTATTTATAATTTTTTATAAAATATTTTACCTACACATACTTACATTTGTTTAACACAATATTTGGTTTATTATTTTTTTCCCTAACATTACAATGTTTTTTTTTCGTTATTTACAAGACATACTTCTAAGGATTTTTGGTATTCTTACAAACTACCCTAAACATTTTTTCTTTTTTGGCACAGCATGACTACATTTGTTAACTAAATTAACATTTATAATTTTTCATAAAAATTACTTGTTTCTTTTTTCTACAAAAAATCTTTCAATACAAAAAAGAACTTAATCAAATTTATTGTAAGGCAATAAATTGATAAATTCTTTACAACTATGTATCTATCTCAATTTGTTTTTTTAAATTTATTTAAACATCAGTTTTTAAATTTCCTTTAAGCATTTACATGTTTATATAATGGTTATTTATTCAAAACAAGAGACTTTGTTTTTAAACTTTTCCCCCTTCAGATGTAATTGAACCTTAAATGCTTGCAGCAGGTGATTTAGTGTTTGTTGGCTTAAGTGCCCCACACACGTCAAACATGTGCGTTCGATCGGTGTGAATCGAAGCAATGTTTGACGTGTGTGGTACGGTGTTCAAACGGATTTGGTGGTGCGCACACCGATCGAAAGAAATTAAAAATTTTTAATTTTTCGTTGTGTGACGCGCACATGTTTGACGTCTGTGGTCTGGTGTGTGGATATTTTCTCATTTGTTATGAAATTTCGTGGAGTGCGGATCAGCGGACAATGTCACAAATGTGCAAAAAAAAAATGTTTTGAAATAATTTTTTGATGTTTTTTACACATATCGTACAGTTTGGGAAGTAAATATATTTTCCCGGAATAAAATAAAATTATTTAATAAATTTATATTAAATAAAAATATTTGTTCTTTTTCCCGTCATCACTATCGCTGACCATCTTCACGCTTCAAAAAAAAAAAAATACGAAATAAAGTTTTGTGGATCCGTTTGACGTGTGTGGGCTAACAGCTTCACACCGATCGAACGCACATGTTTGACGTGTGTGGCCCACTTTACATGCGAGCTGGGTGGCTGGCTGGCTGACTAGCTGAGTGGAAACAAAAAAAAGTACATCGGGTGGCTATATGTTAAAGTTCCTCTATGACTTTTATGCACGTTTGACTAAGAGCAGATTAAACGTGGCTGCCCTACAAACGTGACATCTCTAGACCGGTGGCTGGCTGCTGCGTACAACATTCATTCGTTCGTTGTCGTTGCCCTCTGTGGCGGCGTGTTATGTTTACCAAACAACATCTCTTAGGCATTCTCCTATTGTTTGCTGCTTAGTTTCAAACAATTGACTTGGAAGATGACGACGAAGCAATGCGCTTTGTTGTTCATAAGAAGCTAAGGTGTTTGTAGACGGCAGGCTCTGCTTTAACCGGCCTGCTGGCTTTTCTTTTTGGCTTCCTTTTATGTACACCTATATATGCATGTAGGTACCTATTTACACATAACTTTCCTGACGTTGTAGTTGCATTTTCAATGTATTTCCTACTTGGTCCTTGCTCAGTTCATTGTTTTCCTTGAACCCTTGGTATTGATGATGATGCTCAGACAACTGACGGGCCAGAAATGAAATATCCCGACTTGTACTTATATCCAACGGCAGCATTTGTTGCTGTTGATAAAATTCTGGTGAACGCCGCTGACTATCCGAACCTGTGCTGCTTGCCGTGTTCGGCATTAGACTAAAGAAGAAGGCTGTTGGCATATGATTCTGTTGTGTGAGCAATTCCATGCCCAACACCGAGTCCTGGGCCAGACGTGTCAATGTATGCAAAATCGTTTTGATACAACGTTGTTGGGCTTCGCTTTCGCCACGTGTGCTGTAGATTTTATAGAATTCCGTTTGGTATGCGTACGTGATGAAATTCACGATATTAGCATTGGCCAAATGGCTGTGGCATTTTTTATTCAATGACATATTGTAGAGCATGGCAACGATTTGTTCCTGCAAGGAGAAGAACAAAAAAAGATGGAGAAATAAAAGTTAGTAACCATTCCAAGGGAGTATATATCAATAAAAATATGTAGTCTACTGAACTGAATGAATGTAAGAATATGCAAGGTTGATTCGTGGTGGTGTAGGTGTAAAATATTGAAAGTCCATCTATCTGCAGCAATGCTGATGCTTCTGCCCTGGCGTATGCTTCATACAAGTCGAGGAAAAATTCAATTTTAACTATCTTCTCGACATGCTCGAAAAGCGTGCTTGGGGCTCAAGCATTGCCATGAAACGTGCCAAAGAAAGCTTTAAGAAAAATTGTTTTACAAATGTACAAAATAAATTTTATGAGTTTTATATGTTCTGGCTTGTAACAGATACTTGCTGCCTGCCTTCTGCTGTATCATGTAAACCTTGAAATTTCAAACACGATTGAGTTTCGCTTGGTTAACTGCAACATCCAGTATCGAAGGATGTCAGACAGACAGGGGCAGAAAAAACATTATAAACTTTTTATGCAATTTCGCATGTACGGAAAGAGGAGTAAAAAGCAAAGCTCTTTACAAAATTGCGGAATTTTTCAAATCGATATAATTCCACTCCACAAATCAAACTTGACACAGAGGATGGACTTTAATTTTTTGATTTGAAGGATAATCTCAATAAATTTTCATAGAAGAATAGAATTCAAAAATACTTACATAAAGAAATACAGTAATGCCTTCATCTCGTCGCTCCATGGTTTCGATGAGTTTATAAATAGTCTCATGCGACATTATTGAATAATGCGATGTAATTTCCATGCGTGACAAATTATTCAATGCGGCTGCACACAACAACAAGGTCTGGGGACATTCGGTGAAGACAAGCAGCCGTGTCAGGCCTTCAACCACCGTCTCCACACAATCCTTAAGGCCATCTACACGATGTTCTGGCCCATGCCATGCAGCTGTGATTTGTGTCAACAACGATACAGCTTCTCTTCGTTCCAAATCGCTACGCTTCACCTCATTTTCTTTGGCTTTTTTACTGCTGCCTTCTCCCTCAATTTGTAAAATATCTCTGATCACTTCAATGCCTCCACAGTGACCCAGCTGGAATATAGGTTCTGGAGCACAACAAATTGTAGCCAAGGCTCTCAATGCTTGGGCGCGAACCGAGCTCAATTTATTGTCCAAACATACCACCAACAAGGTGCGTACCGCCTCAGTTTGTACAAAGGCATCGACGAGCGAAGCAAAGCCATCATAATCAATGTTCATCAATGTGGCCACCATATTCAAATTAGCCTTCAGCATTAAATCGCAGCGACCATTCTCAATGCTTTGTATCAGATTCCTCACCAACTTCTCATAAACCTGGCGTACACTAATCAACAATATACGTTTCAAAACTTGTAAATCTTCGAGTAAAGATTCAAGATTGATGTAGTGATGATTCTCCAAAGAGTAGCGGGTATCCTTGTGGACCATGCGTATTTGATCGAGATAATCCTCATAGCGTTTACGTTCGACACGGGAATCGGCAAAGAATACAACTCTGCGTTCCAGTATGTAAGTGAATTCATTGATGTTATCCAACAAATGTAAGGCTCCATTGATGGCTTCCAGGGGTGTAACACCCTCCTCACTTAGCAGACGTTCTGTTTTCTCGAAACAAGTTTGCATTCGAAGGGCCTTCTGTTGTAATTGACGTATAAACTTTGCCACAGTACTGGTTGTAATTTGCAGATTCTTAACGGCTTCTTGGGCAATGGATTTTGTTTGCAGGGTAGACATAACCTCGTGGTCATAGGACATACGCAAGTCATCGAGCCAGTTTTGAACATCTGGACTGTGGCCATTCAATAGGGTATTGTCATATTCATGACAAGCCATCATGGGAGGTAAAGTACAACCGGCCGAGGGACCCTTTTGTATTTTGGGTGTGCTGGTGTGACCGTTAAATCTTGCCTGCAATCGTAATGGTGATACACCATGCATCTCAAAGGTGAGGGTGTTGTTGGGGCTATGCTGTTGTGAATCATCCATAGGACCACCCAAGACAACGGTTTCATTATTATATGGTGGTGGAGGAGTAGAGCAGGTGGGAGGTGCTCCACCCAAATACACGGTTTCATTGTTATATTCTGGAATTGTTCTGTGAGATTCATCTAAATCACTTTCTTCTGCTGCCTCCTCTTCATCCTCATAATTGTGATAACGTCTTTGGGTGGGTGTTAGCGGCGCCGTGGCCTTACGTTGTACCTTACGACGTTTCTTGATGCGAGGATTGTTACCTCTTATGGGAGTGGTGTTGTCACAACTGCTGCTTTGACTGCTGTTTAAAGAATCATTTAAAGGTTGTGTTGTTACGGGTGATTCATTCATTAATTGCATGCTGTCCAGTTTTTCCATTAGAGAAGGACCTTCTTCTTCCTCCTCGTCGTCTCCTGCATTGTGTTCTTGCTTATTGTTGGTCAATGGTGAGGTGGGGAATGAGATACGTCTTGAAACATTTACCAAAGAGGTATAGTAATCGGAACGCACTGGACGTCTTACAACTGTGGGTGGTGTCTCCACTGTACGGGTAGATGAGGGGGAACCCATATCAGTTTTGATGCTGCTACCCATCGATTTACTGCTTGGCGATGAGGTTTTCGATGAACGACCACTTAAGCTGCGGGTATTGTGATATTCTTCATTGTCGGAAAACCCAGAATCCTAAGGGGAGAATTAAATTTTTGTTAATTTTTTTGAATAAACAAATAGATTTATAAATTATATTTTACCTGTGATCTTAAACTGCCAGGACTATCATGTTTCTCCCATGAGAGTTTTGATAAATTGTTTTCATCTTCAACTTCTTGGATGCGTGATAAATTTCCATATGCTTTGTACTGATGCAAATCCAATGAATGATAAGTACTGCCACCAAATGGTTGATACTGTGGCTGTGCCTTCCCTCCTGTTGACTTTGCTCTTTGTGGCTGTTGCTGAGCAGCAGCAGTGGAGGATTGACTGTAATACGAATATAAACCGCCACTTGTTAGACTGTTGCTGTTACCATTTGAAGTGGTAAGCATTTGGTGTATGGCCGGATTCATGGTAGCACCACTTATTGTGGGATATTGATTGTCGTCGGATCCCCACCATACTTTACTGTAACTACGTTGGAAAGCCATGCTGGTGTGTTTGGGGGGTTCTCTGATCTCTAAGCAACACTGTAAGCAAATGGAAGAAGAAAAATATGAATACAATGAATAACTATGGAAATATGTTAATTATGTAAAGGAACGGTTTAAGGGAGAAGTGATTTCAAAGGAATCCAATTATGTGAGGAAAGGGAACTAGGGGGGATAAATGCTGTGAAATTCCTGATTTTATTTATTTTTGGAATAAAAAATGGCATTGGGGAAAGGTAGGGTTGGTTTGTTTTTAATTTTGTTTGGGTGAAAGAAGATTATTTGATTTTTATATTCATTTAAAATTTACCTTTGGAAATATTCATCTTGAGTAATTTTTGTAACTGTATTTTTAAGAAGTCTGGCATCTCTACATTCTAATATATTTATGTCATATATCGATAATAAAAATTATCGAAAAAACGAGGGAAAATAACTAGATATTTCAAAAGAGTTAATAACGCAGTATTTGTCTATCCAATCTATTTAAATATACCCAACAATTTGAAATAATTTTGAAAATAAACCCATAAAATTCAACATAGAACATATAATCCCAAAAATATTTGTTGTCTGCTTTGCTATCTTCCCTTAGGGCCCTCCATTTGCTTGTGATGTAGATATTTAAATTATAACCCCTAAAGTATGCTTTAAATTTTTGCCCTGAAGAAAAATGCATTCTTTCATTTACTAAGTTATTTTTTTTTTTTTTTTGTAATTTTTTTTATTAATTAAGTATACATACTATATAAAAAGCCTATAATAGAATTTTATAACTATTAGTATTTAATACACAGTACGTAATTTGATTAGTTTCGATATAGAAGTTTTCTTCTCTTTTGCTTTTTCTTTAATTCGTATACACATTTTTCGAATATATTTAAAATAATAGTATTTTTTGTGTAATACGTTTTAATTGTTATCGTATATTTAGTTATAATTTTTACATACACAAATATATATATAAAACATTCCATATATTTGTTTTTGTTTTCTTAAATTTAAAAACAGAACAAAAAATTTAAAGAAGCACAGAAAATCACCACACATTATATTTTTACTAGGAAATTAAATAAAATCGAATTTGTTTGATAAATATATATTTTTTTAAGCTAAACAATTGTCTATATAAATATTTTTTTCGAGGCTATGAAAATATGTCTCTTTCTCTGTTTCGAAAGCAAGCATTAAATCCCTAGAATATTTTTCTGCAGAAAATAAAACTAAAGCTTTAATTTTAAACAATGAAATACTGTAGAGCGGTTTGTATTCATTTTTTGTTTTATATAGAAAAACAATATTTATGTATAAAAAAACAAGCTTAATATTCAACAAATCATAATATTTTGTTTTGCTTTAAATTGAAAGTGAATGAAAAAAGAGAGTACACAATACAGAACTAAAAAATGTATGCTACTACATCATCATTATCCTTTCTTCTTCCGCTCGCCTCTTTTTCATCCTCATCATCATCATCGGGGGGTATGCGTACATACAGAACAAAAATATATACATAAAATAATAAATAATACAAAGAATATATATAGAGATATGGTAATAATAAAAAATAAAACGAATACAAAACTGCAGGAAGAAGAAGAGGAGGAGGAACACTATTGAAATAAACATAAAAAAATTCTACGTCCTTGTAAAGTTAGTTGTTTCTAATAATTATGGTTTTGTAATAGTTTGGTGGATAAACATAGTAGTGCTGTTGTAGTGTGATGGAAGTAGTAGTAGTAATAATAAATTGTTACGCAGAACTAAAGCTATGTCGGTGTTGTTGTCGTTTTTCCGGTTTCAATATAGATTTAAGAGCACTTTGTTGATTTTAACTTAAAACTCATTTGCTGGAGCCACCGCCCTCCAACATTTCAATAGTAAGTTAGAGTGTTGTAAAAGTAGTAATAGAAAAAATATTCAAATATAATTAATTGCTGTGCTTCTTCATCGACGCGGACGGTGGTACTCTCCACATATATTTACAGCTAAATTCCATTATGTCTCAAAATCACCCCTCCAATCCTCGCAAGCACATCATCTTACAACTTCATTAACAATAAGAGTCGATGTGTATTTCTTCTCTTGTGTGGTTTGTATTACAGCACTAACCACCTTTTTGCCCTCAACATCTTGTTCAATACCCTCATCGGATTGTTTATGATCGTGCTGCGGCTGTTGATGATTTTCAACACAGCCGATTGAGGTAATTTCCACACTAGTTTTTGTTAAATATTGTGGCCGGCGTCGTGGCAGCGATGATCTATTGCTACCGGCGGCCGAGGCCACATCATCATCATCGCTATAATCATCTGAGGTACTACCCACAGTACTACGTTGTGATGACATATACGATTGCGGTGCTGGTATATGCCTTAAGTGACCCGACGATCCACCGTCACCACCACTTCTTGAACCCGATGCTGCAATTATATCCTCTTCGGATATTTCATCAAATGCCGGTGGTGGTGTTGACGATCCAGACATGAAGTGCGGATGTCTCATGGCCGCCGCCGCCGCTACCCCACTGGCAGCACTTTGTGATGGCGTTCTTTGCGGGGTACGCACTGCAGCCGTCGAAGTTTTCCTTTTCGATTGTCTCAGTGGAAATGTTGGCGTTTTCTTAAATACAGTTTTACCCATGAAATTTTGGAAACGTTGGGCATAAAACGACGGCCGACACACCGACACCGTATCACCATTGTAGATAATCGCCTTGAAGGTGTGTTCGAGTTTCTTTTCCAAACGATACGATTGCAGAATATCAATTATACCAATATACAAGATGAGACGTTCATCATCCTCCGAACGTGCGGGTATACCACCGGCCGGCACATCTTCATCCTCCTCAAAGGGCGTATCATCAGCTGTAATCGATTCCATGGCCGTCGACAGGGCCACCAGACGTTGACGATTCATGCTGCGTGAACGATTCAAAGCGGTACCAGCCGCTGCAGCTGCACCCTCATTTTCCGCATCATCGGCCTCACGAATTTCATCGGTCTTTTGCAATTTAGCTCTGGCATTTCGTATGCGTTCTTCACGCTTCTCCTTGGCGGCTAAATCCAAATTGTGTATGCCCACCAGCAGGGAATAGTCCATAATTTGGAAACTTTCTAGGACCATACAATCTCGTTGTATGGTCTTCATCAATGCATTATATTTATCTGTTTCGAGAAATATACCATTTGGATGATGTTCCATAAAATCTAGATCCTTGTAGGTGGGACTTTCTTTTTGCCGTTCTGCCTTTGAGGCTTTACGACGGAATGTAGAGCCTTTCAAATCGTATTTGGCATGCATTTTAATGTCGGAGGGTAGAAGATTGTTCATGGCAACGAGGCGAACATTTTTCGTGTTGTAATGGAAGCAGTAGAGGCCAAAGAATTTCGGCAGCAGGGTTCGCGGATTTTGCGAGAGGTTCATATAGTAGCCGGGTAAAAGTTTCTGCAGGAATTCACATTCCTTTTTCTGTACAGTCTTGATAATGAATTCATCATCGTCGGTTAGGTAAAATATGGAACCAGAGGCACCAGGATTCGAGAGTTGACGCAGCGGTGCTGCACACATGGACATGAGGAAATCATCGGGTGCAATGCCGAACAAGTCCCTGAAGTAGCGGAAGGCAATGGGGGCAAATACCTTGAAACGGAATTCGCTGTAATGATGGGCTGGCGTAATGGACGAACCATCTGGTGGGAAGGAAATTGTTTCCATTTCAAAGAAATCATTCATAAGCAGATCGCGTTTGGGTTTCGATGCCAAACTGCCCACCGTGTGTTGTATGCCCAGCTGAATTGAACCCATAATTTGTTTACTTTGGATTTTCTTGTAAGTAACTTCACCCTCCTCATCGATACGACGATGGCCAATTTTCTTTTCGTGCTTGGCCACTGTGGACGGATTGCGGGATATACTTTTGTCCAGTGTGGAGGCAGCACTTTTAAATCTCTGCTGTTGAGAGATTTCATGTTGCAGCAATGAGTTGGCCTCTTGACCTCCATGTGCCAGGGCTGCATCTCTAAACAGTTGGCGCGAAGTGGAGGGTCGAGGATTTTGTGAATTGCTGGGTGAAGGTGTGCGAGGACTTTCTTCATTATCGGAAACCGGCAAGGGCTTGATAACTGTTGAATTGGCAGTTGTTAGATATTTGGTCGTTGTGTTTGTTTTTGGTGTTGTGGGTGGGGAGGAGTTGTTGGCTAAAGTTGTTGTGGTTTCATCCTCTGCCGCCTCTTGTTGATTGTTGTTGGCATTATCAGTTGTGTTATCAGTTGGTTTCAGCGGTGCCAATTCCACGGCATAAGTAACACCATAATTTGTGTCCATTGTTTATGTGTTTACAAACAGACGGACGGGACACACACACCACACAAAAACTGTAAAAATTTGAAATTTCAGTTTTCGTTTGGGGGATTTCAATAACATATGATTTTGAATTGTGCATTAAGAACGAGTTGGAGTTGGTATTTTTTAAAAGATTGTAACAAAAAGAAAACTTTTGGTTTGTGAGCCAAATGAGGAAGGAAAGAAAGTAGAAAACTGTTTGTCTGCAAAATTTCACCGGAACCATTTCCGTTCAATGGGCTTTTTTTGTGTATGACTTATTGGAAAATACAAATTTTCACTGCATTGGCAAGCGAAATGCATTATGTATTTTGAGAAACAAAAAAAAAAGAGGGGAATGGCCGCCTATTGGGCCACCCTGTATGTCAAATGCATTGTTAGTGTTTAACATTTCATTGTTTATTTTATTTATTTTTTGTCCAATGCTGATGAATTACTCATGCTGAATTAGCGTGTTTTTTTCTGACGAATTGAATTGTGTGTATTCAGATTTTGTTAATATCTGATTTAAATAAAACCTCCGAGAATTTATTGTGAGGGTGTATTGGTAAAGTTTTAAACAATCAGTATGAAACTGTAAAGAGGAGCGCCACTTTTTTGCCGTCATTTTGGAATTATATAGCTGAAATGACATTCATTGTGTACGATGATACGGATGGATACACGGCGGATGGCAAGCGAGAGAGTAAACTTATTTTATTATATTTCAATTTGGCTAAATGATGCATGAATGAGTCACATATGTTATTCTATGGTCTATCTATCTGTCGTTCGTCTTTATATTGAGTGAATGAATGCGACCGCTTCGTGTCGTGTGTGTAGATAGGAAGAAGAAATAAACAAAAGTGACTTAAGTGTCTGTCGACAAGATAAAATCGCTGTTGTTGTTGTTGGTGCTGTTTGGAGAGGAAAGTGATAAACATACAAAAATGGTTTCAGGTGACGACATATACCAACAAATGAAATGAACTGGCAATACGTCTCCTCTTGATGGCCAAGACAACAAATACAATAATAAATGTTTTATTTGTTTTTTTTTAAGTTCACGACATCTACTGATTTTTAGTAACACCTATGTTCCCCTGGGGATTGATTTTTATGGGCTGAGGAGATTTTGTTAACATCATTTTAAATGGTAATTTTTGTGGCGGTGATTTTAGAGAGAAAGTATTGAAGTTATAAAGGTAATTACAAAAAGAAGCTGGATGAGATTCAGGGTAAAGTGTGGGACCTTTTTAAATTTGATTTCGATTTGAAAAATTACTGTCTGTTCTTCATAAAAAATCAATGAAGGCCACAAAACAACAAATCAGTTTTCTTGTTAATAGGAAATTCAACTCAAGTGAATTCACACCTTGTCAATTCACAATTTCCCATGGACCATAAATATAAACACCATGCCAAATAAACAATAAACCTTAATAAAATTTGAGGAACAAAACAAAAAATATGATAAAAAAAATTGGTACCACATAAACTAGATGGTAAATGGAAATGTTCCGCAAAAATGTGTTTCTTCTAGAATTGAAGAACGGATAGTAAAAATTATAATTATATCCACTATCCATAAATCAAGGAATGACATTGGGGGTCACCACACATCTTCCAAATATAAACATATAATAAAAAAGTTTATGAATGAATGACCTTTAAACAAACAAAAATGTAGTTCAATGTATACTCGCGAACGACCGACCGACCACCATCAAAGGCCAGATAAAAAACGTAATTAAAAACTAGATTACATGGACAATTATTAACAATTAAAAAAAGCTCAATGTATTTATAATTGTCACAAATGGCCAACAAAGCTTAAGCTAATCAAAAAAAAAAATATATGAGAAAAAATAGGAAAACAGACTGCAATAACAAAAAACTCTTGGTTGGTATGAATAATTAAAAAAATAGATAAATAAAAACCACTTGTATTAGTAGTCGTTTTGGAATTTAGCCAAAACCGCATAGCAATATTTATGACGGTTTTTTTCTTATCGCATTTTTTGTGTTGCATGGTTTTTACTGGAAGAAATAAATAAAAAGGCAAACTGACGTAGCAAAAAACAATTGTTTTAACTAATTTTTGAGATAAGTTAAAATGCTTATCTTTATTGGGAAATGAACTGTTGTAGGCAATATATTTTTGCAAAACAAAATAAAAAAACAAATTTATTTATAATAATAATTAAACTTTAATTGTCAACAATTTAAATTATATAATTAATTTATTTGAAAAGTCATTGGGAGTTTTTAGGCGGTTTTTTTATTTCGAAAAGATGGCATCACTCTTGATTTTGCAAAAAATGTCAAGGGGAGAAATACAACACTGGCATTGAAGTTGTTGTTAAATTATCCATTTTTTGTTTTGGCAAACGATCATCATCATCATTTGGAAAACAAATTAGAAGCAGGGATTTTTGGTTTTTTGCTAATCAGCAAAAATATAGTTTTAATTTCAACCACAATACTAAAGTAAAATAACAATATTCTCTCTCTTCACGAATGTCTCATTATTTATCAGTGAGAGAGAGCAGCGAGTCTGTGTTTATTTTTATGGAATTGACAAAGCAGCAAAGCAAAACACGAACAATAAATACCAATACACATACACACAAACACTTGGAAATTATGACATTATTTTAAGCAGCAGCAGGCAACAACAGTAGTGTGAAGTAATAAAGTGAAATTTTTTCATTATACTCTTTTTCAGTTTTTTTATTTTATCTTCAAATACCGAAAAACTTGAAGATTTTTCCAAAAGGTATGTAGTTTTACGTTTTCCTTTTGTTTTAGACAAAAAATACAACTCCAACTCTTAAGGGATAGTGGAGATCTTGTGGAAAAGATCATCAACATCCCTCATTTTTTGTTCTTTGGCACACAATTCTTTTGTCTACTCACTTTCTTCTTTGTATGTTTAACAAATAAACAAAATCACTTAATATTCCAAGCCGCAACCACCAATATTTCTGTTTTTAACATCCGCAATGATTTTTTTCTTTGGAAATATCCAATGAAACAAAAAAATTAAAGGTCAAATTATCCGGCCAGTCAGTCGTCAGCCACCAAAAAAAGCCCACAGATTATGTGTGTGCGCCGTGTGGTGACTGTGTGTGTTTGTGTCTCTACTGCGAGAGTGCGGGCTGCGTCTTCGTTAGCAAACGCGAAAACGAAGGAAAAACGTTTATAGCTTCACGTAAAAATACTGAATGAAGCAACAAGTTCCAGCCAGACAATATTTTTCGTTGCTTGGTTTTTTTTCGTATTACAACAGTAGTCTGGCAAAGAGCTTAACACACACACGCGCTCGCTCGCTCTCTTTCAAACAATTCAATCAGTCACTCAGAGAGGGAATAATATGCAAAAACTAAACACTCTGGCTGTATTTTTTTAAATTATTTTTTCTCCTTTTGAAATGCCTTCCATATGAAATCATTTATACATGATTTCTATATACAAAATATTTATTTTTTTTTTAATTTTTATGGCGAATTCTCTTTTGTTTCTATTTTTCGATCTTCTCAACAAACAAAATACGATGATGAGCGATCAATTTGAAGGAGGGGCGTTGCTGTTGTATTTTGTTTTTTTCTTTGCTTTGTATTATTGATTTTTTTTGACAACTGGTAATATTTCCACACACACACGCTCTTTACAAAATTAAACACTAAATTGCATTTGTTGTATAAAATATATAATTGTGTTATTTTGATGTATTTCTTTTCGATTTATTTCGCGTTTTTATATTTCTTTTAGTAGCAACAGTCCAAGCAGCTGTTTTACAAGTTGTTCGCGTCGAGAAATTTTCGTATAAAATGACAGGCGCTCGTTGATTATGTGGTGTTTGTCAAATGTTGATTTGTTGTGTGAGAGAAAAACAAACAAAGAGAGAGAGAGAGAGAGAGCAAGAGAATACTTGAGTGAGTACCAATTACTTGGGCATATGAAACAGTGTTGGAAAACGTTGAAATGTTGTAGTTAACCAGAAAACGGGGGAATGAGAGCAGATTAATTAATGAAATTTAAATGAAAAATGAAATTATTTAAATAATTACAATAATTAGATAAAAATAAAGAATTTTAATAATTGGTCACATAAATATTAACAATTACATTATTTATTTGTCAAAAAAGTGTGATATTAAAGGTGACACGAATTGTCATATGAATATTTAAAATTGACGAGTGGATTATTTGTTATCCATTTTGTTAGTCGCTAAAAAAAACTATCTAGTTCATTCATTAATTATTTTTTAATATTAATTCAAATCATATAAAAAATGTTAAAGGTTAGTAACCGGAGACCCCTCTCTATTATCACATCTATTGTTTTTTTCTAATAATTTGCATATGCATAATTTTTCCTTGAAACTAAATGTAATAAAAAAACTCAATAGTTGTTCTCAAAATTATTCATCTGACATAATAACAATAAAAATACCAGCAAATCACAGATGGCAAAAAAACCCAAACAAAACTATATTTTCATAACAATGTGGAGTTAAAGATTTGAAACGGAGGTATGAGACTATTGTGTATTATTGAAATGTATATCAAAAAGTATTGGTCAATATTATAATGAAAAAAAACATGCTTGACACTTATAGCTAGATAGAAAATAATTTGCATATAAATAAAATTAAAATACAAAACAGAAGCAGCAGTAGTAGTCGATGTATTCGTAGCTTCATATACTGATGAGCAAGACAATTTTTATTAAATTACAATAATTATAAAATTACTGAACCAAACACAAGCAAAAAACGAAATGTTCATAATATTGAAAAACACTCGTTGGTGTCGCATTTGAGTTTTTTTTGCGCTGTGGTTATGGCCATTATTACAGACCACTTTAAATCCATAATTAAATATAGATTCGCTGAGCTTCAAATGTTGTATTTTTTGTGTTTCAATAATAGGGATGTCGAAACGGGAAATATATAAAACTTAGATATTTATTTGGTAACAAAAATTATTTAAAAAAACGTGAGATATACATAAAAATGTTTAAATATATTATGATTAAATTTAGTATTTATTTAATTAATTTTTTTCATATTCCACATCCCTAACCCATTGGTGTCTGTTGATTTTTCCCCACTAGAATATTATAATTTAATTAAAAGTAATATTTGTTGCCACAAACAAATTAGTATTGGGCAGCAGTAACAGAAGCGGCAGAGCAACAAAAGCGAAAAATCCTAAAGTGCTGGTGTACATCATAATTAAATTGTGGGCTCTGCTTTTAACCTCTGACCGACCGCTGAACTTGTACGTCCACTCAACCAACCAAACAAATGTAATAATACAAATCCAATACATTAAAGTATTGTGATGAGGGGATTTTTAGGTGTGGCTAAAATAAATGGGCCTTTCAATTATGGTTAAATAAATTTTAGCCAATTCATGGTTTTCAATCGTCGCTATCAAAAGAGCTAGCCAGCCAACCATCCCAAGCTTCTCACACTCACTCACCCTCAGTCCCGCCAATTCAGACAAAACGACAGAAAAAGCTAATCCAATAATATGTACATTTGTTAATGTTTTTCCTCCATTGTGTTGTTCGTTCCATGTTATTTGTGCCAGTTGCTTCAAAACTTGAGTATTGAGCAGTAGTAGTAGCCAAAATGTATTGGCATTTTTTTGTTATTTTTTATTCAATAAGGAACAACAAAAATTATTTATAAAGGCATTGGTATAACCAAAGACATTGGCTTCCCATTGTTGGGAGCCGTGCTTGCTGTATATAAATATAAGGCGACATGTATTGAATTTTAATTAATTTTTGATATTATGGTATGAACAAAAAACAATTCTTTACGGTAGCCAATAACTTCTAGTGTTTGTGTTTTCATGTTGTATACAATTTGTTGTATCCTGTACTAATTCCATTAGAGCCCCAGTTGTAAGTAGGGAGGGAGAAAAATAAACTTTATTGTTTTGCTAGTTTTTGTATAAAGAATTTGGGCTATCGAAATTTTATGTTTTTTTCCAACTTTTTTTCTGCCTAGACGAAGAACATGGTATTATCATTGGTATTCATGGCCAAACGGCTAACAACACCTTTATAGACATAAAAATTAACATAATATCGAAAAAAATTTTGAAATTCTTCCATGTAATTTATGAAGGGTTAGGGTTGTAATTTAAATGAAGTTACTTTTGCTTAGAATTGATTTTTTCCTATTTGTAAATATTTGATATACGATGAAAAATATCAAATTGTCAAAATCTGGCAACATTTATTGCGTTTTATTTAAAATGTTGATTGGCAACACTTTTAAAATGTCAAAATGTTCTAATTTTGTGGCAGTGTAAACACGCTAATATGTCTTCTAGTATGTCTAATTTAAAAAGCAATCATTTATTCTCTCTCACTCTTCTTTCATTTTCCTAATTATGTTTTACCAAAATAAATTTTGATGTAAAAAATGACAGGCCAAATATACAAATTACTTTACCATTAAATCTTGTGAAAAGAAAACGCTAAATTGATAACATTGTTTGTGCTCAGTTCATCTCTATTGCTTTGACATTACATCTTGTGGAGAAACAAAAAAAAACGCCAAATTGACAACACTGATTGTACTCACTTCCATAATGCACATCTCATTTGCTCTCATTACATGTCTCCCTGTTGTGATCATCTTTTTTGTGATGCGCAATTAATAACCGTAATTAGTTGAGACGCCATTAAACGGCTGTAAACGCAACGTATCGATGCGTAAGTAACGTAACTCTATGAATTTAACTTAAATGTTAAATTGGTATTAAATTGCAGAAAATTTTAATATTTTAATAACTTTTAAATATTATTACGAAAAAAACACCTCTTAAAACCAATCAATTTATTACAACAAAAAACTTGAACCTGTTTATTTTTGCATTGAAAAAACAATTTACAAAATTGATTTGAAATTTGAGGAATTTTTTTATTTTGGTTTCATGTTATGTTTTTGTTTTTTTTTCATAACCAATTAAAAGCGATTTATTTTATGGATTTCATGGCATTTATAATAGCTTTACTCCGCCGACTGCCATTTTCAACATTCAAATTTCAATTAAAAACAAATGATTTATATACATATATTTGACAAATAGATAAGAAATTTCCCACAACACAAAAAAAGAGTTGGATGGAAAACATTAAAATTATGAGATTTTTAGCAAATATTTGACTATAAAAAATTAATTGCTAACCACGAAAAATATGCACAAACCTAAAAATGAATATATCAGCGATTTTATTTATTTATTTTTTGAAAAAATGTAAGCCAGCCATAAACACTTTGTCAACATACATAAAAATAGCAACAGCATATTTAACCATAAATCAATACAATGCCAAATGCAATACAAATGGATGTGGAGAAAAAAACCTAATACAAAACAAAAACGTATTAGGAAATTGAATACAAACAAAAAAACTATGGCTAAACCAACATAAATGACCAAAAATATGTTGTGAATTTTAATATAAAAATTTGTTTGCAAAGGCCAGGGCCACAAAAGCAAGCAACTAACTTGAAATGAAATTGAAAATTTTCATTTTTTATATTTTTTTGAAAACCTAATAGGAAGTGAGAACTTTTTGTCTAGCCCTTTCTCAGCATTTCCCTTTATTTTATTTTTTACAGTCACATAAGGAAGTTAAAAAAAAAATAAATGCATTTAAATGTTTTCCCATATATGGCATTGCATTGTCTAGACATTTTCAAAATGTTTTCCATTTCATATGCTAGCAACTCCTCTTCTTTCTTGTTGTCTTCTAGTTGTTGGCCAAGTAAAAAAGAATAAAAAACTGTGTCAATAGCATTAACTTCTTTCTTGGGCAAATGACGTTTTTTTATGGCAAAACCGTTACACAATAAGAAATTAACCATAATTATGGTGGTTCTCTACGAAAAAATCAGACTTCGGAATGGTAGCAAATACTTTGAGCTGAGACAAGCAACTTTTACTCCAAATATGGCATAACATAACAAGAAATGTATAGCATATCGGTGACATTTGAAGCCAATAAGTGTTTGGAATATTAATTGCATTTCTAATTTATTCCGAAAGGTTATCATCGTTTACAACAATTTGCAATCTCTAGAAATTCTTAAGAATTACAAGCTATACAGTAAGTAAAACTACTGAAATGAATCATGATAAGAATGCAAGTGTTTTGATTTTTTGTTGCCTTTTGTCATCTTTGTTTTAAAAGCAAATGATTCACAGTCCGCGGCTCTCTATCCTTAGAAATACAAGTGGTTTTTATTAATTGATTTTTTTTATGATTTTTTTTGAAACTAGAAATAAAATATTGGAAATGTCATTAACCACAAGTATTCTGTTATGACCATGTCAGAATACAATTTCGTGTGTTTGAGATAATTCTATTTGCAAATAAATATTTCCTACATGCATGGATCTTCTTCTTAAAATAGCCATAAAGCGTTGGCCGTAAACAAATTTAAAATAGAATTTAATAGCTCAAATAATGCTGTGTGACATTTTGAACAAATTTCCATAATTGTCTTATTATTTTCGAGAATATTTCAAGATACTAAGCATCAATTAAAAATGGATACTTCCATGAATTCTCATAATTCTTCAAACATCTATTTTTGTTATGGTTAGAAATAATCATTAGCTGCAATCTAGTAATTAATTCGTATATAAATGTTCCGAACATTTTTCGTGTGTGCTACTAATGAAACCATCAAATTATGTTAATTGACATGGATTCTAAAATTATCTTTACGGGAAGTAAAAACAATGAAAAATAACACCATAGTTAACATGAAAGATGAACATTAAGATTTCTAAACGATTTCAAAATAAAAAAATGTATAGCACATCTTGAGAATCATTGACATTTAAGAGTGTAACCTAAATTCGATTTTTGACTCAATTTTAAAATTGTTTTTGGAAACTTTATTGAAGAAGGTGTCAATTTTTTTACATATTTTCTTTTCTCCAAAGGTATCATATTTTGACATATTTGCATTTAAAGTTAAAAATTGGAACCAATATATATCTCCCAAAAGTATCTTATTTAGAAGACTACTTAAAAAGGTCGCCGGATTTGTCAGTTTTCTTCATAGTTTTGTAAATAAGTTTCTATTTCAATGATGCCCAGTGATGCGCTTGTGTCATTGGCGCCCAATGGTCGACCAATTTCAATTCTAAATGTTTTTGGAAACTTTATTGAAGAAGGTGTCAATTTTTTTACATATTTTCTTTTCTCCAAAGGTATCATATTTTGACATATTTGCATTTAAAGTTAAAAATTGGAACCAATATATATCTCCAAAAAGTATCTTATTTAGAAGACTACTTAAAAAGGTTGCCGGATTTGTCAGTTTTCTTCATAGTTTTGTAAATAAGTTTATATTTCAATGATGCCCAGTGATGCGCTTGTGTCATTGGCGCCCAATGGTCGACCAATTTCAATTCTAAATTTTCTTCCCATCTTTGCAACGTGATTTCGATTTGTGAATCTTTTTTATGAGACCATATCAAAAAGAGTCCGAACTTGTCAGTTCATTAACGCCCAACGAAATGCTAGTTTGACTGGCGCCCAATGTGGGGTTTGTTTCAATTCTACCCGTTCTCTACTTTTTTGAATTCCTTTCCTCCATATGTTCTTGTCATTTCTGCATTTAAAGTTATCAATCCAAACCAGAATTTCCTTTAGTCGTATCTTATTTATCAGACCCAATTTCTTTCTTATTGGCTCCCAATGAAATTCTCTTTTTACTGACGCCCTATGTGGTGCCTTTTTTAATTTTAAATTTTCTTGGCCATAATCTCAACCTGATTTCTGCCCGTCCGAAATTTATTAGTTCTCATATAAATAATTTTTAATAAATTTTAAACAGTAGTCGTTGATCATTTCTCACGTATCTTGAAATCAATTTTGTTTTTTTATAGTTTCTATAATTTCCAACAATTAAATTAACCTCACACCCTAATGAAATGAAACAGAAACCCAAGCTTCGTAATTTGTCATGGGCGTCATTTATTCATTAAGAAAACAGATCACGAATTTTTTAATAGGAATTCCTTAGATCTCTCAAAACATGGCTTAAACGTCACACATGCTGAATGTGGTTTTGTTTCATTATATAAAACAAAAAACAATAACAACTTGTCAAACAAGATTTCAAGTTGTTTTGGAGGGATTTACCTTTAAATTTCTCCCCTCTTTCTCTTAAAGATTCTCAGGAAATTCCTGGCTTATTTATCATCGTCATCATCATCGTCGTCAATTATTGTTTTGTTGTTTCATTCTTAAATAAAAAAGTAAATGTTACTGGCTGATGAAACACCATTCATTGACCAGCATCATTATGAGGCTCTTAAACCATAATAAAAAAACCTCATTCAATAACCACCCGTTGTTTCATTTTTCAAGATGTTCTTATTAGCCATGAATCTCGGCTTATCCGAAAAACATTTCTATGGGAACATTTCCTATTAGCCAAACAATCAAAAACATTTCTTTTAATCCCAGACATTTTTCATTTCGGAATATAATTTTTTCTCTTCTTGTCTTTAATTCGTCTGGTTTTAATTTTTTATCGTTCGATTGAAGTTTCATATTGCATTCTTTCATGGCTAGATTGAGTGACTGACTGACCGACTGCACACATATGACCAGGTATTTTTTGTAGGCTTGATTTGCTTCAGATACCCTGACATACTTCTGAAATATGTTTTTATTTTTTTTTTTTATTATTTTGTTTTTATGATAGGGTGTTATGTACCGACTCGATGTAGTTGATCGAACGGTTACCCCAACTATCATAAGTAATATTATTGGCATAAATATTTTTAATGGAATTTTGTGTCAATATTGAATAATTTTTGAACAATAACAAAAATATAGTGTAATATTTATTATCAACTATTTTGTTGATAACGGTACATGGTCAAATGTAATAAAAGCTTTTTGACTTTTGTTCGTGTAAGTATTTTTTTTGTGTTGTGTGGGGGCATAAAGTGCTTTGGTGTGGAGGGGCAGTTAAGTCAAACATCACCTCGCAGAGATAAGACATTTCATATTGTAATAAATTCAAAGCATTTATGAGTTCAACACATAATGAATGATTCATGTGTCAAGATTTGATATACTGACACTGACTGAAAATAGGTTTTCCAGGGATAGATAATTTATAGTTTACATTCTGACACACACTCAATGCCATGGAATTTCATATTAAAAATGAAAAGTCGGGGGAAAGCTGTGCCCATACAAAAGTAATATTTTTTTTTGATATGTGAATATTAAAATTTAATCATTAAAATTAAATATTTGTGAAACGTAGTATTTTTCTCAATATTGCTAATAAAACACTTTGTAGGGTTTGAAAATTAAAACATATATTCTCAATTTGTACAAATATTTTGATATATTTACAATGATCTTGTTTCATTGGCACCCAACGTGGGCCCGTTTAAATTCAAAATATTCTTATACATAATTTCAATAATAATAATAACTTAGTATTTCGAGTCGATAATTACCATACCAAAATTATCCATGTCTCAAGTTTAGGGGAGGACCTCATATAATGGTACCACCGCTTTTTATTTGTTTTTTTTTTTACAATTTTAAACAAATTGACGAAAATTTAATATTTCAGTTCTACAACCTACACAATAGCATTGTTTCATTGGCGCCCAACAAAGATCTTGTTTCATTGGCGCCCAACGTGGGGCCCATTTAAATTCAACATATTCTTTTACATAATTTCAATAGTAATTAAGTATTTAGGATTCTTATTTTTTAGAAAATCTCAGGATCGGAGTATGCTCTATATAATGGTATCCCCCATAATACTGCATTCTAGGATTATTGGCGTGTTTTTCAACTGAATTTATATTTAGATAAACAAATAATTTTTCGATAGATTTTAGGTATTTTGAAAATACCATTAGTCTTTCTTCCGTATTTTGAACATATATTTTTTATTTATGTTTTTCAAAAACGCTCATGTCATTATTCAATCCTAAGAGAAATCATTGACTTGGTTATTTAAATTTGTAAATTCCACAACTATGGCTAATGCTTATACAGTTGACTAACAGTTAATCTGTAATTAAAATATTTTAATAATTTTGATTTTGAAAATATTGAAAGTTTTCGGTTAAATAAATGACTTTGAAAATATAATCATGGGTTACAATAATTTGACCGAAGACCATCAATTTCAAACTGAAGAGAAGAAATCGAAAAATTCCTAAAACGAATCGGTTCCCTAGTGATGACTTTTATAGATTTTTTCAAAATATGATTTCAGTAAAATTTGAGAAAATGTAAGATGACAAACTTAGACTACGAGAGTATTTTTTGACGTATTTCCATTTAAAGTTATTAAAAGATACAATTTGTAAATGACTTTAAGTTGATTATATATGAAATTTGTATAGGACTCCCTTGTTCTCAAGGTTATAAACTTCTTTATCTAAATTTCTAATTTCCTATATAATTTCCAATTTTTTATTCCAAAACATTTCCTTGAACTAATTATAGAAATTTCTGTCTAGTATAGTTCATTTGCTTACAAGTAAATAAAAGAACTAAAAAACCTACCTTGAAAGTGTAAAGTTCCTAATGATGGTATTTGGTGTCTGGTGCTGCTGCTGCAATTAATCCACAAGTAATGACACCAGTGATGACAAGCTCCTCGGCTAATGATATTTGCAGCCGATACTCTTGATGATGTTGTAGAAGCAGAAGAAGTCTTTGAAGTTTCTTTTTTCTTGTTTTTGTTTTGCAGTAATCCAATTATAGGGCAAGGCGGTATTTTTTTCGTAAAAGAAGGTTATTTGTTTCGTTTTTTTGCACTAAGTTCTCTTCACAAAACTCTATAACAAACGTCTTTTTTAATTGTTAAATTCTTTGGTGTTTGCTTTTTTTCAAATTTAATTATAACGTCTGTCAATGTTTCTCCACTTTGTTTTTATTTTTGGAATTTTAAATTTCTGTTTGCTTTTAGTTAGTCACTATTACTAGTTGTTGCTTGGTGTTGTTGTTTTTTTATGTTAACCTTTAGCAAAAAACACGGTTAATGACACTATTTAATTGTGGTATTTTTATTTAGTTAATTTCGCTTTTGTTTTTTTAAATTCTAGTATTTTTTAATTTATTCAACTTGTAGTATTAATTTCACTGTTGTTGTAATTTTTTATATTGTGTTTATATTTTGTTGTCGTTTTTTTGTTATTATTATTGTTTCCACCAGAATGTAAACAAACCGTAAAACAACACCTCGTTACATTAAAAACAAAAACCCGAACTCTAAACGTAAATATTAATAAAAAAAAACGAATATTTCGTTTTGGCCCTATCTTAAAGACTATTTTTGTTTTCGGTGCCAAAGAGCTTGCGCACACGTCTTGATCGTTGAAATGCTTGGCAACGTTTGTCAATGAGCCACCAGACCCCTGCTCATGTGGCCGCTGCTCATAGATAGCGGCAGCAGAACAACAGCGACAGAGTAGATAATGCAATGCGATTTGTATGGGATTACTCATTCATATAGCTGCTGCTTTGTATTCAGAATTCGACTCAATGTCTGTTTTGAGTAATGAGTGACAATGTTGTAGTTGTTATTATTGAGTGTTGTGAGTGAATGTGACACATGCATACATGTGTACCGCAGTTTATAGGGTGTGTTATTGTGGTGGGGTGTGGTTGGGTTGTAAACAAACCGGCATTGTTTATTTGGGTTCTGGTTTCCTCTACTCGTTCGACTCAAATGTGTAATTTACCTGGAGTAAACATTACATGCACTCACAAAAAATATTGCCAAAATATGCAAGGGCCTTTGAATAAAAAAATAATTAAAAAACTATTTAAGAATAAGAGTTCCAATCATAAAAAATATTTTGTTATGGAAAATAAAAAAGATAAGTATAAATAATCTAAAATCGGCCGGGTGTTCCTTATATGGGCGATATATAGGTTAGAAAATGCTTCGAGGACAACAAAAATACTTAAAACATTTTGGCATGTTTTTTTTATTTCGGATTATTCATTGGATCTTCCTTCCCCTATATACCGATACTCCTCCTAAATTTAGAAATATTAACTAGTATGGCCACGTTTGTCAACCGAATTGGCTGTAATATAGTATTTTGGAATATCATTGTGTAGAAAATCTTCACATTATAATACTGGGAGAAGAGCAGCATTTTCGGACGGGACCGATCATATGATACCCTACACAACTACCACGGAACACAAATTTTCTGCCTGGGCAATATTTCGCGATATTTCCACCCTTTTGACCGATAAGAGATCAACAACTACCCTTTCTTACTCTGACATATTTTCGGAATATTTTTTCCAGGGCTGAGCATTTACGACATAAGATGCGTATATTGGCATTTACACAAGGTCTTGGTTGATTTGACCCGCTAAATTTTTACCGATCATATCAAAACAGTCCATCTAATTAGTTGGCCAGATTCTATTCCCCAAGTATATTGTGGCCTATAGAGCGACTTGAAAAAATATCGGATTACCATTACCACACTAATGGTAATCTGAGGACATACAACAATATATGTACCAATTAAAAGATCAACCATTTCCTCTAATATATACATAAACTTCTCGGGTCTATATCCCTCAGGTGTTTATATATTCGCCATAGAATACAGATTTTGTCATTTTCACACAAAATTCTGGGTTTATTTGAACTGCAAATTATAATGGGCGGACGGTCACACATGTCTACATTGACTCAGCTAGTCGAGATATGACCGGTATATTAAAGGGTGGGTCTAGTACCAACATTTCGCAATATTTTCTGTCCTTCAAACCCGGAATTAGAAACTATATTTCAACTTTCCTTTATCCACCTAGATATTGCAATATTAAAACAATTCTTTGCTTAGGATCGATCATCAATATACCTAAAATTCGTCCCAATCAACCTGATATGCCAAATTCAGGCTATGTCGAAAAACTGCTCTTACTTACTTAGCTGGCTTGTTACAGAACGGTTGTTCCATAAGCCGAGCTTAAAAAAGATTTCCAAGCGCGTCGGTCTTGTGCGCAAGTCCATCAATTTGGAAGACCACGTTCCAAGATGTTGTTTTCTACTTGGTCTTTCCATCTAATTCGTGGCCTTCCCCTTCTACGGGAACCATCCGTAGGCTCATTTTTATATGCCTTTTGAGCTGGGGCATCTTCATTCATCCGCACAACATGGCCTAGCCACCGTAGTCGCTGCAGCTCAATACGACTGACTATGTCGATGTCTGCGTATAAATTGTAGAGCTCGTGGTTCATTCGACGCCGATATTCACCGTCGACGCAGATCGGCCCGTAGATCTTTCGGAGAATTTTTCTCTCAAACACCCCAAGCGCTGCCTCATCTGCTTGCGCAAGTACCCATGCTTCTGATCCATATAATAGCACGGGTAGTATCAGCGTCTTGTAAAGTGTGAGTTTGGTCTGGCGAGAGGTGGCCTTGTTTCTAAACTGCTTACTTAGACCATAGTAGCATCTGTTGGCCATCACAATCCTTCTCCGAATTTCAAAACTGATATCATTCGTTTTATTTATGGCGGTACCAAGGTATATAAAGTCTTTAACTACCTCGAAGCTGTAGTTCTCAAGTTCCACAGTTGGTCCGAGTCTACTGGACGTCTTGCGCGTTGATACCATCAGCTTGGTCTTCTCGCCGTTTACTGCCAGACCCACTTTGGCAGACTCCTTTTCAATTTGTTCAAAGGTGGCTGTTACCGCTCGCAATGTTCGACCCATTATATCGATGTCATCGGCGTAGGCGAGTAACTGGTGTTGTTTGGTGTACAGAGTGCCATTTCTGTTCACCTTTGCGTCTCGTATGACCTTTTCCAGTAGGATGTTAAAAAGATCACACGACAAACTGTCACCTTGTCTGAATCCTCGTTCGGTATTGAAGGGCTCCGATAGGTCCTTTCCTACTTTAACGGCTGACCTTGTGCCACTTAAAGTTATCCTGCATAGCCGTATTAATTTTGCAGGAATGCCGAACGCAGACATGGCTTTAAACACCTCTGAACGGATAGGACTGTCAAATGCGGCTTTATAGTCGACAAATAGGTGATATGTGTCGATGTGTTTTTCGTGGGTCTTTTCCAGGATTTGGCGCAGAGTGAAAATCTGGTCAATGGTCGATTTGCCAGGTCTGAAGCCGCATTGGTATGGTCCGATGATGTCATTGACCATTGGCTTCAATCGTTCACACAGCACACTGGATAGCACTTTATATGCGATGGGAAGGAGACTTATTCCTCTATAGTTGGCACATATCGTCTTGTCTCCTTTTTTGTGCACGGGACACAGGATGCTGAGGTTCCAATCATTGGGCATGCATTCATCTAGCCAAATTGTGTTAATCAGCTGGTGCATGCTCCTGACCAGCATCTGGCCACCAGTCTTGAATAGTTCGGCTGGTAACCCATCGGCTCCTGCTGCTTTGTTGTTCTTGAGCCGATTAATTGCTTTTATGACCTCATCTTGGCTAGGTGGTATACACTCTATACCATCATCTCCTATTGGTTCTAGGGTATCTTCTTCATCGCCACTATTTGATACTAGTAGCTTTTCGAAATGCTCCTTCCAGATCCTCAACACGCTGTCTGTATCTGTCACCAGGTTTCCTTCTTCATCTCTACAGGAGGATGTGCCTGCACCAAAGCCTTCGGTTTGGTGTTTTACTCGTTGGTAAAATTTCCGGACTTCATTCTGACTCCTGTACATCTCGATTTGCTCACGCTCACGTTTTTCTTGTTCTTTCTTCTTTTTTCTGAAAACACGTTTCTCCTCTCTCCTTTTCTCCCGATAATTCTCCATCACGTTACGTGTTGCTACTGTCTGCAGGGTTGCCCTATACGCTGCGTTTTTCACATCAGTAGCATTACGACACTCCTGATCGTACCATGGGTTTCTTGGTGGTGGTTTTTGGTACCCAATTGTTCTTTTTGCTGCAGTTTGTAGGGAGTGGGCAGTTCTTTGCCATTGTGTTTCTATACTATTATCGGGACAAGAAGTGCTTTCTTCAAGCAGATGGGTAAGTTGAGCGGAGTAGGCCTCGGCTACCTGTTGTGTTTGCAGCTTTTCGACGTCGAGTTTCCGTGTTGTATTAGATCGCACCTTTGCTGCAACATTTAGACGGGTGCGTACCTTGGCTGCCACAAGGTAATGGTCCGAATCGATATTCGCTCCTCGGATCGATCGGACGTCTAACACACTGGATGCATGCCTTCCGTCTATCACAACATGATCAATTTGATTTCTTGTTACTTGATCAGGAGAAATCCAGGTGGCCTTGTGTATATCGAGATGCTTGAATCTGGTGCTGCTAACTACCATGTTTTTTGCTGCCGCGAAGTCGATCAACCTCATGCCGTTGTCGGAAGTTTCTTCATGAAGGCTGAATTTTCCGACGGTGGGGCCAAAGATATTTTCCCTTCCGATTTTTGCATTAAAATCTCCTAGCAGAATTTTAATGTCATGGCCAGGGCAACGGTCATATGCTGTTTCTAGGCGCTCATAAAATATATCTTTGGTCTGTTCATCTTTATCTTCGGTCGGAGCATGGGCGCAAATTAGACTGATGTAAAAGAACTTCGCTTTTATACGGATTATAGCAATTCGCTCATCTACTGGAGTGAATCTAGAGACAAGGTCTTTTATTCTCCTGTTAACCATAAATCCGCAGCCAAATTCATGTCTCGTTTCATGGCAGCTATAATACAGGGCGTAATCGATGATGATTTACTTACGCCTGTCCCTTTCCATCGCATTTCCTGTAAGGCAATAATATCGGCTTTGTACTTCTTAAGTATATCCGCCAAAGCGAACACTGCCCCTGTTCTGTATAGCGTGCGCACATTCCAAGTGCAGATTCGCAGATCGTGGTCCTTTATACGTTTGCGGGGGTCGTCAACATTATGGGGGTTTGGTTTTCTTTTTCTTTGCTTTTTCATAGTAGGTTGGGTTTTCCGAGAGTGGGCAACTAACCCGACGCCTCAACCCATTTTTTTATAGTTCTTATGGGTGAACTCGCGGCACATATTAGCTCACTATTTCATCGGGTGATGAGAATAGCTCCCCAGGTGGCACCGCGGGGAGGTCAGTGTCCACAATTGAGATGAAAGAAAAACTGATCTATATTGTCAAATTTCTGCAAACATGTTTTCAACCTCCAAAAACTTGGTATGTCAAATACTACAGATACTTCATTTGTAAAAATACGGCTGAAACCTTCAGCATGCTGCAAATGGGACGGGTCCTTCATATTGTGACTATGTCAAAATATGGGTCTATATTAAACTTCTTGCGATAAAATTTTAGCTACAAAGGGTATGTAAAATTACAACCATTTGTTTGGAAAATAGACTTTTGGGTAATCAAAACACCTGAAGGGATCCTGACCTAGGGTAATCGAAATACTTGAAGAGGTCCTGGCCGGAGAACAGGTCAATGTTGGACATTTCTTTCAGCATTTTCACTCACGAAAAATGTGGCTATACCTTTAGTATACTAAAAATATATAAAAATTACATTTAATCGGGAGGTACGATCGTATGGGACCTACATTCATTTTCCATACCAGTAACCGCTTTGATATTAAAAATATGGATATTTGGTATTCATAGAGAACTGTCTACTCCAAATTGTAATAGATAAACAATACCTTAAGTCGGGAGGTTCGGTTATATGGGGGCTACATCAAAACATGGACCCAGAGACATGCATTTTTTTGATTCATATATAATCGAGTTTCCATAATTCGAATTTTCGAAGCACATGCCGTGACATAGTGCTATGAGGCTAATTATAATTAATAAGTCCAGTTTTTTCAGATAATGGTGGTTCCAGTTATGGAAGTACGATTGTAATTGAAGGAATTGAATATTTTGTCTCAGAATGAAATTCAAATTATTTCATTTAATTATTTGCAACATAATTAGCTTATAATTAGCTTACTCAACTGTTTTTTTTTTCGAGTGTATTGCATTTCGAAGTGTTGTTAACATGCAATGCATTTTTCCCGTAGTAACACTCAGTCTCTATTCCACTCCACACCCCTCGACTCAGTTATAATTCTTAACATTCATTGATTGCACAGCTGTCTTTTACCCTCTTCTAAAAATATGAAAAAAAAACTCTCTACTCTCCCATATTACTCAATATAGAATTTCTCTCCCTTATTTCTATTGTTGTTGTTGTTCGTCGTTTATTTTTGTCATTTGTTTGTTTATGCCAAATAGCAGATATTTGTTGTATGCGACGACAAAACAAAACTAGCGGTTCCACATTTAATCATTTCAGTTAATTTCTTTGTTGTTTTATGTTTACCTCATGTCGTTGTTTTTGTATTTTGTTTCTTTCTAGGTGAGACGTACCCGATTGGTGGTATCTTTGGTGCGCACGCGCGTTGTATGCCTTTGTGACGACTACAACATAACAGCTGATCGTAAACACAATCAATTGTCATTATCGTCATTGAATTTGTTGGTGTTGTTTGCTGCTGCTGTCAGTCAATAAAATCTGGAGAACGAGAACAACAACAAAAAGGTAGGTTCATTGAAACCATTGGAATGGAAGAGACGAATTGTTGTATGAATGCTGAGGTTTTTCCTCATAATGATGGTGCCCGAGCAGCTGCAGCAGTTGCCGCCGGTGTACGAAATGTTGTGTAGTGATTTTTTCTTTTTGTCTGCATTCCCTATAAGAAGCTAATCTCGGAGAGTAACAATAGAGTAAATCACGGCCAGCCGTCAGAAGTAGTAGCCTATGTGGTTGAAAATATCCTCTTAGCAGATGAATTTCCATCATAAAAATGGGATATTTAAGTATGGCAAATTTAATTAGCATTGCTTATGTTGCGGAGGGAGACTCTCCCGGGAGAGCTGGGGTTGTTGGTAAAGTGGTTTGTATTGTGAGGATTTAATAATGAATTTTTAATTATCTATCTCTAGGAGGTATGTAGAACATCATCTACTTAAAGATACAGATTAGTAGTTTCATCCTTATTTTATAAGAGCATATTTTTCTTGTCAACAGCAAAGTTTTAATGGAATTAGAACTGGATTTTCTATGAACAAGGATTAACACATTTAACAAATTTGCAGGTCTTGAACATTTTCTTGTAAAATCACAACCCGGGTCGGAGCTTTTTCAATTTATCTGTTAGACCCAAAAAATAAAATAGTAACATTTCTCAAAACTCATCAAAGTTTAATTCTCAGTGACATAATTTAAAGCTATTTACCACTAAAATATTTTTTTCTATTCTGTGGCAATAGATAATTTTAAATTATGGATAGTGTTTTATTCAATATTGAATAAAAAAAACTCAAATAATATTAACCACAACCTTTTTTGAGCTTAGTTAATCATAACCCATGAAATGTTTACTCAGTCACGTCTATAGTTTTGTAATCAATAGAAAAAAATATTTAAAAATAAATATATGGGTTTCCATTATAGATTTGTATATAGCACGAACTAAAGAGTCACTCAGAATGAGATAAAAAAAGACATACGAAAGAATTTGCCATCGATTAATACTTTCGGAAAAAGAAACGTCACATTTAAATTATGCTGATATAAGACTTTGTGTAATATAGTTTTGTAGGTCAACTCGATAATGAAATAATTCATTAAAAAAATTGGTTTAGAAGAAGAAAAATAAGTAGTATTTTAAAGAAGGTTCGAAAAAAGAAATAATTGAACTCGGAATATAAAAATAAAAATATATAGGCTAGGATCTTGAAAATATCGTGTGACAATTGTACTGGGGCTCAGTAGAAAAATCACCATATGTTTAGATTGTTATGTGGACCATTACCACATGCCGGCCAGATATTATCCAACATGTTAGCAACTGGCGCCCAATACAAATTAAGGTATATACATCACCCACATAATAATTGTGCCAAAAAATTTTTGGCTTGTCTCGGTAGCTTCTGATGTCGGTGGCAGATGTTCTCCGATGATTGTGTTTTTAACTTGCATTTTCGAATTGCTCCCTCAACTGAAGCAGTAAATTCAATTAAATTTGTGCCTCTCGGTCTCTCTCCCTCCAGGTCATTAAGTTCCAACAATATCTTGTTGTGTTGACGCTCCTGAAGTATCTTCGCCTCTTCATGTGTTGCACAGGATACCTCATGACCTTGGACCTCATGACGTCAATATATTACTTGCACATTTTGTTAGATTCCTTAGGACGGCATTCTGGAAGTATTAAATATGCTTCCATTGCGCTGCATTTACGTCAGCGGAGCACAAAGGAGCCGCTTAGTTTACTACAGACTGTACTGACTATCGATGTATAGTTTGTTCACGTTTTTCTTTACCGGTTCTTAAGCACTGCCGGCTAGCCAATTGAGAACCTTGTTCCTGCTTCTGGCCTTATTACAAATAGCTGTGCATACCCAGATGACTTCTACAGGCTATCGAATGTGGCCCCTAGGGTAAATAATGGTCGAATCTATGGACCCATCGACAAGTACACTGTGCTGACCATGTGGCCCTTGAATTTAAATATATATTCATATTCTTCATATGGATAAACTATTTTACTACCACAGTCGCACGTAATGATTTCCGTTGGGCGTAAAATTAATAATATTAATAATAAAAGCTCTCCTTGGGAAACTCCTCACTTTACGGAAATTTGATATTTTTTCTGAAATCCACGTACGACTGGACGACTGGACTCCACTCATATAATTCATGATCCAAAGTTTCAATCTTGGTCTACTGAACTTGGTTGAAAAGCGTGACCAAACTTTTCAAAAGATTGAAATTTGGGGGCAACCCTAATCGTGAAATCGCGATAGGTCTAAAACACAAATGGAGTGATTTTTATAGTGTATACTACAAATATATGGAACCTGTTATATTCGTACGATAGATTCTTCTGGATCCTAAAACAAATATTATGTTGGGGAAAAAGAAATCCATTATTTTTATATGAACTATACGACTTTAATTAAATTGCTACGGAATGTCCAAATATGCCTTAAAATGCATTAAAACTTCCCAAACAAGCTCCCGAAGTCTGGCCAGTTACTGTAAGTTACTGGTGGAACACGACACCTCTCCTGTTGGCCAATTCTGGTCAATTGCTATCTTCCAGTTGTTGACAGTAGAGATCAGAATTCAGCGTTTAGCCATATGGAAGCAACTCATAATAAATAATCCCCTTCCAGTCCCACCAAATACCTAACAGAACCTTCGAGCTTCTTTTTGAATCCAGCTTTCTGTAAATGATTTAAAACCGTTTAATGGTCGATTTTTAGCTCAACTTCGACTATTTATCCGATTTTATTGACATATTCATAATGGATTTCTTTTTTCCCAACCTAATATGTTAACGTTCTCATAACCTGCTGTTTACAAAACTTTACATGCAATGTCAATGACCTCAGTATCGTATTATTTATGAAGTTGCTTCAGTGCATTTTTTTTGGAAGGCTACTGTCGAAAAGTTCTCCTTTGGAATAGATAATTCCAAACTAAACACTACACTTCATTCTTCATTTACATGATAAAGCGGAAACTTAATTACATTCAAATAAAACACTATTTTGGTGTTCTTGACTGTTAGGGCGCATATAATTTCTTTTCTGGTCCAAATCTTTTTATTACCAAAATAAATTTCATGTTTGAGATTAAAATGCAGATCAAAAAACAAAAAATTCGATATAACACCCAGCGCCAGCAATGATTCCGCTTGTAATAAAACAACAGAACACTTAATAAAAGTGGAAGAAAAGCGTAAAAACAAAAAACTACCAAAAAAAGTGAAATAATATCTCAGGAAAAAACAAATAAACAAATAACAATGGAATGCAGAACGAAAAATCCACTTTTGGATGACACACTAACTAAATCAAGGAATAAATGAAAGTCAAACACCCTTTTCAGAAATAAACTAAAAGAAGTGGAAAAATAACAACACAAATCTGGATATAAAAATCCCCAGTGTTGAAGTAGCTACTTCATTTGCTGGAAATTACACCGAAAAAATAATTCCTTTTGATTGCAATACTAAAAATGTCAGCAACACCAATTCCACCCGCAACGACTTCTACACTTTTCTATAACAAAACGTTTTTTGTTTTTCAACCTGTAAATAAATTAAACGCTTACTCGCTACATACAGTACGACACACATAGAGATATAAAAAAACTACAGCAAGACTTTGTTGTAGTCCACAAATGAAAGCACTAAGAATCTTCTCTCTGACTATAAATTTTCTATTCTTTCACCAGCTAAAAGTGAAAGAACCAACAACACACAAACCGACAGACAGACAGATAATTTTATCAACATAAATTTATCAAAGGTGTAAAAGACACAAAACATCAAATGTTCCGAAACAAATACAGTGGGTTCTGAAAAAACTTTGCCGTTTAAGTTTCTAAGTTATTATTTACCAATTGTGATTTAAAAAATTAATAAATTGATCAAATAAAGGAACTAATAGATCGGAACATTGTTAAGGTGTCCAAGTCTTAGATATTTTAATATTTTTTAAAGAATAGATTTTAGAAGGTCTACCAAGTCTTGGATTTTTAAAGAATAGGTTTTAGAAGGTCTTCCAAGGCGTGGATTTTTTAAAGAAGGCCTTCCAAGGCGTGGATTTTTCAAAGAAGGTCTTCCAAGGCGTGGATTTTTTAAAGAAGGTCTTCCAAGGCGTGGATTTTTTAAAGAAGGTCTTCCAAGGCGTGGATTTTTTAAAGAAGGTCTTCCAAGGCGTGGATTTTTTAAAGAAGGTCTTCCAAGGCGTGGATTTTTTAAAGAAGGTCTTCCAAGGCGTGGATTTTTTAAAGAAGGTCTTCCAAGGCGTGGATTTTTTAAAGAAGGAGTATCCAAGGCGTGGATTTTTAAAGAAGGAGTATCCCAAGCGTGGATTTTTTAAAGAAGGAGTATCCAAGGCGTGCACTTTTTTAAAGAAGGAGTATCCAAGGCGTGGATTTTTTAAAGAAGGTCTTCCAAGGCGTGGATTTTTTAAAGAAGGTCTTCCAAGGCGTGGATTTTTTAAAGAAGGTATTCCAAGGCGTGGATTTTTTAAAGAATAGATTTTAGAAGGACATCCAAGGCGTGGATTTTTTAAAGAATATTTTTAAAGAAGGTCTTCCAAGGCGTGGATTTTTTAAAGAATATTTTTAAAGAAGGTCTTCCAAGGCGTGGATTTTTAAAGAATTGATTTTAAAAGGTGTTTCAAGGCGTGGATTTTTAAAGAATTGATTTTAAAAGGTGTTTCAAGACGTGGATTTTTAAGGAATAGATTTTTAAGGTCTTTCAAGGCGCGGTTTTTTTAAGAATAGATTTTAAAAGGTTTTTCAAGGCGTGGATTTTTAAGGAATAGATTTTTGAAGGTCTTTCAAGGCGTGGATTTTTAAAGAATTGATTTAAAAAGGTTTTTTCAAGGCGTGGATTTTTAAAGAATTGATTTAAAAAGGTTTTTTCAAGGCGTGGATTTTTAAGGAATAGATGTTAGAACGTCTTCCAAGGCGTGGATTTTTAAGGAATAGATGTTAGAACGTCTTTCAAGGCGTGGATTTTTAAGAAATAGATGTTAGAACGTCTTTCAATGCGTAGATTTTTTTATCCCACTGTGCTTTTTGTTAGAGAAAAAGATTAAACCGTTTCCTTGTTTGGCTGGCATACAATTTAATTGAAAATTCTTATCACACACACGCGTACTAAAGTGCAACATACAAATTTCATATAGAGAACACATAAAAAGAGTTGAAGAATTGCATATCATCAGAGACAAAACATACACACACGACAATCGACATCTGTATTTACATTCAAACGTACTTACGTTCTATTTTAAATATGGATGTGTACAAAAACCAATGAGTCCCAAGAATGGTAGAAAAAATAATGGAATAATTTCTAGGTCAATTTAAAAGATTTAAAGAAAAAAACCAAGAAATAGATAAAAGTTGAAATTAATTACCCAAACAAATCAATCAATAAAATGAAGAGACTCTTGTACTGACTGCACTCAAATGGGGTTTTAAATAGGTGTGGTAAGGAAATTAGAAACAAATGAAGGCGGTGGGAGAATGGGGAGTAAACAAATGGAAATGCTATAGTAAATTGCCGAGGAAAGTTTGTAATGTAAATAAGAAATAATTGTTGGGAGGGACAGAGAATATTGAACTTAAACTATCAACTAAGAACTCTGCCGTATGGTATAACAATATAAGAATATTGGGAACAACGTCCTTTCGTGATATCTCCCTTTCCCAATTACCAACACGACCACTCTATGTCTTCAATACCCTTTTTACGTCTCGAATCGATGTTGCGATTCAGAAACTTGCCTTTAATAACTTTTGGGTATTCCTATCCGACAATTTTCCTTGTTGATCCTTTTACCAAATAATTTTCCTATAGAAAATTTAATAGCCTGTCCCATTGCAAAATTTTTCTTTCAACGAAAATATTTTTCTTATGCGTAGGTGTGCGTGCCGACAACCCCTATGAAATTTTGATTAGATTATATCTCTTCTAAGTAAACTCTAATTGTATTTCTTTTTTGTTTTGTAACCCAAAATCCGATATCAATACCTTTTCCTGTTTCATTAACGAGTACCATCTGCTGCTTATTCGAAATCCACAATGGAATTCATTCTCTTTTCGGTTAATGCTCGTGCTACTGGCTATCTAGACACCCATATGTATGTATGCACATCCATACAAGGTGACAAACAGAACGTGTTACAATAATGTGTCGTCACACTGATATCGATAACAAAAATGTGTAGCACCCCAAGACTAAATCTACTCCTTCATTTCCGACGCCAAGCAAAAAGAAAACAAAATCCCAAGAATGAATGCACTCAACGTCTAGAACTGCTGGAGTGTAGAGTTATTTTTAGTAGCGATAAGATAAGGACAAGACAACAACTTAAAGAAAATGTATTACACCACTCCACAGAAGAATAAAGAGAAAGGGAACAGTGTAATTGGAATTTAAACTAAATCTACATTGACTGGGTGGTTCATTGGGAAACTTAAATCAATGCAAATACAGGTCATTAAACTTTACTTTTCGGGAAGGAGGGAAAGAAGAAAGTACAGATGCATATAAAGCCTGCTCCTATTATCCTTCCATTATTCACTCATTGCTTAAGTGACTCACTCACCCGATTTGTACACAGATTGTGTGTTTTTTCGTGACACTTGGCTGGCTGACTGCTTTGGTATTTGTTCAATTATCCGTGCAGCAGTGATTTCTGGCGCTCAAAAATACAACATCGAAAAATGGAAAATAAACACATTTGCTTGTTCAACGTTGTTGTTGTTGCTATTGTTGTTTTTGTTATCCTTTTGTGTTGTGTTTGCGACTTTACTCTGACGTATTGAGTGCGCAACTGGTGACAAGAAATTACCAAACATTGGCGCAAAATGGCATAAAATGAATGGATCTGCAGTAGAAAAACCAACAGCACCTGTCCAGTGTAATACAACAACAATATCAGAACTAAAACATTTTTAAGTAACAAGAAAAAATAAACTTATCAGTTCTTCCTAAGGATTTTTCTTTATAAAAAATATTACAGACCTCACTTGACGTCTTTTTTTATAGAAAAAAAAATCATCGAGACCTCAGTTGAGGTATCTTTTTTTCTATAGAAAAAAATCGTCGAGACCTCAGTTGAGGTCGGTCTTTTTTCTATAGAAAAAAATTCGACGAGACCTCAGTTGAGGTCGGTCTTTTTTCTATAGAAAAAAAATTCGTCGAGACCTCAGTTGAGGTCGGTCTTTTTTCTATAGAAAAAAAATTCGTCGAGACCTCAGTTGAGGTCGGTCTTTTTTCTATAGAAAAAAATTCGTCGAGACCTCAGTTGAGGTCGGTCTTTTTTCTATAGAAAAAAATTCGTCGAGACCTCAGTTGAGGTCGGTCTTTTTTCTATAGAAAAAAATTCGTCGAGACCTCAGTTGAGGTCTCTTTTTTTCTATAGAAAAAAATTCGTCGAGACCTCAGTTGAGGTCTCTTTTTTTCTATAAAAAATTCGTCGGGACCTCAGTTGAGGTCTTTTTTTTTCTATAGAAAAAAATTCGTCGAGACCTCAGTTGAGGTCTCCTTTTTTTCTATAGAAAAAAATTCGTCGAGACCTCAGTTGAGGTCTCCTTTTTTTCTATAGAAAAAAATTCGTCGAGACCTCAGTTGAGGTCTCCTTTTTTTCTATAGAAAAAAATTCGTCGAGACCTCAGTTGAGGTCTCCTTTTTTTCTATAGAAAAAATCGCAGAGCTCAGTTGAGATCGGTCTTTTTTCTATAGAAAAAAATTCGTCGAGACCTCAGTTGAGGTCTCTTTTTTTCTATAGAAAAAAATTCGTCGAGACCTCAGTTGAGGTCTCTTTTTTTCTATAGAAAAAATCGCAGACCTCAGTTGAGGTCTCTTTTTTTCTATAGAAAAAATCGCAGACCTCAGTTGAGGTCGTTTTTTCTATAGAAAAGAAATATTTGAGTTCGTTTTTTCTATAGAAAAAAAAATCGGCGACCTCAGTTAAGGTCGTCTTTTCTTGTTGGTTGTTTTGTTCGGTAATATTATTTTGTCCAATTACTGTCAATATTTATCGTTCACTGGAATGTGGAAAATCATATCAAAACCCAACAATTGAGCAGTCGCTTGAATCTGCATGTGTGTGTATGTGCGTGAAATCCTAAATATCGACGTAATAAGCATTGGTGTGCTGTTCCGACCGAAGTTCATCGTTAATGCAACAAACACGATAAGGGGTTATTTGTCTCCTAGAACTGCTCCTGCTTCATTGATTTCGTCTCATGCATGGCTACCCCAAACCTTCTGTCTGATGAACAGATAGACAGACACCCTGACTGACTGACTGGCGAACAGAGTTCATAGTTGTTGTTGTCATTGTGTGTGTATGTGAACATCTGTACATATCCTTGTTTTTTGGCATGCATTCCTTGGTTTGGTGTGCGTGTGTATGTGTGCAGTCGCTTTTTGTTTCATTCTTAGATTTTTCCGTTTTTGTGTATTTTTTTTGGCACAAATAAATCTAGACTGACAAACATCTGCCTCGACTGTCGAGGAAACGACAACGAGTATTTCATCTATGGACTTTTGAAAGATTTCTTTCTTATTTTTTTCAGTTTTATGTCGTCGTTGTTGTAGTTGTTGTTTCGGCTTGTTTGACAATTGTTGTTTGTCTGCGTATATTTATGTGTGCAATAAGGTAAGTAGGGTGGCGGAATGGGGTTGTTTGTTGGCATCGTGTGCAGCATTTAAACGAAATGCTGAAAGGACAAATGAAATATGTTTCTTTACAGGGTTTGTTTCATACTTCATTTGACACATAAAGAAGTTAAGGTACCGATTTTTTTTTTGCAAACCAAACCGCATGCTAACAACTCAAAGTAGAAGAAGAGAAGAATATGTGAAACATCTGAATTTTTTTCTTTTTAATTTTTGTTTCTTCTCTGTGGGCCTTTGAAGTTTTGTGTTCCACGAGAATGAAACAACTTTTTTTCAGTATAACTATTTCTTTGCAAATCGTCTAAAGTGTTGTGGTGGTATGTGAGTATTTTTGTTCAAGGGAGTCTAACAAAATTTTGACAAATATAAGTTATTTTTAGAATCACCATGATTTTTCTATACCAACTGAGGTTTCAGATTTTTCTATAGAAAAAAGCGACCTCAACGGAGGTCTGCAAAGTTTTTTTCTATAGAAAAAAGCGACCTCAACTAAGGTCTGCCAATTTTTCTATAGAAAAAAAGAGGCCTCAACTGAGGTCTGCCAATTTTTCTATAGAAAAAAGAGACCTCAACTGAGGTCTGCCAATTTTTTCTATAGAAAAAAAGAGACCTCAAATGAGGTCTGCCAATTTTTTCTATAGAAAAAAAGAGACCTCAACTGAGGTCTGCCAATTTTTTCTATAGAAAAAAAAGAGACCTCAACTGAGGTCTGCCAATTTTTTCTATAGAAAAAAGCGACCTCTCCGATTTTTTTCTATAGAAAAAAGAGACCTCAACTAAGGTCTGCCAATTTTTCTATAGAAAAAAAGAGACCTCAACTGAGGTCTGCCAATTTTTCTATAGGAAAAAAGAGATCTCAACTGAGGTCTGCCAATTTTTTCTACAGAAAAATTTTAGGAAAAATGGGCCTCAACTGAGGTCTGTGAATTTTTTTCTATAAAAAAGCGACCTCAATTGATGTCTGCGATTTTTTTTTTCTATATGAACACAACTGAGGTTTAAAACTTTTTTTATTTTCTAGAGATTTTTTTTCAAAAATTGAATTTTTTCTGTAAAAAATCACAAAGATTGAACCAATTCCATAAGTTTTCTTTAAGTTTTCACCTTAAAGTTCTTTCTTTAGTTTCCTCTTCACTCCCATTCTTCTTGCTGATACCGGTGATTTAACTCAAAATACACAGTCATTTTCACTTTATGCAGCATTCGAAATTTTACTGCAGCATAATTTATATGTTACGCGAGACATGATGGAGTCGTCGTCGTTGTTGTACATTCCTTTTCATTCGCAATATTGAACGAAAATAAAAAAAGAACTGCTGGCATTTGTTGTTGGCATGGTTAGATTGGTAGATGGATGGATGGATATCCTTTTTACGTATCCTCCAAAACAATTTACCTTTGTGTGAGTGACTGAGTGTGTGTGTGTATTTCCGTTTGCTCCTGTTTTTGTTTTTCTTCAACTCGTGGTTCTCCTAGTAGGTTACAGTAACATAATTTTCCTTTTCTCAATTCTTTTCGACTTCGTTTTCTTTCTTTTCAATGACTACAAATTGTCTTGGTGTTGTTGTTTTTGTTGTTGTTGCAGTTTACATTTTTATTTATCCTGCCAGAGCATCCGAAAAAATAAGACAGATTTTACTCTTAAGGTGTTGTTCTTGTTTGGGTTATGGTATATTGTATGCTGTGTTTACTTGTTGTTGTCGTTGTTGTTGCTGGTTGTTCTTGTTGTTTTTTGTCTTCTTATTATTTTTCTTGCTGATGTTGCATATGGAACATAGCCCAACGACGAATGAAAAGGTAAACTGAAATAGTTCATTCAACTTGAAATCGAAGAAAATATTTATTTTTCGGTATTTTTTCGTTTTTTGGTTGCAATACAAACGTCAACGTTAAAAATAAAATAAAAAACAAACAAATGTGAGAAATGTTAAGATTTGTGTTATTGTCTACGTTTTATAGATGATGATTTCGAGAGTAAGATTTTATATTGAAGTGCACTGCGAAAAAATATTGTGATAGTATTATGTTGAGGGGGAAACATTTAAGTCTTAAAGTTTGTTAAGTTTGGCTAGTATCGAACTTTTTTTATTTTATGAGACAAACATTCGAAATGTCTGAAATCGGTCGAGATTCTTATATGGAAGTTATGCCAAAATATGGACCCATTACCCTGGAACGTCAAAGTAAAGTTATTTCTGTTGGAAAATGCGGCTAGGATCTTCAACGTAGAACGGGTCCACTATAAATGGGCTATATTTAAACGTGGACCCTTTTTCAATGTTCGATAAGGTTGGGTTGGTGAAAACTCGTACTAAAAGTTTACGAATAGAAGTAAAGGATACTAAATATCGGTTAGTCAAAACTACATAATCTGAAATCGCGATGTGTGTTAGTATTGGCACGTGGTCTAGTGATAAAACTGGGGTTATGAAAATTCATACTACAATAATACGAAAAGCGTACTAAAATAAAAATATAGCATTGCTACAGTGGAACTCACAGGGAGCGTAGATTGGAGGTACCAAAAGAGTTCGTGAAAACTCGTAATGAAATATTACTAAATTTAGTACATTTGTTATTGGATGAATGATCAAAGCTGATACTCTGAAAATTTGTATTAGGACATTATTCGTGTTTATGGTTGTAATAGGAGATGGTTGTGAAATAAACTACTAAAGTGTACGAAAAGTACTAAATGGTAACAAATATAGTACAATTCTACAGTGGGTGGTTGTTTACAGGTTAAACTTGAAATTATTATGTGGAACATTGCTGCTATTTCGGCTTTAGATAAGGAGACGATTTTTGGAAATTTGTACTGGTAAACGAAACGTTGTACGTGGTACTAAATTTGGTACATTTAGTACATGATGAACGAATAGAGGTTTGTATAGGGTTGAGGTAAGGATTCGGATTTGGGTGGTATGATTTTAGTTGGTAAAGTTCTAAGTGGTACCAAATTTAGTACTTTTGAGGAACCAAGGGAGGTAGAATCTTGAGGATCTCTAAAATAATATTTTCAAAAGGTCTATAAGAACTAAAGCCGTGGGTTTTAAAATAATATTTCCTGAAGGTCTATCAAAACTAAAGGTCTGGGTTTTAAAATAATATTTCCTGAAGGTATATCTCAGCTATAAAAGTAGATTGTTAAAAAATACATTTGGGTTGTATCAGAGGTGTATAGATGTCTATCAAATCTATATCCATATCAGAGCTATAGACGTGAATATTTTAAAGATTTTTTTGTTTTCAGATCTATCAGAGCTATAGGCGAGGATTTTTAAAGAATATTTTTTGAGGTCTATCAGAGCTACATCCGTAGATTTGGAAGGAATATTTTGGGATTTCTATGAAAGCTGTAGGGTTTGGATTTTGAAAGAAAATTCTTGGAGGCCCGTCGTAGATTATTAATAAATATTTTTAGAGATATTTAGAGAACTTTGGTACGGGTTTCAGCCGAATTGACTGAAGTTATTTCTTATTGTGTACAAAATCTTCCTACCAGAAATCAGCAGTGATTTTCTATAGGTCCCATATATCACCATTTTCGGTATTTTAAGAATTGTTAGATACCCATTTCAATCAAAATTCATTATGGGTTACATTGGTTACAAAAATTATTAATATTCTACCAAAAATAATCAACACCTGTCCAATTTTCCAACCTGAGAGTATGTATTTCCTGCATCAATTTACCACGGCATTTTTAATTTCTATTACAGTGTACCCACAATTCGATTTAAATTTTCATCAATTTAAACAACTTTCTATACTTCTGCACTTTAAAATAAGTAAATATGTATGTACGTATGTACAAAGCATATAGTTTATCTAATAGTTCAGTTTCTTTGTACATCAAAAATACAATGTGAGAGTATGGGGAGTGATGGTAAATATTGTTGAAATAACAGTTTTTCGCTTTATCTCATTTAAAGTTTGCAGACATAAACACATTTCCAGTCCATACTCATTCATGCTATAGCCCATCAAAATGCATCCACTCATAGAACCATTCGTCCATGTGGCTTGGCTGCTGGTAAGCTGGCTGCCTGACCATATGTCTGTCAGTCAAGTTGGAGAGTACCCCCAAAAAAGAAACCAGCCAGCCAGCCATCAGCTGCATTTGAAAAAAAGGTTGATTTGATTTTTTTTGGTTACAAATTGTGCTCTTCTCGATTTTGTGCCGGCCCATTGGTTTTGTATACCTTTACCCCCAAATGCACAATAAAAGTATTTAGATAGGGATGCCATTTATCCAAAAATAGGGAAATTTTAGGAGTAAAAAAATATTTTAAATTATACAGATATTTCCGAAGGTCTTCTCTGTAAAAAAATCAATATCAATTTATTTTAATTTTGTTGGTAGATATATGCTATATTGGATTGTTCTAAAATATGCCATATTATCATCCCTATCACACTTAGACCATTTCGTCTTATCGAGTGTTAAAGCGTGTTATCTTCAAACATTTGTTTTTTTTTTTTATTTTTTGCAACAAAATGAAAATATTCTACAATCTTCTATTTATTTAAGGAGTTAGGAATGTGAGAGACCATGCTACCAAAATAGTCAATACTCCTTGGGATAATATTCGAATAATAGTTGAGTAAGCTTTTATCTTTGCAACAGCAAAATTGTTCACATACAGATATTGAAATGTTTGTTGCTGTAATATTTTGTAAAATGTATTTAGTTTATGGGGTTTTATTGAATAAATATCGATTCACAAAAAAAAAAAAAAAAAAATGGTAGTCAAGTAAAGAAAAATCCATATATTTAAGAGATTGATTTCTTGTAAATATTCTTTCTTAAATTTGTCAGTTCAAATATTTATATTGAACAAATAACAAAAAATGTGGGGTTTCTTTGAATTGGTAGCAAAGAAAAAAATAATCACAACAAAAGGAAAACCCCAAACAATTAGTTATTGAATTACATACGAACCAGTAGTGGGTGTTTCATTACAATTAGGTTATAATTTGTTTCAATAAGGACACACAAGTGGCAAAAAACTTGTGTGACCTTTGAAAGTGAAGCAAATAAATTTAAGGGATCCCCACCCATTCTCGACTTTAATTTTTCAATATTTTCAATGGGCTGGTAAATCAATACCAATGCTTGTTAAGGTTTGTAACTTTGCACATATATAATTGAAGATTTAAAAGAGAAGAAAAATAATTTACAAAAAAATTTTGTTGTTGTCTTGTTGTTGTTTTTTATAATTAAAGAAAAGTCCTTATTTTTGATGGCGGGCATGATAACTCCTCACTGGAACATCGGAATCCGAAAATTCCAACGGTGTTAGAAAGAGTACATGGCTGGCTCTCGTATGAACTAGAATTATTGACTTCGCTCTAAAATTAACAAAATGCCGGACCTTTGAAAAAAATATTTTTGGAAAATCGTCAATTTTTGATCACAAACTATGTTAAAAAATAAGGAAGATCTTCACCGATTGGCTTTATCCTAGTTCATACGATAGCTATACACTCACAGAGAAACGTGTAAAAATTTCTTCTACTTAATAAAACTTTTATCTGTATATACCGGGGAGATACTTAAGTTAGAATAATGCCGGCAAGTTTGCTTGCAAGCCAATAGCCTATAAGAACTACAAAAGCTGTTTGAACCTTGAAAAAATTAATAAAAAATCCACGCTTTGTTTGTCCTTGAAACATATTAAAAAATCCACGACTTGTTAGTCCTTGAAAAAAATATTAAAAAAAAATCCACGCCTTATTAGTCCTTGAAAAAAATATTTAAAAAAAATTCACGCCTTATTGGTCCTTAATTTTATTTAAGTCCATACCTTGTTGGTCCTTTAAAAATATGTTTTAAAAAATCCGAAAAAAATATTTTTTAAAGAAAGCCACGCTTGTTTCTTCTTTGAAAAAATAGTTTTAAAGAAACTCGCGCATTTTTCTTCTTTAAAAAAAATATTTAAAAAATCCAAACTTCTTCGATCCACGTCTCGTTTGTCCGAAATCCATGCTGGTTTCTCTGGTCCTTGAAAAAAAACATATTTAACAAAATTCACGCGTCCTTGGTCCTAGGTCCTAAAATATTTTTTGAAAAAATACACACCAATATGGACCTTATTTTTTTTTTTAAATCCATGCCTCATGGGTGGTTTGTAAACCTTTGATAAAAATATTCTTTAATAATCCACGTTGTTTGGTACTTCAAAAACTATTCGTTAACAAATTAAAGCTTCTAAAGTTCTTGCAAAAAATCCACACTTTTTAGGCTTTCAAAAAAAAGCCAAACCAAAAGAAGCGCTTGTAGACTTTTTTAATGTATTTTAAAGGCCTTAAAAAGAATTAGAACAAATCTATTTGTTTTCTAATTACGTTTTCAATACCTAATGAGCAAGCCATCGCAATTCAATTTAAAAATATTGATGAGCTACATTAACAACTCATCACATCGTTTTTTTTTCAATTATTGTTGTTGTATTTCCGATCATCAACCACAAAATGGCAAATAGGTGTTCTTCTCCTTGCTATCGTTGATGTTTGTTAATCTCTTCATTGAAGTGTTAACTGAATTCCTTATTTGCTCAGTCATTTAAAGGAATTTCCTTCTTCTTCCCTGCCTTCTTTACGATTTCTTTGTGTGCATTCGCTTCATTAACTTCATTCCTGCTTAACAAGAAATTCGATTGAATTACGAAATTTTATGCCGACCACAGACAGCCAGTCAGTCAGTCAGCCTGCCATTCCCTTTCGTTAATAATCTTTGTATCGCCAATCTGTCTGTTTGTCTGCTAGGTTTTGATATCTTTGAAGTACTCTCCAAACATACATTCATACATATGTGAGGTATGTATGTAGCAACAACAGTATTTAAGTAAACGTTGTTGCTGGCGCCCAGCATTCTTTTGTTTTAAACCCCGCTCTTAGTTTTGAAACATAAAGGGTACCCAACCTAACTCTACTTACCTACATTGTAGTTATGAGAGTGTGAATCATGCTGTCTGGCATGTTTGGCTGTCCGTCTGTATTCAGCGCTCCCGGCATTTTATAAAAAAATCGTTTTATTTATTATTTTGTGTTGCCACCTTTAGAAATTTCTCGGGTTTATGTTTTTTTTCGTTGAACCAAAATTAATTTTAATATTTCACAGTGGTCAGGGGGAACAAACATAAATGAATCATATAAAATAGCATAGAGAAAGTAATTAAAAGAATGTAGCCAAAAGACCTTACACCGCCATTCGGTCTAGGGAGATGACGAAAAAATTGTATGTCTACTGGAGCATCACGTGTGAACCTCACCGTTCCTTTGGCCCATATTACATCTACTCCCACCCACCCCATTTATTTTGTTTTAGTTGTGTTCGCAAATCCAAATTTAATCGTTCGGCCCCACAGTACCCTAACGTTTGTTTAGTTTGATATGAAACGGCGCCCAACTTCAAACATGAGTTAATGAAATGCTTTGAAGCGTCGAATTTTGTTGTTACAAACAACAAAATTAAAGACCACTGACGGTATTGTAATATACGCCACAGTTGTAGTAACACATCGAGATAGATTGCCTGATTGCGGGTGTAAAATACGGATTCAATTCTGAATTTCTAGGAAATGCAAAAAGGTAGTGGAAACAAAACAATTTGATGCGGAGTATTTGAAAACTTGAAAGCGGGCCTTTTTACCTAACAATAGGGAAGCTTCATTTGATTTTTGTTTCAAAATAAATTACGCACATACCTTTCCTAGAAATGTATGCAAATACAAATGTCATTTTCATTGATTTAGCTATTGTAGTAGTGGGAATGTGGTACAATATATTTTGGTACTTAGGCATAATAATACCGATATATTTACTCTATTGGTTTATAAGACATTTTTAAAAGCTCAAACAAGGCTTGGATTAAAAAAAAAAATATATATTCAAGGCTCAAACAAGGCGTGGATAAAAACAATCAAAATTAAAAGAAGGTGTGGATTTAAAAAAAATCAAGGCTCGTACAAGTCTTGGATAAAAAATCAAGTCTCAAAGAAGGCGTGGATTTAAAAATAAATATTTTTAAGGCTCAAACAAGGCTTGTATTAAAAGAAATATTAAACAAAAAGTTCATAGCTCGAACATGTCTTGGAAAAAAATATTTTTTCTAGGCTCAAGCAAGGTGTGGATTTTTGAAAAAAATGTTCAAGGCTCCAACAAGGTGTGGATTTAAAAAAAAATAATTTATCAAGACTAAAGCTAAGCGTGAATTTTTAAAAAAATATTTTTTCAAGACACAAGCACGCCGTATATTCATAAAAAATAGTATTTGTATACCCTCCACCATAGTATGGAGGGAATATTAATTTTGTTTTTCCGTTTGTGACTCATCGAAATAATCATTTCCGACTCTATAAAGTATATATATTCTTGATCAACGTAAAATTTTATCGAATTGAAATAGATCGCCAAACTTTTGCATAGAGTCATCTTTTGTCTGCAGGCATGTCAAGTTCGAAGATGGGTTACATCGGTCCACGTTTAGGCATAGCTCCCTTCAATTTTTGGTATTTTGGGGTTCTTGAGTGCGTTTTTCAACCGAATTCGTTGAAATTTGGTACATTGGGTTCTTATTGGTACATTGGGTTCTAAATGCCTCCACAAAAAATTATAAATATAGGTCCACTTTTTCTGGTAGCCCCCATATAACGGTAACTACCAATTTTCAGTATTTTGGGGGTTTTGATTTTTTCGCCGAATTAGCTATAATTTACTATTTTGAGTTCAATAGGTACCAAATCTCTCCACAAAAAATTATGGATATAGGTCCATTTTTTCGGATAGCCCCCATATAAGGGTACCCCCAATTTTCGGTATTTTGGGGTTCTTGAGAGCGCTCTTCAACCGAATTTGCTGCAATTTGATATTTTGGAGTCGTATATGGTAACAAATCTCTCTACCAAAAAAAATATTAATATTCGCCCCCTTTTTGGGGTAGTCCCCACATAACCCCCTTTTTTATATTAAAAAGGTTATCTGATTTGCTCCTCGTTTTGAGTTTGGTTTTAAAACTCTGTTGTAATCATTTCACCTGTGGAGAATAGCGAGATAAAAAATTGGAACGTGAGGTTCTATAATGAACTATAGTCGCGTTTAGACCTAGCCCCTGTGTGGAGGTTTCAGAAGGAGGGGACCGATAATCCCCATCATCGAATTTGAATTATCAATTAAAAATTTTTGAAATTTGTATTATGGTGTTTACCTTATGGTTTACATAATCCGTTTTTAGACATGTCGGTATAGGTAGACTTTTTGGTATGTTCCCTATGTTTTCATTTATAGTACCTGTCAGTATATGGTGGAGGGTATCCAAAGTTCGGCCCTGCCGAACTTAACGTCTTTTGACTTGTTAATACTCAAACAAGGGGCGGATTTTCAAAAAATGTTTTTTAAGGATCAAACATGGCGTGGATTTTTAACATTTTTTACAAGGCTCAAAAAAATTACAAGGCGTGAATTTAAAAAAATATATATTTTGTAATTTTTTGTTCTTTTCATTTCTCATAACTCGGCCAAAATATGTGAGTTATGTGAAATTAATAACATTCTTCAAATGATTGGAAATAGAGGTTTCTTATACGATACATGTTGAAGTGAAGTGTTAATTTTTTTAATTCTTATATATATATACCTAGATTGTTTAGAAGTGCGATTTAGTTCGGGGATCGATCATTAATTGTATTTTCACCTCAGTTTCCATACGAAAATATATAACATATTAAGTGTATTATGTTAAACCACTGTGCATTACATTTGCATCATATTCATCACCTACTTAACTCCCGAATATTTCAGTAATTGTATCACTTCGAGCTTCAGTTTCATTTTATCTTTTGTGTTTTGTTTCATCATTAAGTTTTGGTCGCTTTTGGTGGTTATTTTATTTCAACGAAAATTTCGTTCAAATTAAAAAAGTAAGAGTATCCAAAAATCATTAAATCATTGGCCCCTAAAAGAAAGTTTCAAAATCAATTAAAATTTTACCAAAGGGGAAGAGCTTTCAGACACTGGTGGCTTCTCCAATCATGAAATAGAAAACAAACAAATAAAACACAACCGAACATACTTCGTAGCTTATAAACACACAAATTTGACATTTAATTAATAATTTGTTTTTTATCGATTTAATTATGGCACCGTTAATGGTTTTCTGTGTCATCTTTATTTGGTCGCTATAACCTCTAAAATGGCAAACGTGAGCGGCTAACTCGCCCCTTAAACTAGCTAAGCAACCTTCTATGTTTGTGTGTATTTAGTTATCTGAACATGGATAATTAATACAATTTGTAAAAACGGAAAAGGCATTGAAATTGATAATTGTTGTTCATTCAGTCGTTCGATTATTTGTTGTTATTGTTGCCGCTTCTAAATAATAGATTTTTATGTGTGGTTCTGTGTTTAGAAACTGAAAATTGAGTACTAATCGCTGTATATAGTTATCGATGAGCATTTAAAGCTTAACTGCTGATGAGCTGTCGTACTCATGATGACACAACACTTAGCCATAATTGCTTTTTGAAATAATATTGAATTGGGATCCTATTTAAATATAGAAAATCATCAACAAAGCAATTGGATATCTATTTTGTGAGAATAAAATGTGCAATGAACAAACACAGTTGTGTTTGAATAAAATAGCAGATGGTGGAGAAGCAAAGAAACGTTTATTAAATTTAACTGGGCCAGAATGGGTACAAATGTGCTGAAATATTGGGTTCGAAACGTGGACAGATAATAGCCTCTACAATAAGGTGGAGTGTGAGTTAAATTTGACATTATTATTTTGCTATATTAATTGCACACCACTGTAAACTGCAAGCCACACCATAATTGCCCAGTACAGCAATAACACAAATGTTGATTTGAGAATTGTGTCTATTCACATGTATGTGTATCGCTTTTATTTTTTTTTTCTCATTTCCATTGTTGTCTGTTCGGTTTAAGTTTATTGCTGACTGGGTAACTGACTTGTTGATATGACAAAATACCATATACAAATTTTTCTATAAACCGCTTTGCAAAAATATGCATGCAAACACAAATCGCAACTCAGACAGATGAGAATTTAGTCAAAGAACACACATTTTTTTTCAAATTAAAATATTTTCTCTAGCGATATTATATCGAATTTGGTGGCTGAAAGAAAATAATGATATCGACAGAAATTGAAAACTGGCGCTCTCAAATGACACTAATAATAATTTATGATAATAAAAAATTGGGAATTGCGTATGAAAATAAATTGCATGGTAGATATAACAAATTAAAATTATTGGCGGCATGTCATCTGATATGCTGAAAGAATTCGTCTTATTTTGTGACTTAATCATTATTGAGTTATTGGGATTTTGTAATGTAGCAGAGCTGGCTCAAATATTCCAGACTTGAGAATATATTTTTAGAAATATATTGAGTTACGGCTATGCAGTAATATGCACGTGAATAAAAAGTATTCCGAAAATTCTTCGTAAAAACAGAAATACAAAAATCGTTTTCAATTTCACAAAATTAAATTAAAATGCAGTTCGTTGACCTGTCCAACAAGTGAATCTTATGTAACGATGGGTTTATTGACGCTGCAATCAAATATAAGACAAATACTGAAGTGGCGCATATAGATTTTGTATTCAATTTCGAGGCCAAGGAATTAGAAGTCTTAGTATTAGAGTCGACCTATTATTGCACTAGGTATTCAACGTTTTCATATATATCGAAAAAATTTGGAAAATACATATGCGAATTTTGTAACATCAATACAGAGGTCAATAACAGTGTCTGAAATAAAGAAACAATGAAATGCAAACTAGTCACAATAGAATAAGTGTAGCAAGTAGTCAACCACCACCAATTGAGCGGAGAGGCCGAGGACGATACCAAAACAAAACACAGTCGAACTATGAATGGTGGTTGTTTTTTTTTTCTTGGGAAGAATGCATTTGTTTTTTTTTTGTCAAAAAGGGAGAGAGAAAAACAAATGAGCCCAAAAAGAGGTAAAGTAGAACGAAGTAGGAAAATTGTTTTGGTATTTATGAAATGTCTACATCTTTTGAAAACAATAGTGGCTTTCTCATGACTATCAGCATTTTTACTTATATTCTAAGCGAGGTACATATGCAATATGAAAAAAAAACAATAAATGAAATCATGATAATATTCATCAACATATTTTGTCTGTGTACTATTGGGATGTTTGGTTTTAAAAATGTATATATTGGTCCACATTTTGTCATAGTCCCTATATAACGATATTGCTCCATTTTGTCTATATTGAGGGTTTTGGAATCATTTTTCAACAGGCAGTGCTATGAGTATGCATTCTGTGTTTTTGGAGGGTTACATGCTTCTATGCGGAAAATGGTTAATATTGTATAAAAAGTCTGCAATTTGGAGGGACATATTTTCAGAAGATATTCTAACCATATTTGGTATTTCAGATGCATTTCCCACCAATCTGGCTGTAATTTGGAATTTCGAATTATTCATTATTAAAAATTTTTCAACATTTTTACAGGGCCTCACATCCACAGGTCCCGCTTAATGTTCTGTACTTTCTGTACTTCCTTCGTAGAACAATTGTTTTTAAAGCCATAAATATTCAAATTTTTTGGAATTGCATAAATCTGACTCATATGTTTCTCTCTCAAGCATATTTCCAGAAGCTACAGATTTCTTATCAAAAACAGATGTGTGCCTTCAGCTGGACTATTGTTACGATGTAGAATGGTTTATGCTTTTAATTACCTTATTGTATTTTATAGTTATGTGAATAGTAGTGATTCAGCATACGGTCTCTCGCATTTGTTCTAATGTGACGAATTCTTCTGACTCATGTCATTATGAGTTAAAAAAGTGGAAATTGTATTGTGTGAAATGGTTTATCTCTTTGTATACATAAACTAAAAGGAAATATCTAAGAATTGCCTATTAATCACTTGAGTAATAAAGATTGTAGAGGGGAGGTGCGGCATAAGATGTTGACCTATATTAAAATAAAATAATTTTTTCCCACAGGAAGTTGTGGCGTTAAAATAAAAATAATTATTTTTAAAACTAAGGTATATTAGATGTTTGAGAGGCATCATTTTTTGCTGGAGTAGAAATATTAAATTTCAAGCCACCATCTTAGATATTTTGTGCTCGTTATTGGATCTCCGACCTATATTTCAAGGTATTGCAAATGGAATGACAAATGTAATATAGCCGCTATTTGATGGTGGAAGTTCAAAGTTAAAATTATTTTCGACCCTAAAGGCCTCAACACCTACGAATTATATTTTAAATCACACGATTTCAGATACGAACAGACCATAAAATTACTTTAAACTGCTTAGAACCCAGCATATTAGTTCACCTATAATAAACACATACGCTTAACACCATGTAATAATTATCACTAAACATACGCACACATAGACGCATAAAAAGAATTCAAATTTATTACAATGGAATCGTTGACATTTCCCCCACCAACAAAAACAAAAGGTTACATTGTCATTTAGCATAGAAGCTCCGCACATCAATGTAATTCAATTATTTATTTAATTTTTTCTTGTAATTGTTGTTGTTTGAATGTCAACCAGAGAAGAAGAAGAAAAACAATCTCATTTTGGGGAACAATAGCTCGTTCATGCTCAATGTGCGTTGAAAGCAAAACGTAAGCCTTGAACTTTGCCATACAAAAAAAGATAGCTAAGAGGAGAGTACGGACTAGTAAAGAATAACATTCAGCAAAGTCAAGCAAAGCTGAGAGAAAATAAGTCATTAGCATTAAAAGTGTCGAGATTTAAAGGTGAATATGATGACTGAGTAAATACAAGTCATGTGTGTGTGCAAATGAGTGTCGTACAGTGCGGGGCCAGGGTATTAGGACCAAGTAACTAATATGAATAAAAAAATGTAAATTGCGGAAATTAACGGGGCCGACCATATGATACCCTACACAACTTTCTAGAAAATCTCACTTTGTGTGGTTCTATATTCTGAGTCTGGGCAATATTTCGCGATATTTGTACCCCTTGACTGACTAGAGGTTAACAGATAATACTAATATTCAGTACAGTCCTTCTAATTACTTGTCCAGATTCCCTTCACCGTGGCTTGTGTTGTGATGTTCGGCTTTCAATTGTCAAAAAAAAAGTCGTCCCACTTCATCCCAAAATTATTATCTGATATAAGTGTAACTCCCACATCCGAGTACACACGACAATAAAATTGATATCAATTTAAAGGTCAACCACTCCTCTTGGGTATACTATCAACTTCTCGGGTCTATGCCCTTCAGGGGTAAATCTATACGCTATACAAATTACAAATTTTGTAATTTTTCACACTAAAGTCAGGATCCATTTGATCCGCTAAATATTGACCGATCTTTATCAAAACAGGCATGCTTATTCTTTGGCCCGATCCCCTCTCCATGCAAAAATTCGCGGAGTTTGGATCATAATTGCGGCCTCTGGAGCCACCAGAAAAACCGAAAAAAAAGTTTTTGGTCCATTTCATCCCCTAAATATTAACCGATCTTTTCCAAAAACAAAAGGGGTCTTCATTGGTCAGAACTCATTCTACGTGCAAAATTTCATGAAGATTGGTCCATAACTGTGGCCTGTATCGTGTTTACAAATTATAAAGGACAGACGGACGGACACACATGTCTAGATCGACTCAGCTAGTCGAGATATGACGATCGGTATACTTAAAGGTGGATCTAGGATCAATATTTCGCAGCGTTACAAACTTTTGGGGCTGCACAAAGCTGTAATACCCTGACAACATAGTTGTGTAGGGTATAATAAATTGGGGGAAAACCTATAAAGTATTTTATCCGAAGAATATATTGCCAATGATATTGTCGTTATTTAGGTTGATAAAACGGATAGGCCCCTAAAAAATAAAATGAAATGGGTCGTGTCATTAACAAGAGACCTAAGCCAAAACATAGAAGAGATCTGTTACCCCTTCGCAGGAAATAATTCTATGTTTTGGAAAAAACAGTGCCAGTCGGTTCTGCAGACAGATATATACCCTTAGCCTATGGTTTGCGGAGGTCTTCGGAATAAACACACAGATTCTATTTTTCGCTTTATATAGGGCAGGGACGTACCCAGGGGGGAGCCCGGGGGGCCCGCCCCCCAAATGAATTTTTTCCACTGTAAATTTATGTTTACATCCGCGAATTTTTCATTTTGTACTACCGGACATTTGGTACGAATCGGACATTCATTTCGCCTTATATTAGATTTGTAAATATTGAAGACATTGAACATTTGTGGGGGAGGCGCCACAAGGAGTAGGCTAATGGGTCTCATCTTCGAACTTGATATAGGTAAAGATAAAAGGTTGTGTACAGTTTTGTTGAAATTGGACAATAATTTCGCCGGATTTTACCATTTTTGGAGTAGGTACTAGAAGGAGTGAAGCAATGTATCCCACCTGCGGTCTTGATGTAGGCCTAATAAAGAAAATTGGTTGTGCAGAGTTTAGTTCAAATTGGATGCCATTTAATATTGGACTTATAAATATTGAAAAATTTGACATTTGTGGGGTAGGAAACAGATGGGTGGGCCAATGAGTCTCATCTTCGGACTTTATGTAAGCCTGGCAAAGATAATGGGTTGTTAAAAGTTTGGTTCAAATCGGATAACCGTTTCCATGATATTATAAAATAATTTTTTAGCACAATTTTGACTACTTTGTAGGGGAGGTACTGGAAGGATTGGACCGATACTCTCCATATTCAATCTTAATTTATGCATGGAAGAATTATTACAATTTGCAAAGTTGGGATGAAATCGGTTACTCCCTACGAGAGTTATCGTGCGCACCAGATATGTAGTGAGAGCGACGGAAATTTGTAAATCGACTCCAAATTGTCTAAAACGGAACATGGGGTCTACAACCAAGATTTCGATGTGGCGCTTTGTTGTCTTATCAAAGTGTACATATCCTCATTAGTCATAAGTCTTGAGTGGTTAATGAGTCGGCTTGGACCTTAAAAATCATTAAGATGGAACCGTGAGATTTATGTTCTATATTGAATTCCAGAAGAGGTTTATCCTCTGAGGAACATAATTACTTTCACTTCGGACCAAAAACGTGACATGGAACTATATTGAATATTTTCTGCGAATTCTGAAACCTCCAAATTACATCAATTTTAGTTGAAAATGCAGATAGGAAAGGAAAGTACCTAAAATAAAACTGGATCTATGGATGGGGGCTATGGTACATATTAAATTCTAGGGGATATTCAAATACCAAAAATTGGGCGTATATGGATGCCAATTTAAAACGCTGACCTTTATTGATCCTTTTTTTACCGGGACATCATTTACCTCCTTAGCAACCCTTAATTATAATTGAAACTCTATTTGAAAATATTGCGGAACTGTGGAACTATAGCAACTCTTTTTTACCACTCCGATTTTTTTTTAATTTTCTCAGTTTTCCTTTTTCTTCATATATATTTGTTTACCCTTCCCAACTCACCTTTACCTCAACTGTTATCACATAAATGAACCTAAGCTCATTACAATATAAAGAAGCTTTGTAATGCCACGTAAGCTTAACATGAAGAAGCAAAACAAAACAAAACGAAAAATAATAATAAGTAAAGAGTTCAAAAGGCGGACATTATAAAAACAAACAGCAAAATTAAGTCAACACAAACGACCCGACCTCTAGAGCAGTAGCAGCATTCGACGTAACTAAGCCTTGACTAAATAAATATTGTGTTTTTTTCTTCACTTTTTCATCTGCAGTTATTAACAACAACAACAAGAAAAACTAAAACCTAAAGAAATCTTCCGCACGCATGTGAAATGTAATTTAAATGTTTTTGTTTTAGGAATTTCAAGTAGAAACAAAATGCAGGTCTTAGAGGTTTTTTTTTCAAATAGTTGACCTTTAACAATGTTATGCATACATAGGTGGGATAGTGATGAATGACAGAATTAAGAAATGACATTTAATATGGAAATTAATGTAAAGATATATATAGCTCACGACATACGAAGTTTAAGGGAATTGCATTTTTATACGCTCTACCATAGTATGGACGGTATATTATTTTTTTCATTCCTTTTGTAACTCATTCATTTCCGACCCTATAAAGTATAAATATTCTTAATCAGGGCAAAATTCTAAGAAAATTCTGTACGTCCGTCTGTTGTAATCGCGCTATCTTCTGAAGGAATTGAGATAGGGTGCAGAAAATTTGCATAGGGTGGTATTCTGCCTGCAGACGAGTTCGAGTTCGAATATAGCCCCCATGTAAGGGTACGCCAAATTTTTTGTATTTTCGGGTTCTACAGCGCGTTTTTTCAGCCGAATTCTCCGAAAATCGGCACATTGGTCCACTTTTGCTGGTAGCTCCATAACCTGGTACACCCAATTTTCGATATTTTGAGCATGTTGCGTTGATCTCAACCCATTTGACAATGGGCTGAGGGGACAGACGTCGGCCGAGTAAGACTCGGGTTGTTTCCACGACAGAGGCCTTCTTTGGGGGAACGAATCCTATTGAAATTGGGAAAACCCGGTCCAAATTTAGATATAGCTCCCATATATATTTACGTTCTATTATTAGCAAATATTTCTGAAGTTAGCATACCTTTACATTTGATTTAAATTTATTTACAAAATGTTGTCCCATTGCAAAAAAACAAATCTAAATCTGCCCTAATGACATGTACTTTGGCATAGGATACCAAGGACTACCTTGATATGCCTGGGCCGATATAGATCATCTTCGAGCTTGACCTGTCTGCAGACAAAAGACAACTCTATGTAAAATTTATGCTGATCAAAAATATCTATTTTATAGGGTTGAAAGTGATTATTTCGAAGAATTATAATCCGGTTATTAAACGTTCGATTAAGTCGGTCCACATAAAGACACAGATTATATATTTAAAGTAGTCCACTTTCTATCAATGTCAAAGGTCCTTCAAAAATTCGAGGTCTGTTAGGATGCATCACTTTAATATAGCCAAAGTGGTAAAGGGTATCATATAGTCGGCCCGTTCGACTTTACTGCTTTTCCTCCTGGTCAGCTTGTCCACTTATACCCTACAAAGTATGTAATTCTAAGACGATTTCGCCATCTGTTGTATTCAGTCTATCTTCGGAGGATATTGAGATACAACTCTGGAATGTCAGGTTGGAGAATAACATATATCGACCAGCATTTAGACCTAGACCCTATATAAAAATACCGTAACTATCAGTATAACTATTGTGGAGGGTATCCAAAGTTCGCCTTCTTTCGCTTATTCTTACTTGTTAACGTAAAATGTAAGTCATTACTTTTTAAATCACTCCTTTGTTTTTTGATATATACTTTGGTTCACCTTTACTTTGGTTCACCTTTATATAGTCGGTTTAGTTCGAGTGGGTGTTTTGAGGTCATATTATGTGCATTTAGATTCATTTATCCCATATCTTCTTTTACCGCATATATCTGTACATCAACTTTCGTACTTAATCGTTTTATTGTACTTGACTTAAAAACTGAACAATGCGACAAACAAACCAACTCAAATTGGATTTAAATACATTAAAAAATTAGAAGCCTCTCAAACTATTTAAATAATATCCGACATTGTATAAGGGGATAATAATGTCTGCAATTGTCCGAACAATGAAAACCGTTCACCCCATTCGCACAGCAAACAAGCTATCCCTAACTTAAAAACAATGCACATTTAACAATTTCTTCCTTTTTAACAACAATGAAATTCAAAAAAAAAAAAAAATCTCACAGTCTCAGAGAGTTTAAAAATGTTCCATCTCCACCAAAGAAAAAAACTCGTGGCATACTTTTGGGTGCTCTAATAAATCCCGAAAAACTTGTAAAACTTTTAACACAAAACACCACCGACTCAAGTAATGCTACTGCAACAATTATATCCCCTGGTCCGGGATAAATGCCTGGCTGAGTCACTGCGTATGTGAAGTTTCTCCCCCGAAAGGGGGCTACGAACAACCAAACTATTTGTGAGTGTGCAATTCTAGACGTCGACTGGTTTGCTGTGCTCTGGATGTGTGGTTGCTTGAATATGCAATTTGTGCGCTAAACAATAGCCGTCTTTTCTTTTAACCACACAACCAACAGTAGTCGACTTTAGCCTCCCTCCTCTTCGCCACTTCAATGGATGTTAAATGTTTGTAGGAGGAAATTAAAGCGTATAAATGCAGCTGGTACTTTTTGGCTGGCTGATGAGGCTGACTTTGCCTGGCTTTCATGCGCTTCTGTTCTACTGCATGTCGGAGGTAGTGGCGGCGGCAACATTAGCTTATTTAAGCTACTTGAGCTAAAAAGTTATGAGCTTTGGCAAATGTGGCACTCACGATTCTAGTAACAAACAATAACAACAACTATTTTTCTTTCCTTTTTTGGACTTGTTAAAGTGGAGAAAAATAGATCTTTATGAAACTTCGGCTTTTGAAAATAGGGCAAACTACGCTGTAACATAACACCGAGTATGTGTACCACGACGAATCGGGATTACTCCATTTTTGTTAAAGTTATTTGTCAGAGAAAAATGTGAAAGTATGTGAACTACTTATTGCAAAATTATAGTTTGCAAGTGTGAGTGTCGGGGTATTAGGTTGGTCGGGGAAAGGAATATAAGAATATCACAGAACATTTTATGAAAAAGAAAATATTGAATAAAAGTGCGATGAATTTTTTTTTTATTAAATTATTACTTATTTATTAAGTCATTACTTAGTAAAACATATATTTATATGATTTTTTATTTCTATAAAAATTATTTTTTAAATTCAACAGTAAATAATCAAATATTATTTTTTTATTTCAGGAAAATTTTGGATATATTTAAGGTAAGTTCAGCCTATGTTAAAATTGATTTAAGGAACTTATATAATTTGAGAGAGCTGTGGTTATAGTGTCCTAAAATTATTTTTCCTAATATGTAATTGAATATTGAACAGTCTCCGGCCTTGGCGCTACAATGCGAACATCCATAAGATTTTTGGGTATCACTAACATTCAAAAGAAGGATGATGTTAGTGAACAAATAATATTATATTTGGTTAAGGAAAAATAAATCCATTATAGGACTTTATTTAGCTTGCTTCGGAATGTCCAATTTGGGCCAAATATGCACCGTTTTGTTATATGACTTGTTGTCATTTTACAAGTAACTTCATAATGCCTCTCCCATAGAAGTCCTGCTCTCTATTTAAAAAAAAACTCTAGTAGTCGATTTTCACAATCCTCCCTAGATACCAATTTTTATCATGAAAGAAATTTTGCAATGCAAGAAAAAGACGATAATCAATTGGTGTCAAGTGCGGAATATATGGCGGATACAATCAAGCTCCAAGCTTCTGGCGAGTCACTGTAGATGTGTGTGGCCTAGCGTCGCCCTAATGGAACACGACACCTCTCCTGTTGACCAATTCTGGCCGTTTCTGTTCAATTGCTATCTTCAAACGCTTCAGTTGTTGACAGTAGAGATCAGAATTTAGCGTTTGGTAATATGGAAATAACTCATAATAAATAATCTACTTCCAGTCCCACCAAATGCATAATAGAAACTTCCTGGCCGTTAGTCCTGCTTTGGCCACCTGGTTTGAGTTGCTTCACGGCTCTTTGACAACGATCATTTTCGCACAGGGTTATCGTATGTGATCCATTTCTCATCTTCAGTCACCATCCGATTAAGAAATGGATGTATCTCATTTCGTTTGGTCAAGGCTGGTCGATTTTTAGCTCCTGAGCGATGTTATGCCGGTCAACTTCGATAATTTTTCCGATTTTATCGACGTTTTCATAATGGATTTCTTTCTTGCAAATATGGTGGCCGAACTTATTTTGTAAATCATGGGTGATGAAAAAATTTTCCAAAATATTAAAATATCAAAACTTCGGGTTGCCGTTATATGGGGTTTATACTGATAGGTATATTGTTAGTATAGAGATATTTTATATTCTATCTAAACCCTAATCTTCAAATGATCATATATAAATGACACTTTTCAACTGGTAAGGATTCAAAGAGTTCCGAGAACATTCAAGCGAGACATGATATATGCTGTAATCACTAAAGCTGCTGATGTTTTAGAGGCAGGAAGAAAATTCCGAGACATCATTACATCTGTCGAAAGTACGAGGTGAAATTTAGTTTTAGTTAGGAGATTAGATTAGCTCCGTCGCAAATGAGCTCCGTCATTTTAACCAGCAGATTAGTGGTGGATCACATACAAAATGAATAATTAGAACATCTAAAGTGCTGCCACATTGAAAACTGTAGATCTCGAACCCTGGAAGGATGTCAGGTCTCAGCCGTATTTAACGTCGCAATTTCGACTTACACGAAAATATGCTTATTTAAATTAAATTTAAGGTCGAGCATTCCGATTTTGACTCGAAGTCTGGAAAATGGACGAAATAGTGAAAGAAGTCTGAACCCATTAGAATGAAACAGGAAGTTCATCAGAATGGAACGAGATTCGAAGGGATTCGGAAATATCGAATGTGTAAATTATCTTCTACCCTGTCGGTATTCCACCGACCGACGAACAAACAAGTTGAGATTTCTCTCATCATATTTTAATATTTTATTGGGTCTAATACGCTTTTTTCGAAAGAGGAACAAAAAACCATAAAAAACGCAAATATAAAATTTATGTACAAACAATTCCAACAACATTGGCAGACATCTCTCTTTAGACTTTGATGTTATGTACGTTGATACCGATGTGTTTTCTAGATGTCATTGTAGTTCGCCTTGAAGTTATAAAATAACGCTGGCACGCACACACACACACATCACGTATGCAAAACGAAATGCAAATGTATGCAGCAATAAAAAGTTTCGCACTTTTGAAAAAGGCTTATTTTAAACGCATAACAAATACACACACACACTTAAAATCGTCCCTACAAGTATATCTCCATGTGTGTTTGCGATTGTGTCCTTTGATTTTTGCATGAAAAAAGTTTAAGTAGTGGCATTAAAGCTTTTGCTTCGTCTTCTACTTGCCACACAACAAATGTTGTCAGACGCACACACACACAGACATATAATACAGCAACGACAACATAAAACCACTAAAAGAAATAAGGATACGCACATTTGCATGAGTATGAGAGTTGAAGTGTAAATAGAAATGCATACATATGTATGTATGCAGCATCTCCTTGAGTATGTGAGTGTGTGTGTTCGTATGTGTGTCTGTGTTTTTGTATCACTACAACTGTAAGCTTCTTGTTGACAATAAAATAGATTCCTTAAAAACCAACCAAACCAACACTAAAACTAACTGGCAAAGAAATGAAATATTTCTGCTCTTTGCCTTGACAACATAGTGTACGGACCCTCCTATTTCCGTACCTCGTTGCCTCCGCTGCCATCAGTATTGTTATACTGGCAAATGACATTCATATATTATTTGTGAGAAAACTTTTCTCGACGTTGTGTGAGAGTATTTTTCTCGTTCGTGTCATTTGACATAGATGTCTTTATTTTCTATACCCTATGTTCGAAAGTTTGAAAATTTGAAATATAGGTCTCTCTACTAACTTTCTATATATCGCTCAATCACTGATTAAGTTCTTTGGCGACTTGATTATTTATATAGGGTTCAATGGAAAAATCCATTGGAATTTTCTTTGCCATATATTGTTTATTTAGATCTTAAAAATATTTGACTCGACTAACTTCCAATATCCAAATTCATATTTGGATCATTGACGACTTAGTCGTGTAAATAGGGTTTGATAACAAATAACCTTTTTAAATTCCATTTGTCACATAAGGTGTCTGCCGTGCTTGTCTATGCCGCTTCAAATTTTCTTTATTTATTTATGTGCACTTTGTACACACTCGCATATTCGAAATCGGATTCACATTTACATTTATTCTATTACACCAGGCATTTTGAACATTTTAATGTTTATCATGTGGTCATGTCATGCCGGCAAATGTTTCCAAAGACAAATACGACCAACTTGAGAGATATCAAAGGAGAGCCATAAATAAAATCAAGGTTAATAAACTGTCGTTTCGAGGAATGACCCAAATAGAGATCTGGTGGGGAGGGTTTAGCTTCTGTGCGTGAAATTTGCTGTGTATTTCATTTTATTTTTTTTCAGAAACTTTACAATACATATATTATCAGATTGCGAACAAAATAAATATTCATGTGAGTATATTTAGACAAATTACCACATTTGTTTTTAAAAAAGAGCAAGCAGACAGTATGATGTCTACTTTCGAGATTAATGTTCATAAATAGTGCATTAAGAAGTAATTTATGGCCTCTGAATTGAGGTTTTGAATTTATTTTATTATTAATTTATTGATACACAGGACCTTCTTGCCAATTTTTAATGAGATGTCATCGATTAGCTGTACCTGAATTTTCATAAATCACCATATTTCTTAATTTTCAAAAAAAGAGGAATTATTTTTATAAAAAAGTGGCAGATAAATTGAAAAGTCACCGGTCTGCCATAGTAAAGAAATATATGTGTTTATACCCTCAGACGTATGGCTAAACGAAATATTTATTTTAGACCCCATGCTTCCTTGGACCAAATACATTTCAGACATTTTGGAGTCGAGTTTCAAATGTCCTTCGGCAAGCCTGTCTTGCTGGTGCGCACAATATCTCTCGCAGATAGTAACCGATTTCATCCAAACCTTGGTATCCTCCTTAGATACCAATTTTTTATCATTAAGGGGACCCCCCCCCATTCTCGGGGTCAAAATTTTTGTTGATATAATTCGAATCTACACTGATTAAAGAATGTCTCTACAAAATTTCAATTGAAAATATCAAGAACTGTTGAAGATATATCCGATTTAGTGTGTCAGCATCAAGTGACGGCTAAAGGGTTTCTCAAACTTTAAACGCGTTTTTCTCTAAACATTTTTTTGCGAATGGCGGGCATCATTTTGTTAATTTTAGAGCGAAGTCAATAATCCTAGTTCATACGAGAGCCAGACATGTACTCTTTCTAACACCGTTGGAATTTTCCGATCAAAAATAAGGACTTTTCTTTAATTACAAAAAACAACAACAAAACAATAACAAAAATTTTTTGCTTTTTTTTCTTTTTTAAATCTTCAGTTATATATGTGCAAAGTTACAAACCTTAACAAGCATTGGTATTGATTTACCAGCCCATTTTTAAAAAATTCAAATCATTAAATAAATTTTACAATGCAAGTAAAATATGATAATCGCTTGGCGCCAAGTCCAGACTGTATGGCATATCGATGTATTAAAACTTCCCAACCAATCTCCCGAAGTTTTTGGCGTGTCACTGTAGATGTGTGTGGCCTAGCGTTGTCCTGGTGGAACACGACACCTTTCCTGTAGGCCAATTCTTCTCGTTTCTGGTCCATTTCTATCTTCAAACGGTCCAATTGTTGACAGTAGAGGTCAACATTTAGCGTTTGACCATATGGAAGCAATTCATAATAAATAATTTCCTTCCAGTCCCACCAAATGCATAGCAGAACCTTCCTGGCCGTTAGTCCTGGTTTGGCCACCTTTTGAATTGTTTCGCCGATCTTTGACTACCATCGTTTTCGCACAGATTTATCATATGTGATCAATTTCTCATCTGCAGTCATCATCCGTTTAATGGAATCCGTTTGAGATGGAAATTCGATCCATCTTATTTTTATTAAAATAAGAACAATTAAAAAAGGTAAAAAATCGTTTTGTACACCCAGCCGATCAATATTAGGAGCGACCTCACAAAATACGGAGCACATCCTATCTAATATCGGTCCAGACCCGTATATAGGGCCAAAACATGGACATGCCTTGTAGATTTATTGCCCAGAGGATTTTCATCCCAATTACATACACCTAAGACCATCAATATAGCGTAAAGGGGTGTGTCCTTTATATCGGAAATATATCAAAAAAGGATCTGAATTGAAAATGTGTATCAACCGAGAACCCCGAATGCGTTTGGAATCAAAAAATACTTTAAAGTGGGCGGAACAAGTAAATGGATGCTGGATCAAATCATAGGCTTATGTCAAACACTTCGGTATAAAAACCCCTTTCAATAACCAAAATTGTATGTACGAAGTCTATACCAAAACTTAAGCCTATATTGATTTTTTTGAATAAGTTTTTTTATCCTACAAGAACTCGGAATGCCGAATTTCATGTCAATTCTTTGGAAAATGTGTTTAAGACAATCAATGTACCTAAAATTTGGCGGGACCGTTGCATGGGGATTTGTTAAAATACGATGTATGTACTTTTTTTTAAAAATTGTCAGCGAATATATTTTTAACCAACCAAGAACCCAAAATGCATAATTACAGCCATTTCGGAGCGATCAGAACCTGTCAAATACCGAAATTAGGTGGCGTATGATGTCTTTACTAAAATTTAGACCTATATTTAGACATATCTAAAATTTGGTGGGACCTTGGCATGGGACGATGTCAAAACGTAGACATACATCGAAAATTTGCTTCGAATAAATTTTTTAATCAGTCAAGTTACAACAACCTCGATACGAAAATGCGTTTAAAATCTTAAAGGTACTAAATATAGGGCGGTATATTTTAAAAGGCCGCGGTCCTCTTATGGTGGGTCTATATAGAAAAACGTGGATTGTTATGAACTAAGGGCATATAAAAACTCAAATTCAAAGATTTCCTATCATTTCAGTCATTCTCCGTGACCTCAAAAAAGTTCAACTTATTGATATATTTCATTTTCCAATTCAACACACTTTTCCATCCAACGCTTTTCCATCCTTGTGCTGATATCAATTTTGAATTGTAACGGTTTTTTCTTCTTCACAACATATTTTGCCTTATCATCAATTACATTGACCTTTTCAGATAGGCACAGATGTTAGAGGTGCGGAGCTAAATATAAAACGTAATTCATTTAGAGATAGACACACGCAGACACACACACACACACCGATAATTTCAAATACGCGACTTTAACATTCAACCTCCCTCCTTAGCCCATAATATATATCCTGCTGTTGTTTGCCTCGACATTAGGCGATACAGAAAAAAATCAACGTTCACAGGCAGATGTGCAAGCCCGAAAAAATACGAAAGAGAAAGAGAGAACAAGAAAACTTAGTACACATTGGTGTGACGGCATCATCAAGGATCACAATGTTCATTATATTTCCCCCGGAATTATCAACACCACCAACCACCCTTTGTAAACAGGACATGCTGGATAGAAATGCTCATACATTTATTCGATCAAATATACCAGCCCATAGAATGTATGGTGGGAAGAGGGAATAATTGCTGTTATCCTTTGTAACATGTCACTCAATTCAATTCATTTGCTCCTTTGAGTGAGCGCATGAGAAGAGAGCGAATATGTGTGTGTCTGCTCTAAAAAGTCAAAGTAGAAGAGGGGTGCCTTTCGATTCATTAAAAACGAAAAATCAGTTTTTGACGCGGTGGCTGCACCAACAAAGGTGTGTTAATGCCTCTGTTCGAATTGCATCTCTAACTTCGAATGCTTGAATGTCTGTCTGTCTGTCACTCTGTTCCTTTGTAATTACAAACATCCGCGCCCTTTTTGTTATATCGTTGATTCGTTGGTTTTTTGGTGGAGGGCTTTGTTAGCTATGATTGTGTGAATACGTGGTTTTTGTTTTCAAAAATCCGTTGTGGAAATTAAGAATTATCAAACGAAGAAAGGGAACAACTCAAATATGAAATATCCGTTAATGTACTCGTATATATGAAATTATTTTCATATATACGAGTATTCATGTTGAGTTCTTTCCCACCCTTTGCCGCAGTTTTTTTTTAATTATTCTCTTGGATGCAGGCAGCTTCCATTTGACATGAATAAAAAAACATAGTAACAGCACATTGATTGTAATCATGATTGCAGTAATTTGATGTAATTTTCATTTGTTGTTGTTATTGTTGTACTTGTTTCTTGTTGCAAAGGCTTTTAACTGCCAATCAGAGGTACTGTTTGGGAGTTGGTCTATAACATGCAACCTGAACATTAAACCACCAGCTTTACTCTGACATACACATTTCTTTTCTATTAGTTGTTGATGTGGATTCTCCCCACACCCCTCATCCTTTGTCGAATTACAAATTCAATTTCCTGTTGTGGGTACAGTTCTTTTAATGTTTTTAAGTAGTTCCGTTCTATTTGTTGTGATTGTTTCTTTGTTGAAAAAATTATTTGAATTGAAAGGTAGTTTTTGATGAAGGTGTATTTTTTCGTACAACTAGTCTTTTTATCAAAAATATAAAGAACTAAAATTTAAATGTTGACACTTTGAAATGGAGTTACCATAAATTGTGCCTCAATGGGTCCCAACCACATATTTGATCTAGGTTCAGTAAAAATTTGTTTGATATTGGACAACATTTTCTAATTTGGCGCTTTATGTGCAGGTATCAGAAGTCGATCGACGGTCCCATAGTCCGACTTGAACAAAGTTCATATGACAATTATTAATAAAAATATTTACAGTTTGTTGGGGAGTCACCAGCAGGAGTGGACGAATACGTCCCAACTTCAGACATTATACAGAGTTGCTTAAAATAATATTAGGTTGGGGAAAAATAAATCCATTATGTTTAAGGGGACCCCTTCATTCTCGGTGTCAAAAATGTTGTTGATATAATTTGAATCTACACTAATTATATAATGTGTCTACAAAATTTCAAATGAAAATCTCAAGAATTTTTGAAGATATAGCCGATTTATTGTGTCAGCATCAAGTGACGGCTAAGGGCTTCTCAAACTTTAAACGCGTTTTTCTCTAAACATTTTTTTTGCGAATGACGGGCACGATAACTCAAAAACTAATAACACGTTTCATTGTGAGTGTATAGCTATCGTATGAACTAGGATAAAGCCAATCGGTGAAGATCTTCCTTATTTTTTAACTTGGGTTTTGGTAAAAAATCGGCGATTTTCCAAAAATATTTTTTCAAAGGTCCACCATTTTGTTAATTATAGAGCGAAGTCAATAATCCTAGTTCATACGAGAGCCAGACATGTACTCTTTCTAACACCGTTGGAATTTTCGGATTCCGATGTTCCAGTGAGGAGTTATCGTGCCCGCCATCAAAACTGAGGACTTTTCTTTAATTACAAAAAACAAAAACAAAATTTTTTTGTAAATTATTTTTCTTCTATTTTAAATCTTCAATTATATATGTGTAAAGTTACAAACCTTAACAAGCATTGGTATTGATTTATCAGCCCATTGAAAATCTTGAAAAATTAAAATCGAGAATGGGGGGGGGGGGGGTTCCTTAAATGAACTATATGACTTTATTTATCATGTTTCGGAATGTCCGATTTGGGCCAAATATGCACCGTTTTTGTTATGATTTCTTGCCAGTTTAAAGGTAACTTCATAATACATCTCTCATATAAGTCCTGCTTTCTATTTGCAAAAAAAAACTCTAGTAGTCGATTTTCACAAACCTGGCTACATACCAATTTTGCAATGCAGGAAAAAGATGATCCTCGCTCGGTCCCAAGTCCGGACTGTATGTGGGATGCTTTCCCGATGTTTCTGGCGTTGACCTGGTGGAACACGACACCTCTCCTGTTGTGCAATTCTGGTCAATTGCTATCTTCAAACGTCCAGTTGTTGACAGTAGATATCAGAATTTATCGTTTGGCCATATGGAAGCAACTCATAATAAATAATCCCCTTCTAGTCCCACCAAATGCATAGAAAGCCTTCCTGGGCGTTAGTCTTGGTTTGGCTACGGTTTGAGGTGTTTCAACACTCTTTGATCACGATCGTTTTCGCACAGGGTTTCTCATTTCCAGTCACCATCCTTTTAAGAAATGGATCTAACTCATTCCGTTTAGCCAACCAACGCAGATGGAAATTCGATCCATCTTATTTTTTCTATTAATTGGTGTGGCACCCAAACTTTGAGTTTCTTTTTGAATCAAGCTTTGTGTAAATGCTTTAAAACAGTTTTATGGTCGATTTTTAGCCCCTGTGCGATGTTACGACTGTAAAAATGCCATCAACATCATTTCTCCGATTTGGATTCAAAGAATCTTGGGTTTAGAAACTAATATTTCGATGAGTCAAATTTTTGACGTATTATAGTCTATGTATAGGACACTGGAATTTATCTCTGCCTAGAGGAGCAAGTGTTTATGGTGGACCCACTGCCAAACAAATCAAAACACTAGGAAATCGTTGTCATTAACAATTTTAGCCTGAAGGTATTTAAATTCGCAAATCTTGAAGAGCTTCCAGTAGGGAACAAGAGAGGTTATATTTGAAAAATATATTGTTCTGAACCGATGACATGTCAAATCTGCAATTAGCCGAAGATAAAAAATCTCCACAATGAAACCGACAGTCTCAAGAACCCTTTTGGCAGAAACGAGAGAAAGTGGGCTCTGAATAGTCACGATAACGTGTGAAAAGCCGGGAATTCCACAAATAAAATCATGATAAATAATTATCGATAGAAGGAACAGTTCTGTGGAATTGCACATATATTATATAATAATAATCGATATAATCATCCATATCGGATTCTCCGACCTCAAGTTACTACAAATTTAATTCCGAACTCCGTATTATTAACTGCGAATGGTATTTTCCTAAGAAATGTTTAAATATAGTTCTCCTTATATGTTCACTCTTAAATTTGCTAGAATTCATGTTCCATCTTTGTGACCTTTGCATTAAAATTCAAGTCTTGTGTACACCTTTGTTCTATTTTGTATTCAAATCCTTTATTCATTTTTTAAAACTTAACCTTTATTTTTTACTACCGACTGGATAGCTGGCTGGCTCATTGGCTACCCATATGTTATTTTTGATGTGTCATGCATCAGCCAGAAGCGACAAATAAATAAAAAACGTTAAATGTCTGACGAACACAAAAAAAATCCTGTCGCATATTTGATAGCATCCCATCTGATGGATATGACCGTCATTAAAACCGACACAATCGTACTAATAATAATGTCTGTTGTCTGACAGTGTTGACAATATATTTTTATCTAAAGGGTATCCTAATATGTCCCTAACAAACAAATTTTCTATTATCTTTTATTGGCTGTGATATGAAGGTGTTTGAGTTCAACACACTGTGGAAAATAATTAAGGGAGAGATGAGGATTCTGTTGTGTAGTTATCGAAGGGGGTAGTGATAATATGCATTCCTTCGATCATGCAGTAGTTAGTTGTTGGAATGTGTGAATTGAGTCTTATTATAAGTAGGGCATTTCTTAATAAATAAGGACCGGACCGTAAGTGAGAACACACGAATCCATAACGAGCGGCGAAAATTAAACTGTGAATAGGTGACAAGAAACATTTCACTCTTCTTTTTAGAACATCAAATTCCTAGTTTGAAAAATTCGATTTTCTGTTTCTGTTTTAATTTGAACTACCAAAAAGAGACCACCACCAGTTCCGAATTTAGACTTTCTGCGGAGTTAATTGAACAAATTAAAAGCAATTAAAAAATTCTAAAATATATGCCTTATCTTGTGTGGTAATGGTAAATTAATCTATATTTGAATATATAGACCCCTTTAAAATTTTCAGTATATATCCTACATTTATCATCAATGGAATTAAGGTTAGATTAAAGGTAAATCACACCTCTTTAATTTGTTGGCAACTTTTCTGGATCGTCTCTTCCCCATGTCGAAATATACGACATGTGTCCTCAGAGCTACCAAAAATAGGAGACAAAAATAACGTATAAGGGTGCATAAGGTTTTCTGGAAACCCCTACGAATATCGATTTCGAGTCTTTGGGACCCTATCTAAAATTCTATGACCGACATTTTTGTAGAAAATGTCGTCTTGTGGTATTTAGTATACCGTCCAAGAAAATAAGGAATAATATGCGGCCTATGTCTCGAGATAGAAGGAGGATTTGCTTTTCAAAAATATTCCTTATTTGGTTTGACTGAAGTCGTGACATCTCAAAAATAGCTTGAAAAAGCCACAATCACAAATATTTTTATATATGTGATCTTTAGCGTTACCAATGCAAAATTCTGCACGCAATTTATTGACGAATTTGCTCTTCGGGATTCTTAAAATACTCGCCAAGGGCATTCATCTCCATAAGGAATTGTCTACCTCCAAAATCTTGTCACACAGGAGCTGTTAAACATCTTCCAGACTGTGAATGTTTTGCTCATTTGATGCATCATACATTCATGTAACTAGGTCGTTCTGTTTTTGTGAAACGATTCGTCAAAACTTCTCAAAATTCAGTATAAATATATCATGGATTAAGCAAGGTTATACGCACTAGCTTTACGACAAAAATCAAAACCGTTATCATGCCTTTAACACCATATTCACCGGATTTGGCCCCTGCTAATTTTTTTTAACAAGACCTCTAACATTGGTTCAAAATAGATTATAAATGTGGTTGAATTCCGTTAACAGTTCACAAATGTGTTTAAGAAAACAATACGCAGAAATAACGAACTTATTCATAAATTTCTGTTTTACGAAAATGTTTCATTGACTTAATGAATGTTTGTTCAAAATCAACGAACGTACATCGTACAATTTAGTGCACATTTCTAATAATAGTTTACTATTCTTTTAGTAATCAAACTAAATAATTTTAGAATAAATAATTTCGCTTTAACAAAAAGCTTTCATTAAATCAATGAAACATGTCATTAGGGTTACCTACGATTTCTTTCATGTTATGAACATTTTTCTTTTCTAGCTAAACAATACGAATATACATTTATTTTGTTTTTATGAAAATGTTTCATCAATTCAATGAATATTTGTTCAAAAACTCTGAAACATTTCATTGGCGTAACGTAGTATTACATTCATTTTTTGAACCTTTTTCATTTAATTTACGTGTAAAATCCCTTACATAAACAATGAGGACTTAAATACATTTCAAATTTACGAAAATGTTTCATTGTTTCAATTACTGTTTGTTCAAAATCAATATAACATTTTATTCACATAATGTACTATTTCAGTCATGTTATGAGAACTTCTCGTTCAGTATTTTGCGTAGAAATTCCCATAACTAAGCAATGCGAACAAAAATTATTTTCGTTTTTGCGAACAAGTTTCATAAATTCAATGAATGTTTATTCAAAATCTATGAAACATTCCATTGACATAACGGAATAGTTAATGCATGTTCATACTTCTAACTAAACAATGAGAATTTAAATGTATTTTAAATTAACGAAAATGTTTCATTGATTCAATGAATTGAATGTTTAAAATCAGTGAAACATTTCATTGGTTTAATTAATTTAATTCATATCAGAAATTACTCAAATTTACGTAGAAATTTCTTAGATCTAAACAATGTTGGCTTAAATTCCTTAAATATGACATAATACGAATAAAATACTCTACCCCTACTCCATTATGCCAATCAATATTTAATGGGGATACACTTAATAATTCATATATAAAGAATTCTTACGAACAAAAATCCATTTATGTATTCTTCGAAATAGCCCTTTTCGTTTTCTTCTTAGGTTTTGTAAACAAATCATTCAAAGGTATTCCATTGTGTTGGTGTTGGTGCTTTACAAAGGTTGACAGCAAGAAGCCAAAGGTTGTTTCAATAGATCTTCAGGATGAAAGAGGAAAAAAATCTATACATTACCCCTAAATGGCTACTACAAAATGACCATTAAAGTAGGATTAAAAAATGTTTGAGGTTCTCGAAATAAAATAAACTTAGAAGACTGCTCTTTTAACAATCACTTGGGGATGAGTTTGTTTGGGGGTTTCCTCCAAAAATTTGGGGTTTTTGTTGGCAGTTAATAAACATAATTTATTATTATGAAATCAATTTTTTTTTGTTGGCGGAACCATGGAAAAATTCTTTTCAACATCATAAATAAAAATCGATGAATGAAAATGTTGTATGAATAGATAGATGGATGGCATTGTTTGCAGGAAAAAAAGGAATCTCTTATTGCCAAGAGCAAACATAAAAATGGGGGTGAAAGGCTCCCCAATCACACCCACCAAAAAATAAAATAAACCCAACGCTTACAATTCATATTTCCAAGCAAAAAAATAAGGACTTGAAGCGAAATATTTCCGACTTTCTTTTCCAATTGTTTGCCAGGTTGTAAGTCGAAAAACCGGAGAATATTTTTTTTTGTTCGTGAAATTTCAGTTGCTCTGAAAAAAGTGACGAGGAGGGGAGTTAAATTGTTTCAAGCGCCAAACAAGATTGGTACACGGTTCGAAGTTAAATTGTTTGTATCTGTTTTGCCCGGTGGCACGTTGTTGCTTCCATTGCCGCCGAACGCATTACTATTCAATATTCATGACAGGTTGTTGTTAACAGTTATGATCCTTTCTTGTTGTTCTCCTTGTTTTTGTTGTTGTTGTTTTGGTTTTTTGGCTTTTGCTGTTTTGCCTACGTGTTGGTGTTTATATTGGCCATGATTGGATTAAATGGCATTGTAAGTTGTTTTGAATAACCAACGAATTTCCTTGTTCGAAAGGGCGTTTTTCGTGGAACAACAAAAAAAAGAGTTTTTGGGCGCACATTTTTGTTTGTCCCACCTTTTCATTTCTTTGTTTTGTTAAAAAGGTAATTTAATGATGCGTGAAATTTACTCAGTTCATAACAATAAATCCCATGGCTTTTTTGGCATAGGGTTTTTGATTTAATTTTTTGTTTTGTGTGGAGATTTTGAAAAAAAAAAATGAAATCATAATAAATCAAATATTCATGCAATATTGATTGTGGGTAGCTGGATTTTCCACAGCACAATACATACAAATAATAAATAATATTTTATACAGATTTAATTGTTCTACCATAAATCTCCGTTGTTAACACAAAAATGCTCAGATAAAGCCATTATTATGAAATGGATCATTGACTATGTCAAAAGGCTTAGCTATTGTGGTGTAAATTGTATAGAAGTGATTGTTTTATAATTTTGCATTGATTTTAATTTGATTTATTTTTCAATATTTTGATAAAAAATATTCTATGTAAATCGGCCTTGGAATGTTATAGGTATATTACGATGTGTAATGCATGTCGCAGAAGCAATCGATTGTAGTCCAAGTTCGAACTCGATTAAATGTTAATTGTGCGGTTGCTATTCCGAATCCACATATATTTAACATTTGGAGCTTCATTGTCTCACAGCAGTTTTCTATGTGATATGGTCATCAAAATGTTACCAACCACAAATAACAACTGTACTGAAAGTAAAATCCACAACAACAATAAACCAACAGCGAAAGTCTACTATTAACAGTTGGCGTTTTGATAATATTTGACACGGTTTTTCAATCGAATCCAATCACATTTTGTACCAAACATTCAAAATCCGTTATGAAACGCCACTAACCAACCAACGACCACATTTTTTTTCCAAACAACAAAAATATCCGCCTGCTGTTTGGTTGTTAAATGCCACACTTCAAACTCCCTCATATATAGGCATACTCCTCTACACAATGATATTCACATATACACACACACACACTCGAGGAAACTCAACCACTTTCCAATAGCAGCATATGTTATCCTTTTAAAAAGGTAATTATCCTCCTGTGTGACGCGTGCCAACGAAACGCCATCACTTCAACAACCTACACCGCCACTACCACCAAATATCAGCGGTGTTACATTAACGGACAAATTTTCAAAATTAAGTGAAATTTTGAAAATTTTTTCACTGCCAACCACGAAACATCATAAAATGTGTGTTTTCGGCCAAAACAACCAGCCAGGTTTTTAGTGGACAAAATGAATGTTGAAATACGTTGGAAGAACAGTTGGACCAATATTAGACTAGGGAGATAATTCGGGAATCGATTTAATATGTTCGATTAGGTCACACCACTAAAAGGCATATACTACATTGTAGATTACCTCTATATAAATATGTTTAAATATTTGTAGTGCTAGAAATACCTAAATTGTGCCCGGTACTTATATTTTTATTAAATTCAGCGTGGAATATTCAGAACCCTGCCCAATTCCGGAATGATTGCTGGACTTAAACAATTTGGAAATAAAAAACTTTCTGAACATTTTATCTGTTCTCTTTTTCGTAATTCATATTCTTACCTCTGCAGAGATCACAATTTATAATCCTCTTACAAACCCTCATCAGAAGTTCGGCATTCCAGGGAATCTAACTCTGTTAGACCTCTATAGAGCTGCTCAACATATTTTAAAATCTATAAAGATATTCCGAACAAAATTGTTTCTTTATTTAATTTTTTTAAATAGAGTCTCTGCCTCAGGCTATCGTAATCAATTCTGGTTGCTCTAAAACTTTTCATTGGACTCTTTAACATCTAATTATTTTGTTCGGGACCCTAATAAATATATCTTCAGTACATATTAACCTCTTATCAGTACATCCTCAATGCTCTTAATTTGGTCTTCCATAAACTACTTATAATATATTCGAACTTATTTATTAAATTGTTACTTATCTTATCGAACCACAATTGGACACAATATATGGATTTCTTCCGTATATAAATCGACGTTATTCATTAATCTTCTACTAATCGAACTGGACATTAGATAATAGTAAATATAGAGATTTTGAGTTTGAAATTAGGTTCCTAAAGATATAGAGATATTTTCGCAGGTGATCTGTTCTGAAATATGCTCTCATAATCTATGTGGACCACTTCCGTATATATCGTAGTTATTTGCTAATATTCTTTAGAGTTCGGAATTGACTTATTAAACATAATTTTAATGCTTTTGTAGAGATATTTGCGAACTTATATATTTTATTTTTTCGGATCTTTGTAAGGCTCCTCTATAAATTTAGTGGTTTCATATAGGGTTTGGAGAGCTCCACAAATGTTCTTATCATATTTAACTTCTCGTGTACTACTTCAGGAATTTTGGTCTATGAAGGAGCATCTGGACTAAATTGTTTACTTATCGGACCTATATTGGATTTCATCATATATTTGGATGATTTATCCTGATATGTGACTTCATAACACATTTTGTGTATAAATCGACGTTATAGGTTAATTTTCTACTTCTCGGACTGAATGTAAGATAATTGAATATATCGATCCAGGTTTCGTCAATTCCAAAATTTGTAAGTGTTTATACGATATTTCGAACCTCATAATATATTGAACCTCTATAAAACCCTTCATAATATTTTACGATAGCTTTTTCATGAGGCTTTTACAGAGCTGGACGCCTTATAGACGTTTTTATATCTATTCATATGTTCGTACTTCGAAAGAATAATTATCTGATTATATATTCAGATCTCTCTATATCTTATGACTGCTCTAAGCATTGACCTTTATACAGTTTCTTATTTTTTTCGTAGACTATTGACACTTTTAGATGTCTTCATCTTCTTAAGAGTTTCCAACCCATTGTGACACAATGCTCTGTATATGGATCCTAATAATCCCCAAATCTTATTCCCACTAATTCTACTCTCTACAGACCTTCATATTATATATTCGGAATGTGAGTACCTAACTATGTCATATATGAAAATCCATAGATCTTCTCGACATACATTTCAGAACTCATATATGCTCTTTCTGGGCAGCCTGTGCACCTCTAATAATCTGCCACGTGACAAGTTTTAAACTTAGCCAATTTCCTGTCCGAAAACCATAATACCATGTGGCACAAGGACACACATTATAATTACATGACACAATCCAATATAGCACATGACACCTACAAAAATTCCTACACGCAGCTGGGCGGACGATATACTTGGTGGCAGCTGAGTGGGTGATATGCTTGGGCTTAATGATCCTCCTGCCATAACGAACATTTAGACGACGGGTTAATAATAATAAAAAGAGCCAGACGACCAAGAGTAAGCATTGTGTTTGCCGCGAAAAGTGGTTACTTGTTATGGGCTTTTTTTCATATCATTTCCGGTGATCCGTTTTGAGCACCCAACTTTATTATGGTAAAGCAAGCGGGCGGACAGACAGACAGACGGACGCAAGAGGATAATCTGTACTAGAATTCGTTGGAAAAGTCCTTAAATTATATTATTAATAATGTGTTTGCAGATGAACATTCAACAAAATGTCCCCGTGTTTTTTGGTCTAAGGACATGTGTTTGTGTGTGTGTGTAGGGGTGGTAGTTGTGGTGTAAGCGTTACAGCTGGGTGGTTGTCATTTCGGCCACAAAACAGGAAGGCAAGCTGGTTGTCTGCCAGACAACTAGCCAAGGCAACTCTTCATTATGAATATTAGACTACACCCACCCCAACCAACGATCAAAAGAAGGACATTAAGCAGTAGTCCTTTTTTTGCATATATTCCTTTTCATTTGCATGGCAGCGTATGTATAGAGGAGGGTAACTACGACTAACAAAAAAGGGCACAACGAAAGAAACATAAACTATTAGTGTGGGGTTTTTTATGAACTCTTGGTTCTGTTCGTTTCGAGTGCTGTTCTCTTTTTGTGGGCAAAGTGGGTTTACTGCTCATCTTAAAAAAAAAACCCACCGATGTATAGGGATACTTATATGTGGTCATTCAAGTGTGTCTTGTTAAAGAGGATATCTACTCGGTTCGCCTTTGTATATTTTTTATTGTGCTTCTATTGTAATGCGGACTACTGAACATTATGATGATGAAAAATGAAGATAACGGTGTTATGGTGTTCGGATGGCGAGGGAGGTTGAAAATATTGGCCGAAAAGGTTATGTTGGTGTTAACGAAAAACGAAATATTTTCTTTTATGCGTTGGCGTGTGCCCTCAATGGTGTCTCCTGAACGGCTCATGCTTGTTGCCTTGCTGGTATCCTTTGTGTAAAAACATTCCTTTTGTTGTTGAAAGTTTGAGCCTGGTAGTAGTAACTCCTTGAACACCCTTTCGGAAAAAATGACTGCTTCTTCTTCGTTTTTTTCTGATAACTGAAATTGAAAATTTGTTTTGCGTTTCCTCAGGAAACTAAGTAAGTTCCGTGCGCATTTCTCCTTGCTGCTGTTGTTGCATGGGTTTTCAAATTTAGTCCTTGTAGGAGTATCAAAATTGTTTTTCTTCGCCTCAATTGTAGGTGTTGATGCCAGGGGTTATTTTTGTTGTTGTGTTTGGTAACGGCGGTTGGTAATGTTGTTGGCGGCATGTGTGCGTGTTATTTCATTCATCTGTAACGGTTTAAGGTTATCAAATAGTTGTCCGTTTTTTTTTCTTCTTCACTTTTCTTCTTTTTATTGTTGGGTGTTGAATATTCTTACCTTGTTTTTTTTGGGGGGGTTGTTGGCCAACAATATGTTATTAGACTCGCTGGTTAATAATGGCTCGTGTTAGTAGCGTGCCTAGTCTAGGCTCTTCAATTTCGACAGATGTATGGGATAATTAGTTTTATTACCCTAATGTTGTGAGTCCTATTAAAATAATGACATATCCTTTTTTTATTTGAATACGAAGAGCATTTCAGACACATTAGGGAATTGCATTTGTTATTTATTTTAGATAAAGCTGCAAACGATATTAATTTTATTGCATTTATTTTTTGTTCATTGTAAGATAATATTATTTGGAATCTTGAATGTATGACTGGGAAAATACAGATAGAGATCAATTGTTTAATTCTTTATTGCTGTTTTTTATTTTAACATTAATTTAATTTAAATATATAAAAATAGTCGAATTTTTGTAGCAAAAGCCCAATTTGAATATTTGCCTCATGTCGATATCTTATTCATTGACGATTATCCTATAAAGTCCAAACAGAAGTTCTTTCACATAATCTCAATTGCATCTGTATAGATTTTTGGGACAATTTTTATTTTCTCCTTTTGGGATCTCAGTGGGGTTTCTCTAATTGAAAGCCAGGGAAAGATCCTACGAACCCAGGCGTTTGGGTTTTGTTAAGCAACTCATGTTTATTACTTGTATTTATATCGCAGTTAAGAGACCCCCCCCCCCCCACATTCTCGATTTTTTATTCGAAAAATTTTATATGGGCTGTTAAAAGAATACCGATGCTTGTTTAGGTTTGTAACTTTGAACATATATAATTCAAATGTTAAAAAGGAAGAAAAATAATTTACAAAAATTTTTTGTTGTGGTTTTGTTGCTATTATTTGTGATAAAAAAGTCTTTATTTTTGATGGCGGGCATGATAAATCCTCACCGGAACATCGGAATCCGAAGATTTTTACAACACGAAAGGGGGTCCCCTTAATGCGAAGTTGCATTTGCGAATTAAGTTCAAATTTACCATGGTGTGGTATATGCCTTTCATCTAGAAACTGTCCTTTTCAAAGCAAATTTTTGCTGTAGCGATGGACTAATAATCCACACACCTATCCTTTCGGAAGTATATTAATACTTTAAAACGCCCGACAACATTTGTGTTGCTCTAGGAACATTGGTTCCTAGCCCTGCTCAGCTGGAATAAATTTTATTTATTTGAATTTTACCTGTAAGGACGATGATCTGTTGAATGTTTTTTAAGTGCGTTTTTCTTTTTCCAGTCGAGTTTAATGATCGAAGTTTAGCAATGAGGAAGACAGTCAGGAGAAAAACCTATGCACACACTGCAAATTAGGCTGATTCCTAAAGACATTGAAACCTCTACAGATGTTGTTATATCTTCTCCTCTTGACTTGGACTCTTGTAGGGATCTTCGTATTCTAATTTTTTCATTGTAAGAAATTGCGGATGCGTCTTTTTTGAAATCGTGTTTCAATATGAAGGAGTTGCCAGATCGAAACAAATCGAAACAACTCTATGTGGAATTTAAATACTATTTTAAAAAAATCCACGTCAATTTTTGGCCATTGAAAAACATGTTTTAAAACTTCTATATGGATTTTTGAAAAATATTTCCAAAACAGTCCTCGACTATATTTGGACTTTTAAAAAAGTATTTGATACTTATATTTGGTCGTTAATAAAATATTCTTAAAAAAATAGTTTCCTCAAAAAATATTTTTAAAAAATCTACCTTTAGTTTTTTTTTAATGAATGAAGCTATTCTTCTATATACAAATATCAATGGTCTCAATATGGTATGTCAGGTCTGTACTGCTGATGACCTATCAAAACCACGTTTCTGTCGGCCATACAGGCCTGTCGGCCCCTGATCGTTTTTCGAGTTTATCCGAAGGCTTCAGCAAATTTCAACAGTCCATTAAAAATCGAGGGATTGCAGCCTTCAAACCCTAAAAGGACCGAATGTGCTAACACCGTTACGGATTTTTTTTCATTTCACATTTTTTCCGAAAAATATTCCTTGAATTATTTTGAGTAGTATTTACTTGAGCTTACGTTTTCAAGGTTTTAAGGCGAATTTTCTCTTAATAAATATGTAATCACCATTATTAAGTGTAATATAATCACAGGCCATTTCTCCTAAGTAGTTTTACAAGTAATCAATTTTAACTACACAAAGTAAACACAGAGCAAAAACCTTGAAATTAATACTAAAATCTCTCAAAAAATACATATCCTTACAAATTTTTGTAATATTTCCTATACAACTGAGCAGCCTTGAAAGTGTGTGCCCACTATTACATGTAAAAGCTTTTCCTGGTAGCCTTGTAAACACTTTGTTATCCTTCGAATAAAAACATTTCCAAAAATATTTCCTTAAAAACGCAATCCTTCATCATTTATGCACGGAAGTGAACGAAGTGCATGCTCTGTGTGGAAAAACAATAACCCAACGAACGGACAGTCTTAGCTGCAATTTAAATGCACTGCCCTGCAAGGGACTTGGAGTGGTTTAGCGTTGCATGGCATGGCTGGTGCTGCTGCCACAGCTACTGCACCACTGATGGTGTGAAATGCAACCGGAAGGAAACGAAATATTGTTAAACATAACACCCCATAAGTGTAATTTATACATGAATTGTTACATATTGTTGCAATTTTTACACACGCACACACTGCTGCAGCACGAACTCACGAAACTCAACAGGGTAAAATGCTTAATCAAGGACTTGCTGTGCAACAACAAAACAACAAAAAATAAAATTAAAACAACAACTGCATAACAAAAGCCGGATTCTGTAAAAATATAAATACTGCTGCAGTAAAAGTAAATTAAAATAATGATTTATATATATTTACAAAAACAACAACACACAAATATTCGCTAAATCCACTGCAATATGTAAAAGAGGTTACTCTGCGCTCTTTTTTGTGTTTGTGGAGAGAAGAGCATAACCGCATGGAGTTTATTTCTCCTGTACTTGGCATTGTAATGAAATGATACAATAGGATCCGCTTTGGAGGTTGAGTGTGCAAGAAACAGGTGGTTGGTTAACTGGCTGCCCTGCGAAGCTTTGCTGAATGTTTTGGTCAATTGTTATCCTTGTGGCCAAAAAATTTTTCGGTAAATTTTATTTCATTTTTTATTTTTAAGATTTTAAATGGGCTGGTAAATGAATACCAATGCTTGATATATGTAACTTGGCACATATATATTTGAAGATTTAAAAAGGAAGAAAAATAATTTACCAAAATTTGTTGTTGTTGTTTTGTTGTTGTTTTTGGGTTCAAAAAAAAGTTCCATATTTTCGATTGCGGGCTAATTTGAATTATGAAAATATGTGTTTGAATATCCTTCTGGCTCTCGAAATAACACACAACAATTAACAAAATGGCGGAACTTTGAAAATTTTTTTTTTTGGAAAATTTTGACACCGAGAAGAGGGGGATCCCAAACATTATAAAAGAAAACAGAAGAAGAGGAAGAATAATTGTGGATAAATAAATTGAAAATAAAAAATTTTCCTGAATAACACAGTTACGAATTTTTTCACCTGCCGCCAGATTTCGTTTCGTTCCACGAAAATTTATTGGTGGTGGGCTAGATGTTAGTTTGTCATAAACAGTAGTTACCACCGCCAGCAAATGGCGGCGAACCGCAGACACCGGTAAATATCTTCACTTAACCCGCCAACCAACGAATTGTGCCAATTAGCCTCGCAGCAAATAAATTTAGGAGGCAACAATACATTTTAGCGAATATTTGCCTAGCATTTTTAATTAAATCAATTTCCATGGTAATTGGAAAGGTAAAGAAGTCAGCTACAATAACAACAACAATAATGCTACATCATTATGTAGGTGGAGTTGTAGTCATCGATGAGGAAGGATGCCGCTGCTGCTGCCAATTGTGTGGCATAGGTCGCCGTTTGTTGATTTTGGGATTTCCACCGCTTGTCATTGGAATTTTACCAAAGAAATACACACACACACGCGTTCGTACACCCACACACACACAATTGCGGTTAAATTCAATATCCTTTTGCTTAGTTTATGTTTCTGCACAAATAAATGTCAAACTGTGTCTCTTAACTTTTCTCAACGACAACAATTGAGAATGCTGGGATACATAAATAAAGTGAATTGGAAATCCCAGTCCACCTACAAACATGTTCGCATTATAGTGATGTGAGTTATGTGTGAATTAGGGAAGAGATTTTGTAAGCGAACCGGATGTTAAATAGAATACAATTGTGAAAAATTTGAAGGAGAGGAATTACCTTAATGGAAAGCTCGAGGTGGGTGAAAAAGACCTGAAACAAACAAGAACAGAATAGTTGGACACAAGAAGCAAAGTTCGGCATTAGATCTCTAGTCTACCGATGTTTAATGGAGTGTTTATTTTTCAAATTTCTTCAAAAAAAAAAATATATATATATATATATATATATGTTTGCCTAAATCCACTTTATGTTGAAAATGCATAGTTCATCTAAATTCAGGAAATTGTTATCTATCGATGTTCCAAAAATTGGAAACCCTCTATTAGTGTTTAGTACTTAGGGCTGTCAAATAGTATTTTATATATGGAAGAAAGACCGGATTCCTTATAAATATTTTCTATAGAAAGAAGGTCTTCTATGAGCCTTCAATAGGACCACCTAGGACTCCTATTGTCATAAGTCTTTCTATGGGTTTTCTATACAAATAACACTATCTATGAGACTTCTATAGACAGAATAACTTATATCGGCTTTCTATATCGGTTTGATTGGACTTCTAATGACAGAAACCCTCTTGTGTATACAAAAGCCCTTTTATAGCATTCTACAGATAGTATACCGCCAACCATAATTCGGATTTTCGGAAGTCTTCACATTAGAACCCGGTTTTCCTATGTTCCATTCCCACATCACTATTGAACGCATATAACCCGAGGTTATTGAAAAGCAATTTGTCAATGTTTGTGCTAGCATATGTCGTCGTCGTTGCCCTCCCACACATTCAACCGCATGAAAGAAGAAGAACAATTGATAACTCTTCTGGAAATATAGAGCAGACCTTGAAACATCTTTAAATCAATAGAACAAAAAATCGAATTCCAAAATGAAAAAAAAAAATCATGGAGTATAACAATAGAAGGATATATAAATTTAATAGACGACTTTCCCTGTAAGCTACAACATATGATGACAGTATTATATTTTTTATCACACATACACACAAAAACCCCGACAATAACAAGGCCAATAACACAACGAAATAAAAAACTGATGATGAAAATAAACAATAAAAAAATATGTTACAAGCCTTGTATTATAAACGAATTAATGTCCCAATTTTCTGTTTCTGATAAGACCTTGAAAATTGATATTTTTGTAGAGTCAATGGGGGAAATGGTGCCAAACAAAGTGGGTTATGTACATAGACCTACATTTTTGGGGGAAGAGAAGATATTGTAATAAATAATTGAGGGATACAGAAATTGCTTGGTTCAAATGCTGTTTTACAAGCCTTTTATATATTTGTGTATTCAGTAGAGATTTTAAATACATTGAAGAACATTTATTGGTCTTAAATCGACCGAAGGTCTCCTATAGATGAAACCCCAGATCTATACGGCCTTTCCTTTTTTGTATCACTACTATTATTCTTCCTCACATCAGAACCTACCTTCTATATATAGAATACATAATTTTATTAATTTAAAGTATTCTGTTGGTCTTCGTGAGAACATAAGCGATATTTTATAGCCAGAAGACCTAACATCGGTCATCTACAGCTCTTGTGGAAATTAGATCATTCGCATATCAATTCCTGATTTGTTATGGTCCCATATAACGATGTTCACTTTTCGATATTTTAAATGGTTGTGGGCATAGCCCCGTTCGATTTTATATACTTTGATAGTGAAGTGGTTATAATTCGGGATTTCATGCATTTGACGATTAAAAAATCTTCTGTGCAGAAAATGTTCAATATTTGTCATCTTTTTGACATAGCTTCCATAGAAAAGGGTGCTTCCATTAAGTAAAGGTGTATTTCGAGTTCTCGGAAGATAAAATTTTTAATATTGCTCAATATTTTGATATAGACTCCATGTTCGATATGCTGGACGTCTTAGGTCGAATTCTCTGCACTTTCGTGACAAAAAATATTCAATATAGGTCCATGTTTCATTTTAGGTATTTGGTGTCTGTGCCAAAATTACTGATATACATGTGAGGAATATTTGTTAACAATCAATTAACCCTCTGAAGGGGTTTTCGGTCTCCTTTCAAGAAAAGTTTGAAAACACCTTTAAAACGGGGTTATATCAGGCCAGAATATTCTACAAAAATGTTCGCCATAAAGTTTTACTATTAGTCTCAGAATAGACCAAACGAACTGTAAAAAATCTTAAAAATATGAATACTAATTTTAGGGCTGGTGGAGCCCATATTTCATTCCTTGTCAAATATCGGCGTACAAACTACAATATTCTTCTCGTTCACTTCTGATTTAGTTATTTTTGACGTTGAAGACCTCTCCATTTACGTTCTCCTTAACTAATACAGTATTTTTTTTTCTATATTCTCTAGTTACTTGGAAATCACCAACCACATTTGTAGAACAAAATCTTTAAAACATGAAAAATAGTTTTTGTAATACTTTTTCCCGGAGCACAAAGACATTGGACAAAAAACTTTGCATTTGTCAAGTTTTTGTGGTGAAGAAAACAAAGCCGAAAAAGAGAGAAAGATGTGTAGGAAAACAAAAAATAAACTATTAAAGAAATCAATAACGAATATTGAATGCGTTTCCCAAAAAAAAAATCTGGTTTTTGTGTAAACTTTATACGAAACTTTGTAAATACTTGAAAATTGGGAAGAAAAAATCGACAGTAAAATGTAATCTGTACATATTTATCATTTAGTATTCTGAGCTTTATTATGAAAAATATTTTTTGAATTCGAATAACATTTAAGAATCAATTTTTATAAAAGAAAAAAATGTTATTTGAGTTTTTAAATACTTGAAAAATTTTGAATTGATGTTATGTCGGTGAGGTTGTGCTCTATTGAAAGGAACAATCATGTTTCAGCAATGGGTCTCACAGTTTCAATTCCAGTTTGGCCCCACTGGCATCTAGTTCTTCAAATGTCATTACTTAATCGACTCGTTGGAAATGTTCGCCTAAGATATTTTTTTTATTTTCAAAAATATAATCATGCAAGCATCGATCCGCCCCTTTCATCTATCGTACATCTTGCTTGCATCCTTCCCAAAACGAATTCAATAACTAATAATGTTTAGACAATTTTCTATTTGCTTGCTGATTGGGGAAATGAAGCCAGAGGACCAACAGTCACGAATGTCTACTTTAGCATTTGATTTTTCAAGAATGTCCTGTAGTTAGTGGTTGGTTGTCCTTCATCGGAATGTCCTCAAAATACTAACACATAAATATTACGACTAAAGTTGTAATATTCAATAATGATTATGTTTCGTTATATTTTCAACCATTTGCTGGCTACTTTTTTTGACATTGCACACTGTACTTGGAAAATGAATGAATGAGATCCGTTAGGGAGCGGGATAGGGGACCGAAATGTCATTGAAAGAACTCCGTGGAAATTCCCCTAAAGGAATTTTGATGTCTGCACTTTTTTGTCTGGTTTTCTATTGAATTTTTATTTATGGAAAGGAAGTACTGTAGACTTCTTTATTTTTGCAAAAATAAAAAGAAAACAAGACAAAGCAAAAAAAAAAAATTGGCATCGTTAGGAGTTCAATGAATGTCGATGCAGCAGGGTTTCTATTTTGATTGAGTGGTGAATATTTTTTTCTCTCTAAAATTTTTGTAACTGGAATTATGCGCCTACACTTGGAAAAATCGAAGAAGTTGGGTTGAGTAAAGGGAATTGTGTACACTTTAATGTGATGGAACTTGTTGATGGTGTGTGTGAGATCTATCGAGTCCATTTTAGTGAAATTCAAGTAAGTTATCACAAAGTTGTCAAGGTACTGGAAAATGTCCTAGAGTCTGAAAATACCAGGGGTTAGGATGTCATTGTTTTCCAATCAACTACAGTTTCTGTCAATATCATTCCTATCACAATCTAACACATATAACTGAAGGTGAATATATTTTGGCCTAAAGAAACCTTAATCATTACTACATTTATAGAAAATAAAATTAAAAAAATCAGAGGGAAAGATGTACACATCACATTTTAAAAAATCCACGCCTAGAACTAAAATTGTCCCTTAAAACCCCCTTTTAAAAAATCCACGCCTAGAACTAAAATTGTCCCTTAAAACCCCCTTTTAAAAAATCCACGCCTAGAACTAAAATTGTCCCTTAAAACCCCCTTTTAAAAAATCCACGCCTAGAACTAAAATTGTCCCTTAAAACCCCCTTTTAAAAAATCCACGCCTAGAACTAAAATTGTCCCTTAAAACCCCCTTTTAAAAAATCCACGCCTAGAACTAAAATTGTCCCTTAAAACCCCCTTTTAAAAAATCCACGCCTAGAACTAAAATTGTCCCTTAAAACCCCCTTTTAAAAAATCCACGCCTAGAACTGAGATTGTCCCTTAAAACCCCCTTTTAAAAAATCCACGCCTAGAACTGAGATTGTCCCTTAAACCCTTTCAAAAAATCCACGCCTAGAACTGAGATTGTCCCTTAAACCCTTTTAAAAATCCACGCCTAGAACTGAGATTGTCCCTTAAAACCCCCTTTTAAAAAATCCACGCCTAGAACTGAGATTGTCCCTTAAAACCCCCTTTTAAAAAATCCACGCCTAGAACTGAGATTGTCCCTTAAAACCCCCTTTTAAAAAATCCACGCCTAGAACTGAGATTGTCCCTTTAAACCCCCTTTTTAAAAATCCATGCCTAGAGCTGAGATTGTTCCTTAAATAACCCTTTTAAAAACCAACATTAGACCAAGAGACTGACCCCTAACTTACCCCTTTAAAGTTTCCACGCCTTGAACCTTTTAAAATATCCATGCCAAGAGCCGAGATTACCCCTTAAGGGGACCCCCCCCATTCTCGGTGTCAAAATTGTTTTTGATTTAATTCGAATCTACTCTAATTCTAGAATGTTCCTACAAAATTTCAAGTAAAAATCTCAAGAACTCTTGAAGATATAGCCGATTTATTGTGTCAGCATCAAGTGACGGCTAAAGGGCTTCTCAAACTTTAAACGCGTTTTTCTCAAAACGAATGGCGGGCACGATAACTCAAAAACTAGTAATCCAATCGGTTTCAAATTTTGACACGTTTCTCTGGGAGTGTGTAGCTCTCGTATGAACTAGGATAAAGCCAATCGGTGAAGATCTTCCTTATTTTTTAACTTAGTTTGTGGTAAAAAATAGGCGATTTTCCATAAAAAAATTTTCAAAGTTCCGCCATTTTGTTAATTGTTGTGCGAAGTCAATAATCCTAGTTCATACGAGAGCCAGACATGTCCTCTTTCTAACACAGTTGGAATTTTCGGATTCCGATGTTCCAGTGAGGAGTTATCATGCCCGCCATCGAAAATAAGGACTTTTCTTTGAACCCAAAAAATAACAACAAAACAACAACAAAAAATTTTGGTAAGTTATTTTTCTTCCTTTTTAAATCTTCAAATATATATGTGCCAAGTTACAAACCTTAACAAGCATTGGTATTCATTTACCAGCCCATTTAAAATCTTAAAAATAAAAAATCGAGAATGGGGGGGGGGGGTTCCCTTAAATAACCATTTTAAAAACCTACGCCTAGAATCGAGATTGTCCCTTAAGGGAACCCCCCCATTCTCGATTTTTTATTTTTAAGATTTTAAATGGGCTGGTAAATGAATACCAATGCTTGTTAAGGTTTGTAACTTTGCACATATATATTTGAAGATTTAAAAAGGAAGAAAAATAATTTACAAAAAAATTTTGTTGTTGTTTTGTTGTTGTTTTTTGTGATCAAAGAAAAGTCCTTATTTTTGATGGCGGGCATGATAACTCCTCACTGGAACATCGGAATTCGAAAATTCCAACGGTGTTAGGAAGAGTACATGTCTGGCTCTCGTATGAACTAGGATTATTGACCTCGCTCTAAAATTAACAAAATGGCGGACCTTTGAAAAAATATTTTTGAAAAATCACCGATTTTTTACCAAAAACCAAGTTAAAAAATAAGGAAGATCTTCACCGATTGGCTTTATCCTAGTTCATACGATAGCAGTACACTCACAGAGAAACGTGTAAAAATTTGAAATCGATTGGGTTATTAGTTTTTGAGTTATCGTGCCCGCCATTCGCAAAAAAATGTTTAGAGAAAAACGCGTTTAAAGTTTGAGAAGCCCTTCAGCCGTCTGACACAATAAATCGGCTATATCTTCAAGAGTTCTTGAGATTTTAACTTGAAATTTTGCAGGGACATTCTTGAATTAGTGTAGATTGGAATTAAGTCAACAAAAATTTTGACCCCGAGAATGGGGGGGGTCCCCTTTAAATAACAATTTAAAAAAAAATTTATGCCTGGTGCTGATATTGTCCCTGACCGAAATTACCCTTTTGAAAAATCCACGATATTGTTTTTTAAATATTTTTTTTAATAGAAAGTCGAACGTATTAAACATTTCACCAATTTGATCACACCTCTTAATACGGTTTTAATATTCATATTATTCTTATTTTTGTTGAATTCTTTTTAATTTCCTTGCCTTTCTCTACCCTGACTATCTAAAACATAAATTGTTTCTGTGTACAGTACACAGCCTTAATGCCCTTGGTGGTATTTTTTTCAGTATTTCTTCATTATTTTGTCATCATTTATTTCAATATAAATGGCCAACAGCCATGGCCAACCACAGTTCATTAAGCAAATCAATGCCACTAAAGAGATCTATTAATAATTTTTATTATAATTTAATATTTACAAGAACACAAATGAAGTTGCAATCTCTGGAGAGGTACTGACTATAATGACTTTGCTTGGATTTTGTGATTACAAAATGAAAAAAAAAAAAATATTTTTTAATTGGATTTTAAATAAAAAAACAATAGCAAATAACATCGCATAGCAGGGGATGATAATGAAAATTCAATATTAATGAATACAAAAACACGAAATCAGCATCATTAGCATGAAAACTAAATCAGCAATTACCTGGAGTATTTTATTATTGCTGCAACAAAATGTCTGCCGGCAATCAGAGCTAAGAACATTTCAAACCAAATTTTAATGGTCATTTGCATTTTTAATTAAGATAAACTTCGACGTCATAGTCGTTCGACATTAATCTCTACAGTTTGTCTTGTAGACGAGGTGGGAAAACAAGTTGACCTCCTCATCATCATCATCTTCCATCAAAAACGGACTCAATGTTTTTTTAAAACTTTTCAACATTTATTTTTGGTAGTATCATTTTTCCACAAAAAGTTACGCTTTTGAGGCCATCGAATGGATAGGGCATCATTTTACAAGTTAATACTTGGACAACAGCAAAAAATTAATTTTTTTAGTTTTCCCCTGGCTAACTTTTAATATATCTTTGAGGAACTTTTCATTCCTATAACACCTCCTTCTCCTCCTTCTTTAAAATGAGACAGACAAATATTTTTTTGTGAAGGCAGAGGCGTGGTTTAGGTTCACCCAAAAGAAGACTGTTTTCTAATTTTGGAATGGAGATTTTATTTTAGAGTTTATACCCCCTTTTTGCAAAAAATTAAAAATCTCCTTGGATTACCACGCCTCTGTTCATAGTAGATTTTCTATTAAGAAGAAGCCATTAACTAAAATTACAAAGTTTACTTAACGTAGCAAAAACTCATTCATTCTATATCTTTATCTTGCCAACATAAACCTATCACTTGCGTGGCAACCCCTTGGACATTTTTTACGAAGACTATCCTTTCGCCCATTCCATCCCCCTTGTTCAATATTTATGTGAAAAATTACTTTTCAATTTCCTTGCAACTTACAAAAATTTGTATGCAAAATGAGAAAAAAAGCAACTACTCTCAAAAAGTTATCAAATTCTGCTGCAATGACTTCGAAGACGACGACACGACAACCATGATGAGAAGTGTAATACCAGAGAACTCCAAAAGCGTTAACAATTTCCTTTCTTTGCAATATTTCACCAAACAGAAAAAAAAAAACAAAAACTTACATTTCCCAAAATATCTATTAAAAATATTGTCCAGAAGCAAAGTCATCGACTAAGCAAGCAATCCATCCTATCTAGGCAACCATCGTCAGCAGCACCATCAGCATCAGCAACAACCTACTTAGTTTTGGGAAAAGGAAAATATTTGTATTTATTTTGTAATAAGTTATGATTTTTGTGGAAGTTAAGGCTGTTGCCACAACTTCGGCTGTTGTGTGCCGCGGAAATATTTGTTCACAAACACGACTTACAGATGCAGCGCAAATAAATTTTAATAGAAAATCCAGTAGAGGATATTAATATGAAATGGTATTACTTATTGAGAGAAAAGTACTTTGTGGGACTTCCATGAGCAATGTCGTGCTATAAAAATATTTTCTGAAGTAATCGAAGTTTTTGCGAGACCTACTATTTTTTTTGTCCAATGAAATTGTCCCTCAAATTACCTTTTAAAAAATCCACACATAGAGCTGCGGTTTCCCCTCAAATAACCCTTTAAAAATCCAACATTAGAGCTGATATTGTCCCTTAAATATTCCTTTTCATAAATCCACGCCTAGAGCTGATATTGTCCCTCAAATAATCCTTGTTAAAATCCCATCCTCGAACTGAGATTGTCACACCACAAAACCTTTTTAAAAAAATCCAGGCCTGGGGAGAAAATTTCCCTTGAATACGCCTTTAACAAATCCGCGCCTCAAACTACGTTTGTATCATTTTAAAAATATCCCCATATAGCTGATATTGCGCTTAAAAAGCCTGTTTAAAAAATTCCTCGCCTAGAGCTGATATTGACCCTCAAATAACCCTTTAACAAGTCCACGCCTAATGATGAGATTGTCCCTTAAATAACCCTTTAACAAGTCCACGCCTAATGATGAGATTGTCCCTTAAATAACCCTTTTATCCACACATAGAGCTAAGATTGTCCTTTTAATAAAAATTCCAAGCCTAGACATAAAGTTGTCCCTTAAATAAAAAATCCACGCTTAGAGCTGAGAAAAAAATTCGCGCATAGAGCTGACATTGTCCCCTTCCCCAACCACTTTTAAAAAATCAACGCCTAGATCTGAGATTGTCCCTTAAATAAATATCTCTGCCTAGAATTGAGATTGTCTCTTAAAAAAAAATTCACGCCTAGAGTTGATATTGTCCCCTAAATAACCCTTTTTTAAAATCCACATTTCTTTTAGAAATCCACGCCCATAGCTGAGAATGTCCCTTAAACAGCTCTTTCAAAAAAAAAAAAAAAAAATACACGCCTAACCCATGTCTAGAGCTGAGATTGCCCCTTAAATAACCCTTTAAAAAAATTCACGGGAAAACTAAACTGGTCCCAATAAGCAATTCATCATATATAGGCCCCGATCTTCAAATGCTCATAGATCGAATTTCTCTTTCGAGGTATACTGAAATAGACAACATAGCGAGTCCTCGTATAACATCAATCATCCAATGAAAAATCAGCCCATGCAAGGAAGACAGGTGTCCCGTCCTTAATATATGGAATCAAGGGTTAGATATAGAGAGAGCCATAGGTCCTGCCTATATCTCTGCCGCTCGATGACAGCTTGCTAAATATTCTGAATGATGCCTTCTTTATTTTGAGTTGAAAAAAACATACCTCCAGTGCCGAGGTGGTCAGTTTATGCTTATGTTCCTGGTAGGCCCTGATAAAATCCAAGCGTGTGTTCCTGATAAATCTTCTTGTCTATTAATAAGAATATCCTTAAAAAATCCATGTAAATGACTCGGACAGTTCTTGAAAAGTTTATATTTAAAATTGTGGATAGCTCTTTAAAAATCCAGGAATTTGGCCTCTAATAGCTCTTGAAAAATATCCCTTATAATCCTGGTCATCATCATTATGTCTTGAAGAAATCTTCTCAAAAATCAAGATTTTGTTTCTAAGCTAACCTCAGTACTTAAAACGCAAGGGATGATTTCGTTTCTTTTTCATAATTTTACATGAAATTATTTTTAATTCTAAAAATTGTTTCGATCCTCAAAGTGATGTGAACTCATCACTAAACTTCATGCTAAATGTTAAACTTTTGATTTTCTTTTTTTCTTAATTTGTTATATTTCTAAACATATTACCAAACTACAACAACTTTTCATAAATCCTCTATATATTTTCAGCTAATATTTGCCAAACATTTACCAAGGCTAATAACAATTTTTACATAGCCAAGAACTTTGTTTGTTGTTAGCACAACATATATATGTATTCGAATTTATGTTTTGAAAACTTAATGTATATGCTAGGTAAACTTTAGTTTAGCTTTTTGAAGCGAGTATTATTGGTATCAAAGCACACACAGCTTCAAAACTATGATCTAATAGAAATCTTAACAAAGTCACCCAGGCAAAGTCTCCAAAAAGCCACACATTTCGTCCTGAGTAAAAGTAAACATTTACAATTACATAACCAAATAAATTGCCCAAGGAGGAATGTACACGAGTGTGTGTGTTCTCTAAATTTCTCTCTGTCCTTTTCGTCCACGTGTTTTAATAGTTAAATGTATGGCCTTAGATTTTGTGTGCGACGAAAGGCGAGGACAGATTTATTTCATCATCGCACTGAAACTCTATAAGGATTTGAACTTGTTTCTTGTTGTTGTTTTTCGACAAAGTTTAGTGACCAATGTCATAATAGTTTGCCCAGCTTCTGGGTGTTGAGAACAGTGGAACGAAATTGACGGAATAACTCTCCTGGAAATATGACTTAAAAATTCTCGGTAAAAAAATCCACGTAAGCTCTTGAGAACATATTTTACATATTTTAAAAAATCCACGCTTATTGCTCTGAGGGTCCTTGAGGAACTATTATGTAACCCTTTAAAAATCCACGCCTAAGCTGAAAACTGTCCAGTCAAAAACCTTACAAGAAATCTATATCCCCTCTAACAATCCGTCTAAAAATCTACGCCTAGAGATAAGAGTATCGCTTAAATAATCATTCCTAGAGCTGAGATTGTCAATTAAAAAATCGTTTAAAAAATCCACCACTAGAACTGGGATTGTCCCTTAAATAACCCGTTTAAAAATCCACGCCTAGAGCTGAAATTGTCCTCTAAGAACACTTTAAAAAATCCAAGCCTCGAGTTTTGATTGTTCCTTAATAACTCCTTTAAAGGGACCCCCCCATTCTCGGGGTCAAATTTTTTTTTTTTTTTTGACTTAATTCGAATCTACACTAATTCAAAAATGTCCCTACAAAATTTCAAGTGAAAATCTCAAGAACTCTTGAAGATGTAGCCGATTTATTGTGTCAGCATCAAGTGACGGCTGAAGGGCTCCTCAAACTTTAAACGCGTTTTTCTCTAAAATTTTTTTGCGAATGGCGCGCACGATAACTCAAAAACTAATAATCTAATCGGTTCCAAACTTTGCAACGTTTCTCTGGGAGTGTATAGCTCTCGTATGAACTAGGATAAAGCCAATCGGTGAAGATCTTCCTTATTTTTTAACTTGGTCTTTGGTAAAAAATCGGCGATTTTCCAAAAATATTTTTTCAAAGGTCAGCCATTTACGAGAGCCAGACATGTACTCTTTCTAACACCGTTGGAATTTTCGGATTCCGATGTTCCAGTGAGGAGTTATCATGCCCGCCATAAAAAATAAGGACTTTTCTTTAATTACAAACAACCCGTCTAAAAGTCAACACATAGAACTGGGATTGACTCTCAAAGAAGCCGTTTAAAAAATCCACGCCTAGAACTGGGACTGCCCCTCAAATAACCCGTACAAAAAATCCACGCCTATGTATGAGTTTTTCCCCTAAGAACCCTTTAAAAAGATCAGGCCTCGAATTCTAATTGTTCCTTAAATATCCCATTAAAAACCCTTCTTAAAAATCCAGTCCTAGGGAAGAGATTTCCCTTTAAGAACCCTATTAAAAAAACCACACTTATATCTTTTAGAGTCCTCGAAAATTATTCTTTAAAAAATCGCCGCATATTGCTTTGATAGTCCTTAAAAAAATATTCTTTAAAAAATCCCCCGCCTATTGCTCTGATTGACCTTGAAAAAATATTCTTTAAGAAATACCCGACTATTGCTCTGATAATCCTTGAAAAAATATACTTTAAAAAATTCACGCTTTCTACTCTGAGGGTCCTTGGAAAATATTCTTTAAAAAACGGACGCCTATTGTTCTGATAGTCCTTGGAAACTTTTTTGCTCCTTTTTTGCTTTTGCTCCAACAGTTCCACCAAAAACTATAAACAATTTACTATTTTTCATTGAAAAACTATTCACGTTTATAACTTCGATACTCGCTTAAAAATATCCTTTTAAAAAATCACACTCCTGATGTATTCTTTAAAAAAAATTTCGTGACCACTGTATATGTTTATACACACATATATATCTATACTAATATTGAGGTAATGCAGAATGGTCAAATCTTAACTCCATGGCCTAGGCCAGTTTTTTTGCACTACAAATTCAAAGGTTTCTCTTCGTCTCTATCTCTCTTCATTTCTGTTTCCGATTAGTTATATAAACACATGATCAAATACTACACATGATATCTACTTTCAGAAAGGCTTCTGCACACATACACATGAAACGGATTCAATAACCCAGTAAACCAAAACGTTTATTGTCCGGAAAAACATTTTTGATTTCCGAACTATAAACGTTTTGTCAGACATGTCGTAATGATTTTTGAACCAGATTATGTTTCAAGTTCTAAAGTAATGTTTTTGATTTTTTCGACGATCCTTAGAGAATTATGACGGAATTCTAATATAATTGAAGAATTATTTAGGTAAAAACTTTAAAACGGGGAAAAATCGAACATGAGTCTACGATATCGGTTAAATTTCTTATTCAATTCTTTAAGTATTGCCCACTCTTTATCCGATAATTTAAATATTGCTGGGATATTTACTCACTCACACACACCCACCCCGAAATACAAATTTTTATAAAATATGTATAGCCTTTGAACTTTCTACCAAAGCTCTCAACGGTGTCCATTTCTATTTCTAATGGCTTCAATGGAAAAGTTTGTCTCGATGTTGTTGTTGCAGTAGTGGTGGCTATTTCGTTTATTTTTTGCTGTTCAAGGTATTCGTGTTCATTGGACCATAATTTGTAAAACTTGATACAAATTTTGTTAATCTTTTTAGTTGGTTGAATATTTTTCTATATTTCATATTTTTTGCTATTTTTGGCACAGCATTTTTATGGTCTTCATGGGAATTAAATGCAAAAACGAGTTGTTTCTTCTAATTTATTAAATGAATGCGAATCAGGTTGTATGTAATTAATTTAGTGTGAGTGGGTTTAAATAATATTTTTAAGACCAATACGAATGTTTTTTAGAGGCGTGGCTTTTTTAAAGAACATTTTTCAGCTATTTTCAGTGGCGAAGATTTTTGAAATAATTGAAGAATATTTTAAAAAGTCATTTGTTAGAGATTTTTATATGCGAGAACTTTTTATCTTCTCTAAAAAAAAATTTTACAATTTCAAGAGATTTGTATAGGATTAGATTTTTGATTTTGCAAAATAGTCAGGCTTAATCCCAGTTTATTATTTTTATAAAAAGCAACTATTTGTTAGTGGGGAATGTATGTCATTGTCCGCCGAGGGGTAAGGCAGGGAAGACAATGGTTTCGGATCCGCCACTGATCATCATCAGTTCCCTTAGGTTTTTGTTGGCATATTCTCCCCAGAAGCTTCTTTACAAAAAACCTTTCAAACCCAAATGTCTCTTGTGACATTTCGAAGTTCTTACGTATAGTTCTTACGATAGTTGTTTTTTTTTATAAAAACAATAAACTGGGATTAAGCCTGACTATTTTGCAAAAACCAAATACAAATGGCATTCCAAATAACCCGCCAAATTTTAAAAAATTCTGTGCAGTGTCGATTTTTAAGAACTTTATAGAGTCGTGGATTTTCGAAAAATATATTAAGAGGCTTTAGGAATAATTTAAGAGGCATATATTTATAGAAACATGGTTGTACGTGTTGGGTTTTAAGCCATTTTTAAAGTTGTGGATTTTTTATACTTATTTTTCCAAATAGGAGCGTGGATATTTATCAAAGACTTCTGGAGTGTAGTCCCTACTTTTCTTTGCAGTCTTCTATATGAATCTGAACGCTAAATAACTGCTATGGATTCAAAACCTTTGGAATGTATTATAAAAATAGTCGATTTTATTTTAAACTTTAACTTAATTAAATTAATAAACAAAACAGTCCCCCAAGATTGAATCGTGAAAAAAGCTCCTTTTATTTTTGTTACTCATATTAAAATGATCACAAAAATGTTAGAGGTCATGGTAGCAATTGTACGAATACTAACAACATCACAAGAGTCCACACGTGTTGTCTGCAGAATTTAGTAGCTTTATGGTTCGGTAGTCACCTTTAGTTATCTCGAAAAATGTCAATGATGTGTGTCGTATCTTCGTGACGGTTGTCTTAGAAATAGAGACATTTGTGTTTCTTTGTACGTTAAACGTACACACGTAGTCTGGTGCTGCAATGCATTTTGATATGACTTTCTTAAAGATGCGGGCATCAATTCAGTAGAAAAGGGTTCATGCAGCCAAGTCAAGGTGTATGGGGAAATGCAACAGTTGGTAAAGTTTGGAGATAATGAATTTATATGGAATACCGTATATGAACACAACTAACTTCTATTTATGAAGAGCATATTTTGTTACAGAACAAAACAATTCATGTTTGTCTGTTTTAATGCAGATATTTTTTTGTCATGATTTTTGCTTCTCTACTCTTAATTATCCATAGCAAACTTCGCTCATTGAAGTGATTTCGAAGTTCATGTAAAAATAAAATGTATTTATTTCTGAAAAGGATATAAAATTTCAGTAAGACTATCCCGATTGTATCTTAAACCATTCTATCACAAAATATATCCTGGTAGAAAAAAATTTTCCCATTTCAACATTCTCAATCACTTGTTTTTAAATCTATCAGGAATTTCCAGATTGAATCTCCTTACTCAATTGTCAGTTTAATCACGTGTGAAAAAACACACTGCACCACAAGGTGTTAACCAGCTATGCCTGTGATCCGCCTTTTTTGATTCATATTTTAAGTCGTTATTTATTTTTAGCGGTCAGCCTTCGTGCCCTTATTCTTACAACGCCCTGTGGACATGCCCTACCTACCTTACCTATTTGTGGTGCACATGGTGGGCATGGACATTGCAACAGTTACACAAACTATGGGTGTGATGTGTATGCATGGTGCACGTGTCACGCGTGTGCCGACCAGACACTGTGTAACCCTTCGCTGTGCTTAGCGAGCACTAAGCCAAACAGGAAAATAGATAGCCACCAGCCAACCAATGTCCTAATACCAAAGGCTAATTGTTGTTGGTGTGCGACGTCATCTAGTCACACTTTAGCAGATACCACGGGTTCTGGCTGATGCATCAGAATGTAGTAATGCTGGCTCAGGTGTTAAATATTTTAAAAAGGTGACTGGTGACACAACACAGCCACACCATCATCATTGTCGTCAGCAACATCATCATCAGCAGCAACGGCAGCAGTTTACAGTTAATTCCTTTTTTTGGTTTTCAGTTCAGGCTTTAGCCCCTATAAATCGTTACATCCGCCAAATGCACGTTACTGACTTTGTTGTTGTTGTCTTTTGCAGGCGATATGACAATCAACCTGTAGCTTCATGATGTTAACAAGTCACAAAGGGAAAATACCTGAAAATTACAGTTTTGCTTCCGATATAATCCTTAATGTTAAACTCTTTTAAAAAGGATTTGCAGGATTAAAACAACACCTCAAAGGCTGGGATATTTTACGTCCCTAGAAAGACACGCCATTCATTAAATAAAATTTGTGATTCATTGATAGAAAAAAAGTTTATAAAAATGAATGGAAGAATGGAAACCATTCAACAGGCCAGATAAAGAGGATATCTCCCAAAGTCCTTGTAGAAGATCTATAGGCAGGATAATTTTACATCTGAAAAGGGAATTTTTCTCAAGGCCTAAGGCGTGGCTTTTATAAAAATAACCTTAGTCTTGAATGTTTTAATAGAAAATGTTTTCAAGGTTCATTTTTTAATATAAAATTGCGTCAAAGGACTACAGAAAAAATGTATTCTATCTTTAGATGACCTGTGAAAGGAATTCTGTCTTTAGCAGATCTGTAGAATGTATTCTGTATATAGGAAACCTTTATAAGTTCTTATAGTTATTAAGGAACTTGTTTTTTGTTTTGTTGTTTTTGTTAAGGAACTTTAGAATTTCTTCGATCTATAGAAGACAATCTGAAAATCGTATATTTTTGATGACCTTTGAAAGTATCGCGAATATAGAAGATCTGGTGGATGTCACCTGTCTTCAAACAATTTCCCTAGACTATATTAGACCTCCCGATGGTCGTCTGTCTACAATTATTTGAGGGACTCTTTTATTTTCTCTTCAGACTACCATTGGGTAAATTTTACCCTTTAATTTAAATATGTACAAAGGAATCCAGTATTTGTTTCCATCCGAAACCACTTCCTTCCTTCACATATGTGTAAAGTAATTGCGAGAAACTATTCAGACAAATTCTTATTTCCCCTATTGATTTGTAATGATGTCAGGGTAGCAGTGTCTTCTACACAAAAAATAATGTTTATTTCATGCAAATGGGAAAGTCAAGTGCAAATCGAAATAAAATGGAGTTGAAGCCATCCTCCGTCCCATCTCAAGTTACAGTAGATTTCAGATACTGCCTTTGCATGAAAAGCACCCAAATATGCAATACATACGAACAATCTCCTTTTGCAAGGAGTTTCCTTGCATGTTTTTATTCCTCATGTTCGTGTGCTTTCACTCTCATTTTCATTCTCTGTGTATGCCCAGCAGCCAGAAATGCATAATGCAAATGCATGAATTCATAAAAGAATGTCGTCATCATTATTATCATCACTTGAGGGATTTACAAGGCATTACATACTTATGCTGGAGCTAGAGAACGGTCCTAAAAAAACAAATCCCTTTAGGGCTCAAATCCATAATGCCCAACATAAAGCATACCAAATTGTGGGAGCGTTAAGAAAGAAAAAATGAAAACCCAACCATCCTCCCATACCAACAATCACCCCCTAATATGATATAGCGATAAATAAAAAAACACACCAACAATAATCGTGCAATATATGGTTGTTTGCCGAGAGTGAATGCAAATCCGTTGCATCGCATAAACTTCAACGCAGTGCCGCCTTCACTATCATTCTTTAAGGTATTAGACTAGAAGACTCCATAATAGTCGTAGGTTTTTTCTTTTGCCTTTGGTTATGAGGAGTGTTTGTTTTTTTTTCTGAATGGAAAACAGAAGGAATACCAACCAATACATTGGCAGCATCTACTCGTACATTCATATGTCATACACGGACTATTGGCTGTTAAGGCAGTAAAATCCAGGATGGTAAAACCTGGTAGAAAAAAATCCCAATACTCATAATAGTCAAGAGCCACAAAACCTGTTCTGCTTTCTCCACTTTTTTCTCTTGCAGGCAGTTCTAGGAAATCCAGTCGAGTTACTGTAGGTAAAATCGAACTAAAAGCAATATCTAGGGCAAGTGAAAAAAGTGAAAATTCGGATAAAATTCACTTTCGTATGTTACTCAGGATGCGGAAACTATTTTACATTCACATACAAGTGTAATCTCAGTCGAACACAGAATTCTGAGCGATGCAACAACAATCATACACCAAAAAAATGTAGAATGGAAATTTCGAGCTTACCTTGAGGACAGTGGGTTTGGAATGCTGTAAGTGGTTACCAATAAAAGTAAGCGATATTTTATCATTACTCTTAAATTTGGTGAGGATTTTAAATGTTTTAAAAGGTTATATTGTTGCATTCTATATTCTATGGAAGACCTTTGAAAATTCCTCTGGTTTTGATAAACTTGTATAGGGTCTTAATTCTGCAGAAAATAGGTATAAGGTCCCCAATCTATAGTAGACCTTTTGTGAGGCATTCTGTTTGTAAAATATAGCCAGTCTTATTTTGATTTTTGTATCGACTAATACAATTAAAATATTTCGTTTTTTTTAATAATTGTAGCTCGTGCTGTTTAACGCATTGTAACTCCAGTACTTTTTATTTTGCATAGACAAAATAACCCAAGGAGGAAAGTATGCCATGCTGGTGCAAATACTTACTATCACGTATGACGTACCAAGGACATACGTGTAGGCTTATAAATGTTTCAATTTTTTCTTTTTACATATTTTCTATTATAGACTTCTTATACTGGCCTCTAGATCCGATAAACAAAATATTGAATACGTTACTGAATCCGAATCTAAACTGTTGTAAGATTATGTAGCTTCATTCGGATATATATGTTTATATATCAATGCAACAATATACCTGTGACTATTATATGTATGTATTTGTGTTACTTAAGAATCACTTCCACATTTCACTTACAAATGTGTGGGTAATATCGAATTTATATAGAGTATTCAATACAAAACGTACTCAAAGAGGAAATTCGAAACGACAATGGAATTACAGTTTAAAACTAATATTTCTAATCTTGTTAGAAATGAAGAAAGGTCTGATCAAAAAATCATTTTCAAAGTAATTCCCTCAGATGTAACAAACTAATGGCAACCACCATTCATTGTTCGGCGGGGTTTTATTGTGATATCGTTCTCCGTCTTTCCCCTTACTTGGTGTTTGTTATTTTTGAAACAGTACCTATTTTTTTTGGTTGCTAACGACCACTCACTCGATTGTGGCTAGTTTTACCTTCCATTTTTTTCACACACTCTTACCGTCCTCTGCATTTGTGTTACATAATTCGCATATGTATTTTCCAAATTATTTCGATATTAATGTTAAATACAATATATCAAACAAGTGTTGTTACGAACAAGAAGTTATGTGGTTGTTCGAATGACTCAGAACATAATGAACATGTAAGTAAATAAAAAGAAACGAGACAAGATATAATGAAGAAAAAGAAAACGTAAAATCAATATAGAAAAATTTAAACGACAAAGAATTTGTTCGCCACCCCGAAGTTGTTGTTTTTTTTCAATCTCTCCCTTTCTAACAAGAAGCCAATATATTTTTTTATCGAACGTTTCCATGCCTAACTTTCTCACCCCTGCAGACCGAGGGGGCGACCGCCCCTTTCGTAGGGATCGCCTAAACACCGTAATGCGCATTATGATTGAATATGAGAAGGGATAGGAAACCAGCTATAGAAGTCTACTTCTAAAGCCAGTTTGTTATTAAATTGTATTATTCATTTAAAAATACAATTATATTAGATTTTATTAGTTCTATATTCATGCAGAAGTCTACTTTAGAGTACACACAATTGAAATCAATACACATTTTACTAAGTGGATCTCCCATATTCATATAAAAATTAATTATATTCATAGAGTGCGGAAATCGCGACATTAGAATTTTTTTGTTCATATAATATATGAATTATCTCTCTTCTATGAGAAGACCTTTTCTTCTATGAGAAGAGCTTATTTTCTATGAGAAGAGCTTCTCTTCTATGAGAAGAGCTTCTCTTCTATGAGAAGAGCTTCTCTTCTATGAGAAGAGATTCTCTTCTATGAGAAGACCTTATCTTCTATGAGAAGAGCTTCTCTTCTATGAGAAGAGCTTCTCTTCTATGAGAAGAGCTTCTCTTCTATGAGAAGAGCTTCTCTTCTATGAGAAGAGCTTCTCTTCTATGAGAAGAGCTTCTCTTCTATGAGAAGAGCTACTCTTCTATGAGAAGAGCTTCTCTTCTATGAGAAGAGCTACTCTTCTATGAGGAGAGCTTCTCTTCTATGAGAAGAGATTATATTCTATGAGGAGAGCTTCTCCTCTATTCTATTCTCCTCTGTGATAAGAGCTTTTTCTTTTATGAGAAGAGCTTCTCTTCTATGAGAAGAGCTTCTCTTCTATGAGAAGAGCTTCTCTTCTATGAGGAGAGCTTCTCTTCTTTGAGTAGAGCTTCTACCTTCTTCTCTTCTGTTCGTCTCTGCTATACGAATATCTTCGGTTCTTCTGTAAGTAGATCTATTTTCTACGAAGATCTTCTTTTAGAAGTATAATTACATTTTCAGGTCTTCTATAAGAAAATCTTGCAGTCTTTTATGAAGACCCTACTGATTTTGCACTGGAAGACTTTATTGTCTTCTATAAAAAATGCCTCTCGGTTTTTTATACTAACATATTCCATAGAAAGTTCCACTTATATATTTTTAAAGACCTTCCGGTCTTGTACCTGTATATGGTCTTTTGTTTTGTTTTTTTTTTTAAGAAGGCCTTCTGTTTTTCGTTAGGAAATTCTTCTGATTATTTATACGAATTATCACTACTATTTTATTTTCGACAGGAATGTCAAGTTCTTTCTTACAAAAATATCTTCTGTTCTAATCTGAGAGAATGCCTTCTAGTCTCATTTTAACCGAATTACCTTTTGGTCTAGGTACACACTTTTTCTTCTTATCTTCTATGAAAAGGTCTTACAGTGCTCTATTCGACGGTCTTATGATATTCGAATACAGCACAGTTTCGTCTTCTATTAAAAGAAAATAGTGATGGAAATAAATACTTCCTCATTCAATAATTAACACATATATTATCTAAGAATTTCAAAGAATGGCGATATGGAACACACACAAGGAATGAATAAATAAATTTAAAGCCAGTCGAATCTGTTTCCAACACAAATAAATATTCCACTCAAACGAAAAAATTCTAATTCAATTTTCTGACACTTATCTAAATCCCGATAGCAGTTTCTTGCCATCGTAAGATGTTCCACTCATTCCGGCATAAATATGTATGTAGGTGTAATATGCAAATATACAATTAGAGATATAGATAGAATAACGATTCCTTAATATACACCAACACAAAGGTAAACACGCACACACACACCCGTAAAAACACTCAAGTCACAGCTTTAGGAATAGCATCGAGCTGAGTTGTTGTCATAGATACATAAATGAATATCAAATGAAAACAGAAGAAAAAAATCACAAAAACATAGAACGGAATCCTGTAAATCGAATATATGCTACGACTACAACAACTACTGAAAATCCAACGAGATTAGAGGGAGAACGAAAGGAGTCGTCGGTGTCGTTGTTGTAGTTTGTTTGTTAGCAACAAAAGTTGTCTCATTGTTTTTGTAATCCCCATCTCTTAACCAAATGAAGAGAAGCCAACAAAATAGATTATTTTTTTGTCTCCGATTTATGCAAAAATAGTTTGCATTTGTAATCCTTCGAATGAAAGGATAGTAGTAGCGATGTCCTGCATAGGAAAGAATACAAAACACTAAATTGAATGAATAATGTGAAAGAAAAATGTAGTAAACGATCCAACATTTGATCCCTAAATAACAAATGTGTAACAAGAATTTGGGTTGCTTCGAACATAACTAAGCAAATCCCTATTCCGTTTAGATTTTAATCTTGCCCTGTAAAATGTGTCAAAGGATTAACTAATCTCTGTATCCCTGTTGTTGGTTGGCGATTGTCGGTTGCAAATTCCTTTGCATTGATTAAAATAAATTATGCATTTGTTGTTACAGTTCTCGTTCCGTTTTGACACATTTTTCCATGATTTAATATTTTTTCCTTTCTTGGTGTGAAATGAGGTGTTGAAACTGACAGGATTGTTTGTTGCCTGGTGCATCTGCGGTCCATCCTTTATCCACAAAAAGGTGTTAATGAATGCAAATTGTATGGTTTTAAGTTGATTGTTTGAATCGCTCGACAAAAAATCTGTAGTTCTCAGAATTCAATTGACATCTAAATTGAATGGAGGATTTTTAGCGTTAGCTCAACACTTTTTCCTGAAACGAAGTCTTTCTTTTTTTGTTGGTGGCTGCATTCACTCATAACTTGAATGACTATTGTAAAACAATTTAGTTAAGATTTGTATTCATTTATTCAGTCTCTCCCTCGCCTGCTCGCTACCTTGCAAAATTATTCTTCATTTTCAAGACCCTCAGAAAATGCTCTTCTTTGAGAAGAAATGTTGCCGTCGTTGCCACGTTTCTCTTCATCAATATGCGTTTGTTTGCTTGCTTGCATTTCATTTTCATTCATGTCAAAATTTCATTTTGGCGGAATTGAATTTCTGTCCTGAATTAAAACAGTTTACGTTTAGTTTAGCATTGAGGAGAAATTTTTACAAATCTGATTTTAAGGTGCTCTTAGCGATTTTCCAATTTCATAGAATTCGTAATCGGAAATTGATTTGTGAGGATAATGGTGTGGTATTTTTAATCGATTTAAATAAAATGAGATTGGATTTTTTGTAAAGGAAGGTAAAAAAATGCATAAGTGACCAAATTATATGCTGAAATTATATTAATGGAAACTTCGAAAAATTCTGAGCCAAAGGTCTAAACGGTTAAATTTCTAATCGACTGCCATCCAATTGACCTGCACGACAAAGTACGATTCGATTACCATAAGAAAGATCGATATGTTATTGGTTCGGCATTCATACTTCGCCACAGGAACTCATTTCATAGAACAATAATAGCTGGGAAGATTTTTTTGTCGACCATAGATGTGATCTCCGAATTTAGGCGCTAATTTTCATATGCAAAGGATAATAAGATATTTTTTTCTTTTTTCAGGAAACAAACTTTTGGAGAATAAGGTAAGTTATTGTTTCATGCACTCCCGGACATTATAAAATTGGACGATACTTATCGCCAGGTGTTTATAAAAATGGAAAATAAAAAACTAAAAATCCGTTCTATATATTGAAGGGAAGACATCGGAAAATCTTTTGACGTTTCGTCTTCTACTTCGCATGCCATATTTAACAGATCGTGACAAGGTAAATTTCATATTAATTTCATCATTCCACAAAATATTCGTCGTAGACCCCAAAATGCCCCATACAGGTTATATATTCCCAAACAGAGTAAAATTAATAAATATAGAATTACCCATTAACTGGAGTGTATATTAATATTCATTTTCCAACAACTCGAAATATTCACCGGAGACCCTATAAATAATACATATATTTCCGAACAGAATATACATATACATATTCCTGTTGAAATCAGTGGTTTTATTCTTACAATATTTGGTATCGAAAATGGTATAAGCCACAAATTTTTGTAGTTTATTTTTTCACCGAATACAAACCTAACAAGTTAATCAATGTTAGGTTAGCTCCCATTCAAAAGTTTTGAAATTTTTCTACCAAATTGTCTTGATAGAATATCTCCCTACCAGAAATATATTAATATTGTTCATGTTTCAAGGTAGGCCCATTAAACGGCTCCCCTCATAATTTGATCAGTTAAAGATTTCAGGCACATTTTTTTCGAACGAGTTGACTCCGATTTTATATTTTGAGTTCATATTGGGCGCCTTCCATATTTTTGGTATTTCGATGATTTCGGAAACTTTTTCAATCAAATAGACTCAAATTTAATATTTTGTTACCACCCAATGAAAAAGTTTGCTAAAAATCTCTTTTTCACTAAAATGTTCAATAAAAGTTCAAGTGTATGCATAGCCACCTAACAATAGTAACGCGTCATTTTCGGTGTGTTAAAGATCTTAGTCCAATTTTCAAACATGCTGTTTCAATTTTCCTTGGGAGCAATTTAGGATGCCATAAATCGCATATAAAAGAATTCTGTATCCACCTCAAGGTGGAGGGTATATAATATTCGGTCTGGTCGAACTTAACGAAGTTAATTAATAGAATTCTTTTAATTTTTTTAAAAATTTATTTTTTCCCTTTTGATTTTATGTTTTCTTCGTTATGTCTTTTGTTTGCCGTTTCTTCTTATTTACTTACATGTTCTGAATCATTAGAACTGCCATAGACAATGTTAAACAATGTTTCATATATTGTATTTAGCATTTATATCGAAATAATTTGGAAAATACAGTTGCGAATTTTGTAACACCAATGCTGAAATTAAGAAACAATGGAATGTGAATCTAGTCGCAATCGAGTGTATGGAAAGTCAGCAGTTGTTAACAATAGTAACGCGTCATTTTCGGTGTGCAAAAGATCTTAGTCCAATTTTCAAACATGCTGTTTCAATTTTCCTTGGCAGCAATTTAAGATGCCATAAATCGCATATAAAAGAATTCTGTATCCACCTCAAGGTGGAGGGTATATAATATTCGGTCTGGTCGAACTTAACGAAGTTAATTAATAGAATTCTTTTAATTTTTTTAAAAATTTATTTTTTCCCTTTTGATTTTATGTTTTCTTCGTTATGTCTTTTGTTTGCCGTTTCTTCTTATTTACTTACATGTTCTGAATCATTAGAACTGCCATAGACAATGTTATTCATATATTGTATTTAGCATTTATATCGAAATAATTTGCAAAATACAGTTGCGAATTTTGTAACACCAATGCTGAAATTAAGAAACAATGGAATGCGAATCTAGTCGCAATCGAGTGTATGGAAAGTCAGCAGTTGTTAGCAACAGAAACAGTAGTCAAATAAACCTTTGCAAAAATAACAAACACAAAGTAATGGGAGAACAAAAATACTACCGAACAATAAATGGTAGTTGTGGTGGTGGTGTTTTTTTTTCTCTGGGGGAATATATTTGTATTTGTAAACGAGAGAGGTCAAATGAGCGCAAATAGTGGTAAAACGAAGTGAATTAAGAAAATAATTGTGATATTAATGAAATGTTTACCTTTTTTTGATAATATAGTGGTTTTCTCGTGGTTTTAAGAATTTGTACTTGTATTTTAAGCGAGCTGCATGTATAATATGGAAAGACATTAACTATGAATGAAATTATGAAAATATTCATTAAACATATTTTTCTGTGTATAAGCTTTTTTTGAAAGGCAACAAGAAACGTGTGTTTGTCGACATAATATTGAAATATTATTTTACATTGTTATTATTAATTTATTATATTTCCAAAGGCATTACATATAAATGAATACTGATTCATATTTTTTTTTCAAAAATGCAAATGTTCTTTTGTTTCCTCCTCGAATTATTTCCATAGACATTAATAAACAACTTCTAACTTCCGAACATTGACCCTTAGACAAAAGTAAATAACTTGCAGCTATGTTATGCTGTTTGCTATTTATATAAAATAATATATACTTTATTATCTCACTATTTGCTTCCTTGTCTGCAAACAGCCATTGTTCCTCGTAAGCACACAAATCCTGGCAACAAGCAACTCACTACTACAACAAATAGAAATAACGATAATAATAACGCCATTAATGATGTCTCATTGAATTTGCATTTGTGATAGCAAATATTGGCACTACTGATGATGATGCCGACTTCAGCATAATTCTCGTGAATAAGCTTTGGCTGCTACGATACTCCCCATTTCCTTTTTTGTCGCCAGATTTGATTTACAATCAAAAAGGACATCCACAAAAGGAAATATAAAATATTGTAAGAACGAAAAAAATGGCGGGGCAAATCTAATTTGCTTATTCTCAAATAGAAGCAAATTTAGAGTTCATTTTAGTGTTACTTCTTTTCTTCGAAGGCTGATGGCTGGTGATTTTTTTGTACATAAAAAATAAAAATCGTGGGAAGTCAGCATTGAGTGGGTAAATAGAAATAGAGCTAATTAAGGGGACTATATTTACACTATCCTCCATCAGGAGGGATGCATATTAAATTTGTCATTTCGCTTGCAACACATCGAAATATTCAGGGGACACCCCATAATATAATTCTTGATCAGAAAAAAGTCTTAGTCCATGTTTGTCGGTTTAGCCATGTTTATATCGCAAAGCTTCCTCCAAAAAAATATATATTGGTCTGTATTTAGGTATAGTCGCTAACCTGACTTTTCGGTGTTTCAGGCCAATTTTCCAACTTGATTGTCAGTCGTTTGGCATTCATATGCCCCTGCCAGTAATATACCATGACATACCGCCACCTTATAATAGGTTCGTTTGATTTTAGGTATATGTAATGGCCTCTTCATGGTGGTGGACGGTATAAAAAGTTTGGCCCGTCCTAACCTCGTGAAGTTTTCACTTGCTTACTATTCGATTACCTTTATTAGGTGGAAATGAATTGCTTAGCAAGTGTTGTCGATTTATGTTTGTAGCTAAGTTTCCAACTACCTTTTTAAATCATTCGAGCTGAATCTTAGTTGCCTGGAAACCACGTTTCCTGTTTAATTGGGTTGAGTTTCCCCCAAAGGTGGAGTTTCCTGGGGCATCACTTTTTTTATTATCCTTTGTAGCAGATAATTTTTGCCACGTGTGTAAGATTTGTTTTAGCTGTTTATAAATTTTATGTGGGCGAGATGTATCCATTTTTAATTTACATTGAATTATATATTTAAATAAAATTGACTTTTTAATCCCTAAATGCTATTACAAAAATATTAAAGCTTTAATGAACTTCAGGGTTATTCAAATTGTATGCTTAATTAATTCCAACATCTTCAACACAAATCAAAACCACCCTCCTTCAAATAAATATCATTATCACACGCATTATCTACATTATTTCTATTACAGCACATTCATCCATACGCATTCACGCATTCATGTGTATGTTTCAGTACTTGACCCACAATAATAATAAAAATAATATTTTAATGTCATTCACATGAATATCAAATCAATTCAAATCATCATATATCACTCACCTACCTTTCTCCCTCATTCGTCCCAATTCTCCCAACGACATCAGTGGCTGAAAGCAATTTACTCGCATATTCAAGGGATAACATTTCATATCGAACCGCCAACCATTCCGTCTCCCACCCATCCATCTGAGAGCATATTTAATTATGGGAAAACTACTTAACTTGCTATTCCCAGTTTAAATTGTATTCACCACGCTTTGATAATATTTAATTCAGTAATTGATTAATTTCATTGAGCAGTAGTATCGGCAACAGCATAACGCTCAGCACTCTCCCCAAGTCTCCCACATTGTGGTATGGTGATTCCACTTGGGAGGGGGTTTGGTTGGTGTTGTTGTCTACAAAACAAATCACATTTGTTTGTATTTAAATATTCATTTCAATTCACTGCTAATTCAAATCCCACACTTGTCTATTAGTCGAGAGTGAGTGATACAAATGTTTGTACTAAACATAATTATTTAATATCTCTACACACACATTACATATATAAATGTATGTCTGTATATCGTGCGTGTAATTTAAGTAATTATGTGCCCACATAGCCTTTCGAAATGCGAGGTTTGTTTTGAAAGTGTCGCGTATCTTCTATTTCTTAAGAAAATGCTCCAATACTAGCCAGACGTCCTTCAAAGACTCTTCTCATAGATCTGAGGAAGAGCTAAAGCAGCTCTTGTCATAGAAGAGCGGAATGAGATGTTCTTCATAGTAAATTAGCTTTTTTCATAGAGAGCTCTAGGACTTCTTCTCATAGAAGAGCTCTAGGACTTCTTCTCATAGAAGAGTTGCAGAATCACATCTCATAGAAAAGCTTAGTGATCTCATCTCACAAAAGAGCTAAAGAAACTCTGATTTCAATCCTCGAGGAAGAACAGATTAATCTTTTCTCACAGAAGTGCCAAATAAGATCATAGAAGAGCTGATCAAGCTCCTCTTCATAGAAACGCTGACGCAGCTATTCTTCATAGAAACGCTGAAGCATGTTTCATAGAAGAGCTGATATATCTCTGCTTCATAGATGAGTTGAAGCACCTCCTCCTTAATGATGAGCTGAGGCAGCTCTTCTTCATCGATGAGCTGAGGCAGCTCTTCTTCATCGATGAGCTGAGGCAGCTCTTCTTCATCGATGAGCTGATGCACCTCTTCTTCATCGATGAGCTGATGCAGCTCTTCTTCATCGATGAGCTGATGCAGCTCTTCTTCATAGATGAGCTGATGCAGCTCTTCTTCATCGATGAGCTGAGGCAGCTCTTCTTCATCGATGAGCTGAGGCAGCTCTTCTTCATAGATGAGCTGAAGCAGCTCTTCTTCATAGATGAGCTGAAGCAGCTCTTCTTCATAGATGAGCTGAAGCAGCTCTTCTTCATAGATGAGCTGAAGCAGCTCTTCTTCATAGATGAGCTGAAGCAGCTCTTCTTCATAGATGAGCTGAAGCAGCTCTTCTTCATAGATGAGCTGAAGCAGCTCTTCTTCATAGATGAGCTGAAGCAGCTCTTCTTCATAGATGAGCTGAAGCAGCTCTTCTTCATAGATGAGCTGAAGCAGCTCTTCTTCATAGATGAGCTGAAGCAGCTCTTCTTCATAGATGAGCTGAAGCAGCTCTTCTTCATAGATGAGCTGAAGCAGCTCTTCTTCATAGATGAGCTGAAGCAGCTCTTCTTCATAGATGAGCTGAAGCAGCTCTTCTTCATAGATGAGCTGAATCAGCTCTTCTAACAGAAGAACATAAAGAGCCCTTGTCATAGAAGAACTGAAGCAGCTCGACTTCATAGATGAGCTGCAGCAGCTCTACTTCATAGATGAGCTGCAGGAGCTCTTCTTCATAGATGAGCTGAAGGAGCTCTTCTAACAGAAGAACTGAAAGAAGGAGGAGATAAAGGAGCCCTTGTCATAGAAGAACTGAAGCAGCTCTTCTCCATAGAAAACCTGTTAAAGCTCTTCTTCATGAAAGAGCACAAGGAGGACTTTTGCTCATAGAATATTTGAAAGAGCTCTTCATAAAAAAGAACTGAAGGAATTCTTCTCATAGAAGGGTTGAAAAAGCTATTTTCATAGAATGTAAAATCTTTCAGTATATATTAGATGATAATATATACCTGGTATTAGATAGAAGACATGTTAATAGTTCCAATAGTTCTAGTTCCAACAGTTAAAATAGTTCTAGCAAAGCGGCTATTATTATCAAGGTCCTTCATATGTGACCTATGATGTTCGCATAATTGTGAACTATATGTATTTATAGCTATTAAAATCATTACGCGGCTCCGAACATATTTCGATACCATTGGGTATGCATGTGCATGTTGTAAACAAATGTAGGGGGAATAATAGGGTATGCCGACAAAATAATTTACTGATTTCCTACTTCACTAAAAAACAATGACGCTTAATATTTTTATTGGTGTGGTAATGATGTATCGAATTTAGCAAATATATTTAAGATCAATCTTTACTTGGAACTTTACAGTCGAGTGTAATTAAAATTTCCAAAATAATATCATTTGGAGCAACTACCTTAAGGATGTTCATAAACCTATCTACATACGTACCCTCCTCATATTCATTGCCTGGAAATTAACGAACAAATTGCTAACTATCTACTAATTACTTGTTGACTAAGCATCGATGGTTGGATGTTGCTGCTGTTGGCTGATGATGATGGTTGTGGTGTCTGTGAAAATGTTATTGCTGATGTCGTTATTGTTGTTGCCTTAGGTGGAAAACCTGTCAGTTGACATATGGGGGAAATATGTTGTTCGCAGCTAACATTATTGGGAATGGAATTGTTGGTTTTTGGCAACAACTTAATTATTACGATGTAACGTCTGGTATGTGAACTTTAAAGCAAAAATTTAAAATGTTTAAATTGTCTAATTAAATTAATTCGTTTAAAGTTTATTTGGCGATAAGATTAAAATGAAGTGATCCACAAACACACTGCACGAGACTACAATGTTTTCAGCACCATGTTAAAGACATTCTACCACATTTTTCATAACCAAAATGTATTTAACTTTGAATTTATCATTTCATTCAATATGGTTAGTCGTCAATTCTCTGGCCAATGAGCCGACCAAGTGGTGGACCTTCATATAAATGGTAATTTGCTATATAATGAAATCATTTCAATTTCATAAAAGCATTCTCTCACTATGCCATTGCATCATTTATTGTATTATTGCTGCTGCTCACATTCATTTACGATTTACCTCTAGTTTTCGTGTTTAATTAATGCAATATTTCATTGCTAACAACAACAACATCCTTGTGGAAAATGTAGCAAAATTTCCTTTTCAATAGAAATCAAGCGGACTTTTGTTGTTTTACATAATTCAGTGGAAAACTTATGTCCGTTCATTCATTTTCACAACGATTCTTCAATGCATTGATTCATTCACAAACACACACACACACTCGTCCATACATACACACACTCAATCTCGTATGAATGCGCGCCACAACTTTAATCATAATGAGTTCGAGTTGTAATTCTAGCAATTAATTATGTTCGTAAATATCAATTTTTGTTGTTGTTGTAGCAATAAGGCCAAGAGGAGTTTGCAAATGCTTGAATGCATGTGTGTGTGTTTGTGTGTAATTGTGCATCATCGCCTCGACCTTATGCCATCTACGAAGCCGAATGCTTCATTGAATTTCTACAAAATAATGAACAAATATTTAAAAATTATCGTCGTTGAAATGCCTGTGGTTGTGTTTCCATTTCAATTGAATGTAAATTTGTGAAATTAAAGTTGTTGTTGTTGTTGCAGCAGTTGTTCTTGTTAGTTAGAGAGGAAATTTTGTGTAATTGGCCCAATTAACGCTTAGATGAATAACAAAAAAATGGATTTAAGTTATGGAAGTTAGCTGTAAATGATAGAGGAGAAGTGAAATATTTTCTCGGAAAGGATATATAATACAGATATTATCATAAAGGATTTTCGTAGATACCAATTAATTCATATTCACATATAATATTTGTTAATGATCTTCTCATATGCAGCATATAACAGACAATTGACAAGATATTTAAAGTTTCAACATATTATGTAACTGGAAGATGCTCAGCAAATTAGCTCAGGATTGAAAAGGAGTTTAAGTGAAAAGTGTAGCATTGAAATTTTCCGATTTCCTTAATTGAAAACAAATTAACAGGATCCTAGGAATTATTTTTTTATGGAAAAAAATTCGCAGTAACACAGGGACGATTTTTTTCTTTAGAAAAAGAAATCGTTATAAAGCATGGACTATTTTCTAAATAAAAAATCACAGGATCGCAGGGACTATTCTTTTCTATAGAAAAAATTACAGGGCCGCAAGGACAGTTAATAGTCCAAATTCAAGATCCAAAAAAATCATTTAAACACAGGTTCAATTTGTTTATAGAAAAAAGTCTTTGAACCATTCATTGATTCAAAACATGGTATATAGAAAAAATCTATAGCAAAAAATTCATCGTACCGCTGGTCCTATTTTTTTGCTATAGGAAAAAAATCACAGGATCGCAGGCACTACTTCTTTCTATAGAACAAAATTCACAGGACCACAGGGACTATTTTTCTATAGAAAAAAATCACAGGAGCTGTTTTTTCTATCAAAAAATTCACAGGACTATTTTCCACAGGAAGTATTTTTCTACAGAAAAAAATCGTCGAAAAGCGGGTCTTTTCTCTTTCTCTTTCTATAGAAAAAAAAATTCGTCGGTACGAGGGTCCTATTTTTTCTATAGAAAAGAAAAAAATGGTAGGACGACGGGTTTTATTTTTTGACTAAGTGTCGATGGCTGGATGTTCGTTCGGTTGGATGTTGCTGCTTGTTGTCTTAACTGGAAAACCAGTCAGTTGGCTGGTCCTATTTTTTATAAAAACAAATTCGTGGGAAACAAGTCCTATTTTTTTCTATCGAAAAAAATGCGTCGGACCGCGGGCTCTAAATTTTCGTCAGACCGCAGATCCTATTTATTTCTACATAATTTTGTGTATTTTTTATAAAAAAAATCGATGAGCCACAGGTTGACTTTTTTATAGAAAACAAATCGTAGAAAATGATTAGAAAATATTCGTGGAATCCAAGGGTTGATTTATTTCTTAACATTCAAAGTTTTATTTTCTTCACACATAATTTTGGAATCCATAACATGGTCCCTCATCATTTGCCTGTCTCTTTTAAAATCACTGTAAAATATTAGTGTCACATAACCAAATAAAACGATTATTGTATTAGTAGAATAATATACCCCAATTTACCTGTTGTTGTTTATTGTTTTCATTAATGAAACAAAATCAGACACACATATTTGCACCTTTGTTTTTTAGCATTAAAGTAAAACGTAGTAAAACGAATGGTATTCCAAAAAACGTTCGGCACGAATTAAAAATCAATTGTTAAACATTTAATTTGTCGAATCTGGCAAATCCTTTGCTAAGTAGTTTTCTAAACGATTTGCATAGATTTTACATAATCGGCTTAACGCACTCACACATAGAAACAAATGACAACGGACAAACATCTAAGGTGTAGCTAAATGTTACGGTCACAACCACACGGCTACCTTAACTCTCGCAGAGACACAGAGGTCACTCTCCCTCCTTCTCTGGTTGTGTTGACAGCATTAACCTGTATCACTTTTGGCGGCGACTATTTGAATAGTCGGCTTAAATTCATTTAGACGCAGTACCATCAGCCAACCTTTAAGGCAATTGAAACTCCCAGGATTATGTCAGATTCTGGTAGTAGGCTTTGCTGTTGGGAGTAAACGATTATCTTGCCTAAAGGAACTCCGCAAAAAAACGACGGTCTTACCTATAGCATTCTTTCATTCAACAATGCTCTTTGTCGGTTTAAACGTGTTACCATTTAGATTTACTACAACAACAACTGCTACTAACACACAGTATTCGCATTAAGCACAAAGGAGAAAGATGGGCTTAAATTCCTTTGCTTTAACATTCTGTAAAAGAGAGAAAAAAGGAAGCTGAAGCAAGCGAACAAAGAATAAGGAGACTGCATTGAAAATCTTTAGCATGACCTATGAAGAGACGACGGGACATTTTTGCATATCACCACTCTCCTTATATGTAACTTAATAATGGCATTCGATTTCTTGTTTTTGCTTTTCTCTTCTGTTGCATTCTTTCAATGGCCTTTGTATTGAGGGATCGGTATTTTTCCTCATTTTTTTAGGTTTCCTTTTGTATTGCAAACTGGTCAAAGAGAATTTATGTTAAGTCCCCCGATAGTATGCCAGTGTTACAGGTATTGAAAAATACTTTGGCATCCTTACTATGCCATTAAAGATTTTGTTTGTATAGAAGTGGCAATGGTTATGCAAAACTGCAGGAATTCATTAAGGTCTGCAAGGCTTGTTGTTTTTCTTCGATTTTATAATAATCAATTTAAAATGTGGTCAGTATCGACCAATAATTCTCGTGGCAACAAAAGCAGACACGACGGTCTGAAAATTTGTTTCTATAGAAAAAACAAATCTGAGGGTCTGCAATTTTTTTCTGTAGAAAAACGAACAGACCTGAGAGTCTGCAGACAGACCTGAAAATTTTTTCCAAAAAAATCTGAATATTTTTTCCAAAAAAAGTACAGGGGTTTTCGGCGTTTTTTCTATAGAAAAAAGTATAGACCTGAGGGTCTAATCCATAAATTTTTTTAAAAAAAATACAGCCAGAGGGTCTGCAATTTTTTTCTAAAGCAAAAAAGTAAAGACCTGAGGGTCTGAGGGCCATTTTACAAGTTGAAGCTCCCTTGAAGTCCATACACGAAGCTTCAATCTGATAGTAGCCTTCTTTAGTATTGTGACGAGAGGTCTACGAAAATAAATCTCACTGTAATATTCTCGAGACATTATATTGTGATTAAACTCTATAGAATCCTCTTGTAAGACCTATAGCTCTTCTTCATATATCAGGTATTATATTTGAATAAGGGTTATATATCTTACCAGAGAACTCCATATAATCTTGGTGTATTCCCTACCTACATTATTGAGAAAGCCACGTACACCATCGGTGGATTTGGCTCGTTTTCGAAGCTCCAATATCTTTAACCAGAACTCCTTGAAAGCTTAATACGTCTCGTCATTAAATTTCAAAGGATTTTGCATTAAAAACGCAACATACATCCTCCTTCCTCAACTTATCCGCACCATCAACTAACTGACATTAGCAGAAAATTTAGATTTAAATTAAATTTCCCTTTTGTTGCCCTCCAGCATTTATTTACTTTAAAACTTTGCCCAACAAAATCCAATCACTTTAATGAAATTCAGGTCTTCTGGTTGTGGTAGAGGTGGTGGTGGTCGTGGTGTTGGTCGTGTAACTGGCAAATTATCTTTCCAATGTCTGCACAAATGTTCTCATCAATGAACAATTAGTTCGCCGCCACTTCAATCCAATTGGCACTCAATAATATTCTATTCGCCACAGACTAGGCGATGCTATTGTGTAACATATTTGGTGGAGGAGCAGGTGGTGGTTTCTGGTTGTGCAGAAGGTTTCCAATAAAGTTTCTTAGAAAATAATTGAAGTAAAACACCTTGAAATCATGGGTATAATACACGCACAAACACACAAATCTAATCAAAGGGATATGGATTGACTGACTGGCTGTTTGCTTGGTTGGCTGACTGGCAACATAAAACCACACAGATTTCAATCTCCTCTGGTCTCCATGGGAGTTTAGAGGCACAGGGAAAGTGAAAGTCAAGAGGAGTAGAACAAAAAAATGTAAAACTTATTTAAAGACCAATACAGTTTGCTTTGTAGTTTTTCAATCGCAAGAATAACAAAAGTTTAGTTTTTTCTGTTTGTGTGTACATTCGCAGGATCTGTTGCTGCTGTTTCTGCTGCTTGAAATGTTTGTGGCAAAAACTTTGAAATAATTGTTATTTAAAAAAGCAAGCCAAAGCATCGGAAACTTACTTTAGTTGTTGGACAGCAACAACTATTGCAATTGGTTGTAAAAATTTAGTCTACGGAAGGTCATGGATACAGAAGACTACGTTCTCTCCTTTCAAAGGATTTCTTCTTAGCTGGAGTGTACTTTTCTTATTAAGTCTCCTTTGGGGACGTTGTGTCATCTTGCCGAAGAAGTTTTGTAGTTTTTTTTGGTATGACGATATTAAAATGCATTTCTTCAAAATGAGTTCTTTTCTCAATGAGTTCTTTTCTGTTGGGAATCGGAAACACTTTCTTTTTGTTTAAATTATAAACGAGATAGTAAATTGGATCGACTTTTTGTTGATATATCTCATTTCCAATACCAAAAAATAGTGTCAAATATCACAATTTTAACAGACGGGACCTGAAACATAGGATTGTTCTCTATTCCGGTATATCTATTTATTTGTGGGACCTGCGACGTATATATCGATATGTTGGGAAGTTACGACAATTTAATATACACTCCACCTCAAATTTTACAAATATGAACAAAACACATCCGAAATTTGTAACAAAACTCCGAGAAATATTTGTTTCAATTTCCCCAAAAGTGAAAAGAAGATGGCGAACAGTTAACCACAAAAATTCTTACTTTTAATCTTTTCAAGCGTTACAAGTCACGATTTTCCTGCAAAAGCTTACTTCTCAGTTTTATCTTCTTTCATTTTTATATTCTTTTTTTCCATTTGAAGAAATAAAAAAGTATGTAAGAAGCATTTAAAAACTTTTATCTAACAAGCTCATAAATATTCACCACACAGGCCAAAAAGAAAACCCCATCCAAATGAAACTTCTCTTTTCGATATCGACTGAGAACACCACAATTTCCTGAACATGTTACAGAGGATTCAGGCTCACTCAACCAACACATTTCATTCCGATTTTCATGTTATGGATTATAATGGTGTTCAAAACGTACACAGGTATGTGAAGGCATTCATTTCATTCGATGAACACTTGCCGATATCATTTCCGCTTTGTCTTAAGTCCTCCTCAATGTCGATTCGTAGTAGCAGTAGCAATGCGTTGCTGTTAGCGTCTTGTTTAACATTTATCGCATTGATTGTAGAACAGGAAATAAGGAACACGCAATGTGACATATATACGTGTTGCTACATATGTTCACCGTCACGCGTATGCATTTCTTTCAAATTCCACATATACTTTTAAATTCCGAATCATTGGCGATGAAACAAAATGAAATGTCCACCTCTTCACATTATCACTCATCTTTTTTTACCATTTTTACAAGACACTGTTGCATTCCGCTACACGTGGACGAGAGTGCGACCAGTTATGCAAAAGGTATATCCCACCCAACATGATATACGAATAATGCATTCATACAGAAAGAGGGCCACATCATGCTGTCTCACACTTGAGTTGACATAAAAGTTCGCCGTAAATTGTCAGAGACACACATTGACACACTCCCACTTCAGTATTGGATTTTCAAATCCTTTATTGGAGAATTTTTTGTACTGAAGTTTTGTGTAAAGGATACTCGATTTTGTTTGTGAGTAATTCATAAGGACTCTTTCATAGAGGAATCTCCTTTTGATGCTCGTCTTTGCAGGAAATTACTTCCCGAGGTGTTCCAAGGAGCTAAGAACTGCTAATCTAGAAAAATTCTTAAGAGAAAACGCTTCAAAGGTATTTATCCAAAGTTTTTCTGTAGATAGGCTGGAATTACATCTGACATTGATAAGGATAAATTTATGTGGATTATCTAGTTTAAGCAATTTTTCTGAAAAATGCAATTTTTCTAATGACTTTTTCAGCAGGAGAAGGTCCTGGAAATGTTTTATGGAGAATATGTTTTCCCTAGGGCAGAGTTTCAAGGTTCCCTATAAAAAAGATCTTCTACGGATGTTTTGTAGAAATCTTATATGGGGTTCTTTAGGGATCAGTCCCTTACGATATATTTTATTAAATTTCGTGGAAGTTCTCTATACTTGTATTTGAGGTCCTCACCTAAGAAAAACAACTTATGTAGAACACTATCTGCAGATATTATCAAAAATACTTTAGTGAAGAGAGTTTCTTAAAGTACTCAATACTTGTCTTTAAAGAGTCTCCTAGAGAAAAATATCTTCTTTGTACATCAGTTTAGGGATCCTAATGTCTACCAGTGAAGAGGAAGCCTTATGAAAATAGAATCCACAGAATGCCAAAAGTTTTCGAGATATAGAAAATTTCATACGTAAAGTCGCCTTTTGCAGATACAATGCATTTTATAGGAATCTCATAGAGCCTCATGTGTTTTATAGACTGAGGTCTAGAGAAATAAATCTCATAGAGATTATCTCTATAGGTTCTTATCTGTGTACAATTCCAGTTCGATGTATTTCTGGGCCTACCTACCTACCCGCTTTATTGAGTAGAGCAGAGTCGGGTAGTGATCAGCTCTGTAGGACTTTTTTTATATGCAATATAGGTTATTTTTAAAACACAATAATGGTCCTTCCCACGTTATTCTAGAGTATTCTATGGAGCGAAGATATTCAAGTGCTATACGAAAACAAATCGAGCGAGCCATTACATAAATTTTAAAAGAGCCTTTTTATTTTATTTTTTTTTTTTTTGGAGTGAGAGAGATACAATTTGGAAGAACATACACGGGACTTCTTTTTAATATAAATCTTCTGGAATAAATGGAGATCTCTGATAGATTTAAAGGTCTTCTAGACAAAAATGTATATAGATAATATGTCCTAGAGTTATTTTACGGAGAATTGATTCCTTCGCATACTTTGTTCTGATCAGACCTTCACGAGTTGTTTAAGCAATCTTTTAAAAATAGAAAAAAATTGTAGGTTGAAAATATCTCAGTCATTATCTGAAGAAGCTGAGGCGTTGTTTCTAGACAACGATAGATGGCAGGAATGTCATCAAGGACCCGCTAAAGCAGAACAATAGGTCCGTTTTCTATAAAAGACCTTTTGCATAGTTTTTAATAAATCATTTAACTCAACATTCTCTTAACCACTGTCTTAAATACCTTTGAATTTATTTACACACACATTCTTTCTGTTCCAGCCACAACGATTTCCAGCACGTTTTGTTGTGATTCCCCATAGAAATGAAGCGTATCCAAGCATTATTAAAGACATTTCATTTTGAGATTTTTTTGTTCCTTCTTCCAAATCCATGTCATGTACCATTACCTCGATCACCTCCATGTCTTATTTGTGTGTGTCCCCTTTGCTTATTTGCTTGTTACAACAGCAAAAAAACTCCTTTCTATTGATGAGTATGATGTGGTTGTAGCAGGAGATTTGCTTCATTCGGCATTCGTTTTTTTCTCTTCTTGTCGGTCATAATGTGGAGCTCTTTATAACCAAGCAATGCTACTCAACTTGACATTTTGCCACATGGTCGATGTCGGCGAAGGCGAAGTTTTGAATCCTGACATCAGGTTATCACATTTATCCATATACCATAGTTATACAATACGAACGAACGCACGCACGCACACATACACGGATGGATGGATAGATTCCTTCTCTACCGAACAATGTCTCCTTCATTCATATGTAGATCAATGTAAGTAGACAATGTATGGAATTCAGATTGGCAAGGAAATGGAAGGACAGACTATGTATGTGGTGGGGTACTGCATGTAATTTTATCGAGGATGAAAGTTGTCCTTCGGCTGAGTAACATTCGAATCACATCTTTTTGCAATGAAACCTTTGAGCCTTGGCCGGCCGTCTGCTACATGTCGTTCAATGGGGCATTTTTGCTGTTGCTATTTGCCGACGATGATGATGAGTAAGTTGTAACAAGTGGCCTGATAAAGCAACAGCACAACAATAACAACAACAGGACCAACAATAAGGTTAAGCGAGGACATTGGATGATGTTAGCTGGTTTATTTCTTTCCTCTCCGTACTCCCCTCCAACTTCATAGTTTCTGTGATCAACTGGTTTTAATGAAAAACAAGAAACGATTACAACCCTCACAGGATGGTCGATGGCGACAACTACGACGGGAATCTCATTTCTTTCTGGTAGTTAGTACCTCTTATTTGTTGGCCAGCGCGCTTTGTCGTTTATCGAACCAACCAACCATCCAAACGCCCGAATGAACATCAGCATCAACACAACAGTGAAGCGAATTATTCCGGTTTGTTTGTAATTTCTGCGAAATGAGAAAATGAGCTGGTGCCAACCTTCTACTGCCAGTGGTTAGGAGGCAAAAACTACGCCCTATTTTGTATTGACATTTCATCTTGTAATGAGCGTTTAATGGCAACGAAGAAGAGAGTAGATTAGTAGCGTTTAAAGGTGGTATTTACGCAAAGAAGATTATTGCCGCTGAACGGGGGATATTTAAAATGGGGCAAGGTAATAGAATGGAGGACAAGGAAATTTAAATTTGTGGAAAACGCAGATTTCCTTTGAGGGAGTCTGGGATTGCGAATGAAAGTTCTATATCAAAGGAAATGCGATTTCGAACGATTTTTTTTGAAAGACTTGCTATTTAATTTTTATTAAGGCAAAATAGATTTTTATTATTTCATACGAAGCTTCAGGTAATCAAAAATGACATTTTAAATTAAAAAAAAAAACATGATAAAGATATATGATAAAGATGTTACTTCCTGAGTTATGGTGCCTATCTGCCAGACTCCAAATTGTCTGATACAGATTTTATTCATAGACACTCTTCCCCAAGGCAGTATCCGGCAATGAGTCATTAGGTAAAGTTTTATGTTCACTGTGTTCTTCCTTTTAAGTGGTACTACCTTACAAAAAATCGTTTTATCCATTGAAATAATGTTAGTAGCGCCATCTACGTGTCAATCTTAAGACTTTTGCAAAATATTTTAGTCTTTTCACACTGTAAATTGAATTGTTAGTTGTAATCTTATTGGATTTATGATGCTACCCTTTATAAGGAAAAAAATCCCTGTTGAAAATCAATATTCTGATTAAGTTTTTTCTACATCGACTTCAAATTGCAGTTTGCAGTCAGGATTATTATTCTTTCTAACTAGTAATCTCATTATATTTCATATATTTCCAATATAATTCTAATTTTTTTTTGATTCGTTAATATTTTGTTCCACTGTCACTGTGGGGACGGCAATCGATTCTTTATGTTAATTTCCATATAAAAAACCAACATTTAACATTTTGCTTTCCTGTAATAATAATAAAACTCAGAAACTAACTATTGGATTGGGGGAAAATCTCAACGAATTGATGATAGGTGGTAACGCAAACCACCTATTTGAGCTGGCAAGGAAAACTTCGAGAAGAAAATGGAAAATATTCAATGAATTTTAATCGAAATTGGTATTGCAAAATAAATGTTGCATGGAAAGATGGTGATGCATTGAATGCCAGTTTGTTCTTATAGTTTTTCCATTCGGTGTAATTCTTTCCACGCAATTTTACAAACCCTCGACCAACTAGCAGTCGGATGGGTAACCAACAAAAGCAATTATCCAGGCAAAACCCTTGATAAGTGAACTCGAGAGAATACACGATTTATTTTTTTCTTTGTAATTCTGCATGAAGAAATGTTGATGTAATAGCATCATCCCAAACACTTCCACACACATTGGTAAACGATTTGTCATCTTGAATGCAACAGGAGAACAAAAGAATCAATAATAACCGGAGTTACAGATTACAATACCAATGCAATAATAAAGACCAGAGCATTTTTTTGGAATATAAAATATATGTTCTCTGGGCGGTACAGCAAACCACATATCTTATGCTATAAGATACCCTACTTTATATGCCATAGATGAACACGTCTTCTATTCTATAGAAATCCTTGTCTTCTATACGATAGAAATCGAGTCTTTTATTCCAAGGAATTTCCGAGTTCTATTCTATTGATGCTCCGACTTCGATACTATAGAAGTCCCTATTTCTATTCTATACAAGTCCTTTCTTCTATTCTATAGAAGTCCTTTTTTCTGTTCTATAGAAGTCCGTTCTTCTATTCTATAAAAGTTCTGACTTCTATTCTATAAAAGTTCCGAATTCTATTTTATAAAAGTACCGAATTATATTCTATAAAAGATCTGAATTCTATTTTATAAAAGTTCCGATTTATATTCTATAGAAGTTCCGAATTATATTCTATAGAAGTTCGACTTTTATACTACTGAAGTTTCGACTTCTATTCTGTAGAAATTCCGACTTCTATTCTATAGAAGTTCCGACTTCTATTCTATAGAAGTTCCGACTTCTATTCTATAGAAGTTCCGACTTCTATTCTATAGAAGTTCCGACTTCTATTCTATAGAAGTTCCGACTTCTATTCTATAGAAGTCCGATCTTCTATACTATAGAAGTTCGATTTCCTATTTTATAGAAGTCCGATCTTCTTTTATACAGAAATCCGTTCTTCTATTCTATAGAATTCCGATCTTCTATTTTATAGAAAACCGATCTTCTATTCCATAGAAGTCCGATCTTCTATTCTATTGTAGTCCGATCTTTTATTCTATAGAAGTCCGATACTATATAAGTCCCGTCTTCCATTCTACATTCGTAGGTTATTCTTGCTACATTTTTTTTTTAATTTTAAAATTATATCCATTTTCCTCACCTCTTATTTATTATCGAATTTGTTTATGGTCTGGCCATTGATTTGTTTTTTAATATTCCAACATCCGACAAAGGATACCACGTATCATTTCAATACAAATGGCCTGCAGTTAACAAATGACCCGCTTTTTGCTCGACCTAACATAATAGCATATTTAACACCCAAGACCTTTGGGGTTACACTGCTACTGATTGGGCCCCCTTTTTGTAGTCTTTCAATGTTTGATATTTGAGACACGTTTTTTCCACTATTCCTCTTACAGATGAGGCAGACCAAAAAACTGTCCGGATACCCAGAAGCTTGCTAACATTATTCGAATTGACACTGAAAGACATGACTGCATGTGCAACCATGTTTTTTGATCTCTTTGTTCGAATTTTCAATAGGGCAAGCTAGCACGCCGATGGATCTCTATTGAAAAAGTGCATATTTTGAATTATGATAGAAGGTCACACAACATGGCGGTAGAGGCCATATTGAATACAATGTAAAAGTCATTTTGGTGGCGGAGAGATTCATTATCAAGAAGAAGAACAACAACATCATCACCATCGTCGTCATCAGCATTATCTTCAACACTGGCAATGTTGTGAATATGACTTGGCATTTTAGGTGGCAGTGCTAGTTTGTATTCTTGCAATATTCATTGTCCTTTGTTGCTGATACCTGTCTAATAGTCTTGTTCTTGCTGTTGACTACTATCTAGCCTTAGCCATAGCATTGACCATTGTTATTTCACGCCCTATCGTACTCCAAGCAACAAAAACAAGAAAAGCCATTCTGTCAAGCCGGCAACAAAACAAACCATGTCTTTGTTATGGGGAAGATGTTCTATTTCCTGAACTGGGTGTACCACCAACACTCACTCAGCCAAGCAAGTTCAATGTAAATCGAATAAAAGACAGCCTCTGTCATTTTGAGGTTGTACACTTCACACATACGTACATACACCCCAACAAACAAACAAACTACCAAAGAAGGAGGACAGCTTTTTTGCAAGAAGGCTATCATGGCCATCACCGTGACATGACCAAAACCGATTGACCGACCACATTGCATTCAGTGACATTGAATGCTACTGAGTTTGAGGATTTGTATGTGTGAGTGTGCACTACAACAGTTTATGGCCTCAAGTCCAGCCGCTTAAAGATGTTAATAATTTTTAAAGACTAAATTGCGAAACAATTTAGAAAATCAGATTTCTGAAATGAAAATTACCTTTTAACAAACTTAAACGATTTGTTTAACTTGCAACAAATATCCAACCGAACATCCAACACCAGCCTACCACCCAGTGTGCACTGGGCGTGAAAAATAAACATTGAACAAAGTAGCAAAATGGGAGAGGATGAAGAGCCAGAAGACGACGATAAGATTAACATGCACCACATCAACACCTTCAACATGAACATGAAACTTAGTGCAACAAAATTGGAGTATACGATATTGTTGTAAGCACAGTGAGGGTGTTTGGGACTACGACATTTTCCATTTTAGTATTTTTTTCAGTACTGGAAATGTTATGTACATGGTCTGATCAAAAGGGAACCATATATTTATTTAATAATCATAATATGCTTCAAAGTCCCTTCATATATAAGATACTTTTATAGAAGCCTGTACTCCTATTCTATAGAAGTACCGACTTCTATTCTATAGAAATTTGGTCTCCTTTTTATAGAAGTCCGGTCATGCTAATTTGGTTAAATAAAGTACCCAGACACTGAGGATAATACTGATAATTTTTAATAGTAATTCGTTTGGGATGTAGCGGGGTGGTCGGCCCGGCCGACCATAAAAAGTAGACTAATATTAATCCATTTAGTATGAAAAGGTTCTACCCAGTGAGAACCAAAAATACCAAATTGCATCTAATTTGGCTGAAACACGGGTCTAAAAGCTCCAAAATACCGAATATTGGGGCTACCAATATATGGAGCTACCCAGAATCATAGGTCAATATTGATAATTTCTGGTGAGGCGATTGTCAGCCCAATGATAATACCTATGTTTAAACCAGTGATATAGTCGGCCGGGCCGACCACATCGAACTCAACAACTTCCATCGAACTCTATGTTTCTGTGGATCCCTATTTCGAACCTACGTAATATTTCGCGATATTTGCACACTCATGATCGATTAGAAGTGCTATGCGGAATATTTTCCGAATCATGTGTAACCGGAGTAAAAATTACTCAATTAGATTAAAATTTTTGTTATTTTACACAAGAAGTTTTGTTTCATTTGACCCGCTAAATATGGACCGTTCATTATCTGACAAGCATTCGAATAAGTCAGTCTAATCGCCTTGCCCATGGAAAATTGTTGATGTTCGGCTTTTAACTGTGGCGTCTAGAGCGACTAGAAAAACAGACAAAAACTAACTTGTCGGTCCATTTCATCACCGAAATGTCATCTGATCATCACCGAAAATTATAGGCGTCTTCTTTGACCTTAACCAGAACCTCAGAAACATCAGGTGTGGAAATGGTAATACTAAAAAATCTCATAATACCTATACCCTTTAAGTATTTTTGAACAAGTCCCTATCTGAGTACATACATAAATATATTTGGTATCAATTTAATAATTAAGTATAATTAGTACCAATTCGGTTGAACATCTTTCAATGCCTAATTTTTGTACCATTTTTAGCACCTTTTTGTTTTTATCGAATTTGGTACACTTGTTGTTGTAGATTTCTTTTACGATAAATAATTTTTTTTCCTTTTCGCTTTCATAATATTCTACCCACTGTGCATTCAAATCGGAAACCTTAGGCCAGTCATCAGCCCGAGCCATCAGTCCAGAGTTAACTACACAAAACACAATCAAATTAAAAGGCAACAGGCATGAAACTTGAAGTGGTTAGTAGACGACGGAGCAAAGCAATGCAGCAATGGTTAAGTGTTGCAATGGCTATTGTTAGTTGGCTGGCGTGTCATAAGTAAAGGCGAGTCAAAAGCAATAAGAACAGCAACAACAACAACAACAACGTTAAAAAGTTGTCTAAGTGAGGTCCTTTTTAATTTAACACTTGTGAAAATTAAAACTTTTTACCTCAACGTTAACAACAAGAATTGCCATCAGAGATGAGATGGCCCATTGCCGTCCAAACAAACTGTCAGAAGTTTATGGCAATTCCATACGAACAGGATTAGCTCAGCTGGAGCTGTTGTTGCACTGCGGCCACTGACTGCTATTTTTCAATATTTAATATTGATCTCTTCGTCGAGAAGGAAATGCAAAACCATGTTTGTTCAAATCCCGTTAGCTAGTTGGGCCAATGTGGTTGGGATATTTGTGGGGGAACAATACATTCGTCTATTCAACGTATATTTATATTAGCCATTTTGGAGTAAACATCAGCAAGCATCCATGGTAGTGTGTGCTGTCAACATTTCTGTGGCTATCGGTGTTGATTCTAATTTGTGGTTTGATATCGGTAGCATTGTATCGATGACTAAAGGCTCATATTCTTGAATCCACAATACAAATGAATCCACCACGATTTGGGCTACCTCATGATTATTGACGTTTATGATAATCACATGCCAGTTTCGAAAGAAACCAATTTTGGAATATACATTTCCGCTATTGAAATCGTCGGTTGGAGCCTGTTTAACATTCCTCATATTTGGGTATTTGCTTTTGGATTTGAATCAATGGTGAATGTTGTGGTTATATATAAGCTATTATTTGGTATTCTTTTCGATACATCTTCAGTAGAAATCACAAAACTGAAATAGGAACACGATACAGATATTCACAGAATTGAAGAAATCAAATTGAAAATTAATAAATATAAATGAGATTTTCAGTTTTAAGACAGCAGACTATGCATAAAAACAATGGGAATATGGCTTCCAGGAAATGTGATAGGAAAGAATATTTATCTATATTGATCCTATATTAATCTGATATATATCAGACTTTAAAAATGCGCAATGTTAAATTACAACAACATGGGGGGAAATGTGGTTAAAACCTTCAAAATAGGGATAAAACTTTGAAAATGTTCCCGGACCCTTTTTATGGAGCTTTGTCAAAACATGAAGCAGTGAATCATTACTGGACAATGGTCCGTTAAAGTATGCCAACTTTCCTGTCCTTGCAAGGTTAGCCAGTTCCTGAGTAGAGACTAAGATTTATATCCGATATACAAATTGCTATTCATTGTCCTTTAAAATATCGCTTAATTGGGTTCATATTTCGATATTTATCCTATATGAGGGTTCCCCCTATTTTAGGCTATGCATCTGGCGATACAATTTCTACATAGCTTTAATATTATTGTCCAGTTCTGTTTAAGGTCATTGTACTGCCAAAATTATGCCTAACATCGAATGGCAATGCTGTATAGGGTCATGTCATAATTTTGGAATAACATTGGGTATTTTGTGTGATCTAGAATCTTCTCTTCCTCGTGATCTTCTCCCTAGATTTAGTTGCCTAGCGTAATTATTATTTTTATACAGTTAACTTTATTCGAGTTTTGCCTGAAATTATTTTAAAGGAGTATCGCTTTACATCCAAGTCCTTCATCACATAGAGGAGGGCTAAGTGATGCTGGTGTTGGAATATCTCTTTACATCCAAGTCCTTCATCATATAGAGGAGGGCTAAGTGATGCTTAGCCGTGATAAATAAAACGTTACGAAGAAGATTATCAATACCTTTCCACAACTACAACAGCAGCAAAGTACAACAGATTTGTTTTGTATTTTCCGACCATTAACTTCGCAAAGTCCTTTCATTGCTGTTTTTGTTCTCCAACAGTAGTTCTTCTTCTTTTTTTTGCAAAATGGGAGGCTGTGGCGGCCCCTTGCCATGGATACTGACAATGCCACAACAACAGGCCAAACGTAAAAAATTGTTCTCACAATCTCCTGTGTGTATTTTTTTTGTGTCTTCTTCATCGTTTTATTGGGGTTCTGCTTTCCAACAAATATCGGTGATTACATTACAATCACGTTTTGAGTCTTTGTGCTGATATTTTTCTACTTTTTATTTGCCTTTTCAATTTCGTGCCGTTTTTTTGTTTTGAACTCTTTTTTTTACCCAGCATATTTTATTTTCGTAGTATCTGCTCCATTACCGGGCTTGGAAAAGGCGTCCATCCTCCATTGGAGAGAAAATTGAAAATTTGAATATAAAATTGTTATTGAAAAATGCAAAACGTTTTGTGGCGTTTCGTTCGTTCGTTTCTTTTATTTTTGTTCAATTTTATTGAACTGAGAGGAAGAAGAATAACTCAGGAATAAAATCGCTGCAGAACAATCGTTAAAATGACATTTTCGCACTTGGTTGTTTGTCTTCGTCGTTGTGGGGTTTTTTGTTCACTGTTCGTCAGAAGCAGTATCACCAGCGATTTGCTTTATTTGCGTTTACCTGAATGCCAATTTGGCTGACAGTTAGACTGACTGACTGCTTACCTGTCTGCCTGCCGTTCTGAGTTTGCCATTTTTCGGCTGACAGCTCTTTTCAGTTTCGAGTTGCTTTGCAACGCAACCTCTTCACTCACTCACCCAACCCATCCGCAGGGCGATAAAATGCATTGCAAATTGTCTTCAGGTCGAAAATACAAATCAACTTGTTGAAAGGACGTGCGCCCAGGGACATGCACAGCAGTTGTTGTTTACACAAAGTAAGGCAAGACAAGACCCAAAATAAAAACGAAAAAAAATGACAAGGATCAAAGGAAGGATACCGGTATAAGTGTTTTGGGGATTTGCAAAGAAGTACAGTTTATCAACTGATTGATATTAGATATTTTCTTTGTAGAGTTGTAAAGTTGCAAAGGAAGTTATGGTGGGAGAGGGGTAGGATATCGGATTGGGGGAAAGCATGTGAACGGTTTTAGAGAGAGAGATAATATAAAAATATTTGCCAAATAAATTTCTTTGAAGTGTATACATATCAAGCTTTATTAAGTACTTCAATAACTCTTAAGGATGTTTGGTATGTCTTAGGGAGCGGGGGATTATTATATAAGTTTGGTGAACAAAGTTTAATAAATACTTATTCTAAATTAAGTTTCTATTTATGGGTTTCTCTTTAAGGGTGAGAGGTGAAAGAAGTCAAGCTTCTGTCATCAGAACCCCAGAGTGTATACCACCTAGCCAAGATGATGTTAGACTAGCAATTAATAGTCTGAAAAGTAATAAAGTGAAGGTAATAAAAGGAGCCAGCCGAAATATTCAACCCTGGTGGTCAGATGCTGGTCAGGAGCATGCACCGGCTGATTATTACAATTTGGCTAGAGGAATGCATGCCCAATGATTGAAACCTTAGCATCCTGTGTCTCGTGCCCAAAAATGGATACAAGAAGATATATGCCAACTACAGAGGAATTAGTCTTTTTTCCATCGCATATAGTGCTATCCAGCACGGTGTTTGAACGACTGAGCGACAGTGACATTATTGGATCCTACCAATGCGGCTTCAGACCTGGCAAATCCACCATTGATCAGATTTTCACTCTGCGCCAAATCCTGGAAAATACCCACGAAAAACGCATCGACGCATTCCACCTATTCGTCGACTATAAAGCAAAATTAATACGGCAGGATAACATCAGGTGGCACAAGATTAGCGGTTAAATTCGGAAAGGACCTATCGGAACACTCCAATGCTGAACGAGGATTCAGACAAAGTAACAGTTTGACGTGTGACCTGTTCAACATCCTGCTGGAAAAGGTCATACGACACGCAAATGTGAAAAGAAATGGTACTCTGTACACCAAACCACACACGTTACTCGCCTAAGCCGATGACATCGACATAATGGGCTGAACATTGCGAACGGTAACATCCACCTTTGAACAAATTTAGATGGAGTCTGCCAAAGTGGGTCTGGCAGAAAATGGCGAGAAGATCAAGTTGATGGTATCAACGCGCAAGATGCCCAGTAGACTCGACCAACTGTGGAACTTGAGAACTACAGCTTCGAGGTAGTTAAAGATTTTATACACCTTGGTACCGCCATAAATAAAACTAATGACATCCGTTTTGAAACTCGGAGAAGGATTGTGATGGCCAATATATGCTACAATGGAAACAGTTTAGAAACAAGGCCACACAGAAGGGGAAGGCCACGAATTAGATGAAAAGATGAAGTAGAAGACAACATCTTGGAACATGATAATTCTAACTGCGCACAAGATCGACGCGCTTGGAAATCTTTTTTAAGCTCGGCTTATGTAACAACCGATCTGTAAAAGGCAAGCTAAGTAAGGTAAAAGAAGTCAGCATAATTTTAATTCTATAGCCGCTGAAGGTCTATTAGAGGTATTAATAACCTCCTCCATTAGATGGAATTTATATGTTATTACGTTTGCTTTACCATGAAATATTTGTGAGAGATTCCATGAAGGACATAAATTCATGACCAGAAAGTAAATAGCACTGTCAGACAATTGATAAAGAGACCCTCTTTTTTAATTTACCACGCATTTTTATTTCGCAAATATGTTATTTTGAGAATGCTAAATTGTTGTGGGACTATATGACAACCTCTCTCCCCATTTTTTTTATTTCGCAAATATGTTATTTTGAGTATGCTAAATTGCTGTGGGACTATATGACAACCTCTCTCCCCATCTTACCCTTCCTCAAAAGGATTTCATATTTTCAAGATTACTTTCAATTACTGGCTATTGTTTTGTGTGATTTATAATTTATCTGGTCAATAACAAGCCAAAGGTCAGTTCAGGGAAAACTTTAACACATATTTTTACTGTCATGTCCTCCAACAATAATGGCACACAATAGAAATCAATTTATCATTAAGTTTTTAATTACAAAACATTTTCCATTTTTACGTCATTGGCTTTTGCGGAACGATGGACGACGCTCACAAACACCCGTTCTTCATCTCTTTATTGTGTAAAATAATCTTTGGCGTGAAATTGATAAAATTTATTGGACTCATACTCGACTCGATGAAAAGTTTTTGAAAAGAGAAATTACCCTTGAATTGTCACTACTTGGTGGTGTTACGTTGGACATTATTGTTCTAAGGTTAGAGCGACATCAACTAACTCTTTCCACACACACCCACTGTTGTGGGGTTTTGAAAAATTATTAACATGTCTCTTCTCTACCTTCCCGTCTTCTCATCTTCCTCCTATCAATGGTTCATTATTGTAGATTTTACATGTTTCTATCATCTCTAAGCATGAGTATATATGTAATCCCCTTCGTATCAACCAGATAAGCATTTTAGTAACAAAAACAGTAAGAATTTTCCAACAAAATACAAAAGCTTAGAATAACTTTTGCATAAAATCAAAACTGTATTTTACAAAAACAGGCAAAAACTGTAAACGAAAACATAAAATGTTTTACATTGGAAAGTAAAGACATACAAAAGAGAAGAGATATGCAATACAATAATGTTTTCGAAATATTTTGTAACTTATCCAATGATAACAAAATGAAAAATGACCCCAGAAAGTAAAGAATATGAAATGTATATTTGAAGGTAGGAGAAGAGGTACTCACTGCAGAACGTGTAGGATGAAAAGAATTTCTTTAAAAATCGATTCAATGTTCAGTAATTTAGTCGAAATTCGTATGAACTGCATTCACCTCTATAAAGTACGTCGGTGAAATCTGTAGGGGATACCCCTGACATCTATTTAATAAAATGGGATCAACTTAGATCCAGACTAGGTCGCAGTAGGATTGTCCTCTAAAAGAATGATGTAATATGTGTAATCAGCTGCTCTTAATTTTCAAATATTCAAAGATTTTATTTCCTTATAAAAATGAATGGCCCAGATAGCTCAGTGTATTTTTAAAATTGCTTTAAAACACCTCACCTTTCAGCTCCCTACCCTTCAGCTGGTTTATATATGGCCGTTAGTAGACGTGCTAACTCATTTTATCAAAAGGTACATATAAAAGCTGCTGCTTTCAGCCTATTAGAAATGCCTATAGGTAGACGACCTGAAGGTGATCATCTGTCTATGGAAGAATTTATACACTCATACTAAAGACAGATGACATTTACAAGCCTACTACAGGCAACAGATCTAGTACAGTTCTTCATATAGAGAAAGGTATATCAAATTGATCTTCTACGGTCTTGATCTGAGCTGTCTAAAGCGTATCTAATCTCTACGGACTCTAGTTCGCCCTGCTTCACCTTGCCTATAAAATATTCCCTCAACTAGACGTAGCTCATATACAGTTTATTTAAAATTACTCCCACGTCCATAAAAATGTATTTCCAAATTCGTTTAATAAATTTTAAATATCCCTTCAGTACCTCTATAAAGACTCCCGATAGGTCGTCTACAAAAATTCTCTCAGCAGGTCCCCAAAAGACTAAATATATCTCGTCTCGTCAAACATGTCCATTCATACACTTCAGCTCGTCTAGAAAAACTTCCTTCGCAGAGACTGCCATAAGCTTGTCTATAAATTCGCTATTCAGCTCGTCTATAAAGTCTCACTTCAGCTCGTCTATAGAGTCTCCTTTCATGTCGTCTTAAAATAATTTCTTCAGGCCGTCTTTAGATTACCCAAAGTCTCAGTTCGTCTTAAATATTCACATCACCTCTCCTATAGAGACTCCCTTCAGCTCGCCTATAGAAAGTCCCTTCAGGTTGTCTATAAAGTCTCCCTTTAAGGTCAGCTGTATAATCCCCAAAGACTCCATTCATGTCGTCCATTCAGCTCGTCTACAAAAACTCCCTTCAGATCGCCAATAGAGACTCCCTTCAGCTCATCTAAAAATTCTCCCACCATGCCGTCTATAAAGTCTCCCTTCAGGTCGTCTTTAAATTCATTCAAAGACTTACTTCAGCTCGTCATAAAGAGACTGTAACCAGTTCCTTTGTAGAAACCCCTTTCAACTTCTATAAAAACTTCCTTAAAATCAATTATAAAGATTCCCTTCAGTTTGTCAGTAAAAACATCAGTCAGCTTGCCTTTGGAAACTCCAGTCACCTCGGATATGGACTCCCTCGATTGGTCTATAATGACTCCTTTATCATACAAAAATTGACTTGGATTTCATAATTATTAAACAAATATCAGATCGAAATGTTTCTAATTTTTTATTTGTACATTTTTAGGGAATAACATAACAACATCCACACAATAACCGTAGTAACCAAACAAATAACAAACCATCCAACCAACCGAGAGAATTGAGAAATTTTGGAAAGATTGAAAAGATATAATGGCTTCGGAAACATCATCATACGCTTCATCATGCCCGCAATCAAGTGAGCCACCAAAGGAATTGCTCGAACTGTTGAGTGTTTTGAATAAACAACAGTTACAACAGCAGCAGCAGCTCCCGCAACAGCAGCATGGCCACAATTCAAATATGAATGTGGAGGACGATGCAGAAGACCTCGGACAGAAACAGAAGCACGAACCATCTATGCCTTCTAGCCAACAAAATACTCGCATGGATCTGAGCCAAATTGAGTTGATCTATCGTGCTGAGGGTAATGCAAATTTGGTGCTTGCATTACCGCAATTTAAAAAAGTTTTACGTTTGCCAAAAATTCAACAAAAACAGCAATCCAAAAAGCAACAACAACAAAACGAAATATCTCTGCAGGAATTGCAACAAATGAATGAATGGAAGCAACAACCACAACATCAAGATACCCAATATGGCCAAAAATGTCCTGGACCAAACAAACACCAACAACAACAGCTGGAGCAACAACAACAACAGCAGGAGCATTGGGATAATCAGAAAGAAGAGCAGCAACAACAACAACATGAGCAGTCGGAATTGCATCAGCAGGAGCCAACAAATATGACTTTAACAACAACCGGCCAACAGCTACTACAACTGCCTCAGAGCTCAAACGGTAAGTACGAAGTTGTAGGCAACACACTCTGACTTGCACCGCTCCACTTTTTCCCAAAAACCGAAAATGTTCCATGCCATTCATTTTACTATTCCATTTCCTTGGCTAGGGAAAATTTGCTGATTACAGCAACAATAGCTTAGGGGTGGTTTGTTACATTGGGTTGTAATGTGAATCAGAAACTCAAATGGACGATCATCTTCGGAAATAGATATATCTTCGATTCGAAAAAGTATAAAAAGAAGGACCTCCTATTCCTGTCTCCTTTTTAAAACCAAAGATTACAAAATTCGTATCGTATATGTAGATTCCATTCAGCTCATCTGCATTACTCCCTTCAGCTCATCTAGAAAGACTCCCTTTATTTTAGGTCCTCTTTAAAGACTTCTTTCAAGTCCCCTCACTCACTTCAGGTCCTCAATAAAGTCTCCTCTGAGCTCGCCCATTAAAACTTCCATCAGCTCCTTTATCAAGACTCCTTTCATCTATGCTAAAAATATTCCATTCCATTTCGTCTGTAAAAACTCCCTTCATATACCTTCATATACCATTTATATCGTCTATAGAGCCTTCATGCAGCTCATCTATAGAACCTCTCTTCAGTTCGCCTATAAGCATTCCCTTCAACTCGCCCATGAAGACTCCCTTCAGCTATAAAAGAGTCCCCTTGGATTCAACCAGAATAGACGTTTTTCCGAGCGAGCGAGTTCCTCCATAGTATACTCCCCTCTCCGGTTAGCTTCAGCTGGTATCTAAATACTTCCTCTATGTGTAATACTTCCTATATGTGTAAAGAGAAAAAAAATCGATGTGAAATCCAAGGTAACCCTAATATTTATTGGCAAAATAATATAATAGATGGGTCGGACCGCCGAACACTCCTCGGAAATTCCATTACAAAAGCTTTAATGATTTTATGTGGAATTTTTTGTTTTTGGCTTGCAACAACATTTGCACCAGGAATGTGTTTATATATCATTTGGTTGCAATTGTTATTGTTTTCGAAATGTTGGCTATCCCCATACCAAGATGTCTGCATATTTGTCTATAGGCTGCCTATGATAGCGTTATCGCTGAAATAGTTTTCACTTCTATGTATTTTTTTCATTTTCAGTTTTGCGGAGTTGTGGTGTTTTTCCTAATTCACATTTCCCAAGCTTCCCTGTTTAATCTTGTCCTTTTGCCGTGAGTGAGGGATGCAGTTGGTTTCAATTTTTAGTTTTTGGCCAGCAGATCTGTGTTTTGTCTCATTCTCAAAATTCAACTCTTTTTTTTCTTTATTTCTTTCGAATTTCATTTGTATGTTTCCGGCTGCTTCGTCCTATTTGTGTGGCCTCATATGTGTGTGTGTGTGCCGTGTGGTGTGCGGATACTCTAAACCAGCTGTTGGAATCTTGACAATGGACCATTATGTGGCTTATATTGGTATCATACGTTGCCTACTGGGAAATGAGTTTGTATTCGAAGCGGATATTGTTGCAGTGCCAAATCCCAATGACAGAGATTGGATAAATGAGCACATTAGGCCGTACCGGCCAGGTATGTATCAATGCGGATGTGTATTTTTTTTCTTTAGCTTTTAAGATGGTAACAGAGGAAGGCAAATTTATTCGCCAAAATATATTTGGTTCATAAAAATAATGATTGCTTGCCTTAGGTCTTCGAAACAGGACATTATGAAGTAAGTCTCACAAAGTCTTGAGACTCTTGTAATTAGAGAAAAATGTCTTGTAATGTTCGCGAACCTAGTTAGTCCATTACTGATTCCTATAGAGATTCTCGTCTCTGAAGTCTATAGAGACTCCCTTCTTCAGCTCGTCTATAGAGACGACTCACGTCAGCTCGTCTATAGAGACGACTCACGTCAGCTCGTCTATAGAGACGACTCACGTCAGCTCGTCTATAGAGACGACTCCCTTCTTCAGCTCGTCTATAGAGACGACTCCCTTCTTCAGCTCGTCTATAGAGACTCCCTTCTTCAGCTCGTCTATAGAGACTCCCTTCTTCAGCTCGTCTATAGAGACTCCCTTCTTCAGCTCGTCTATAGAGACTCCCTTCTTCAGCTCGTCTATAGAGACTCCCTTCTTCAGCTCGTCTATAGAGACTCCCTTCTTCAGCTCGTCTATAGAGACTCCCTTCTTCAGCTCGTCTATAGAGACTCCCTTCTTCAGCTCGTCTATAGAGACTCCCTTCTTCAGCTCGTCTATAGAGACTCCCTTCTTCAGCTCGTCTATAGAGACTCCCTTCTTCAGCTCGTCCATAGAGACTCCCTTCTTCAGCTCGTCTATAGAGACTCCCATCAGCTCTTCTATAGAGACTCCCTTCAGCTCGTGTATAAAGACTTTCTACCTTTAAATATAATTTGTACTCCAGTGTAAAATTTTGCCTCCCCGTCTCTCTCTCTTCCTCATTCACCCACCTAACTAAAGTATACATATATGTGTAAATATTTGCCTGTCTGTGGAAATGTGAAGAATTTTTCAATATTTTTTCTTCGGAAACACATTGTTTGATCAATGTCCAACCATTTCCAGCCAATATTCTATTCTGGGTAGGTGGTCTAGCTTTTTAACTCTATCCACAGATATGACTACTTTGATGTTGATTTGGCCAAAAAGTTAGCAAATATTCACAATAAGTTGGCTAAATAAGAACTCAAATGCAATAGCAGCAATGTTGTAGCTACTGCAATTTGTTTCCAATGCCTGGCCAAATTCTAATGTAGGAATGCCTATGGATCTACACACATTAAAACAAAGGGTTGATTGTTTTTGGAATATTTGTCGGATATTCGAACAAAAAATGTAATTATAACGAAGTAAAGTGAAAAGATGTGGGTATGGATGAAGAGTCTGCACTTGCATAGTCTCGTGTACGCCATCTAGTGGTCAGCATTCCAATGAATGATGAGTTTGGTCATTTGTTTCGGTATTCAAATAAATAAAAAAATTTTCTAAATTTTTTCATAGTGTGGTATATCAGGAATACAACATTTTACAATGAAAATTTTATTATTTAAAATTAGTCGTAATAAATGAATAAATTGTTGCAAAATATTTCTGAGTATTGAATTATTGTTTTGTTATTGACAATAAATAAAATTCAGGCAAAACATACATTGAGTATGTTCATAAAAAATCATAAATATTTTTTTTCATATACAAAGCAAGGCTTTTAAAGCCTTTAGTGCGGAATTAAAGTCTATAACTTTATAACCCGCATATTTTTATTCAAATTATTCTTTCTAGTATCGAAAAAATATTACCATAACAATAATATTCCCTCAGGAGATTTTGTATACAGATATTCAAATTCAAATCAATCATGATTGGCTTAACGAACGAACGAACCATCATGATGATATGCAAGAATTAAATACACAGTCAAAGTTTTTCTTCTGTTTCCACAATAGCACCACCTCTTTGCCAAATTTCATTATATTGTATAGTTTTATATTTCTTCACTCTCTCCCCCACCACACATGTCTTTTTCTTTGTTCATCTTTGCAGTTGATGTTTATCATTTTGTTTTTGTTTGTTAGCAAATCTCCAGATAAAACTGAATGGCTAACAGAAAATGCTAAAGCAGAACTTCCATTTGAACATTTAAATCGCTTTCAATTGCAAGGGCAAAGGTTAGTTGTGTCGATGTTTTTTTTTTTTCGATTGGCCGTTCGTTCCTTCGTATAGTATGATGATATTGATATGAAAAGGTGTTGCGATATCTTTGTTGTCTTCTTCCATACAATAGCAATATGACTTGGTATTTTGAGCTGCATCTTGAATGAATATTCTTTGATAAGAAATTTTATTACGATAGAATGTGGATAGATTTTAAGAAGTGTCGTAGGCACCGACTTTTGAGGGAGATATTCTAATGTAAAACACATTTTTTTACTGTTTGTATGCAGATTTGTAGAATACAGGAATATCGGTTGAAATACATACGTGACAATGTCTTGTTGCAATAGCTCTAAAAAATGAAAGATTATGGAAGACCAAATGAAGATTATAGGAAAATAAAGATTTTCTTTGTATTTATAAAGACTCCTTGCATGTCGTCTATAAAGACACCCTGCACCTCGAGTACTCCATTCACCTCATCTATAATGACTCCCTTGACCTCCGCCGATTCGGCTGGCTCAAAAAATTCTTCAACTCTCTAACGTCTCATTTAGCTCCTGTAAAAAATTCCTCCAGCTAGTCTGTAAAGATTCCCTTCAGTTCGTCTAGAATCTTTACAGAAAAAATGCTCTATAGACTGAAGTCTCTAGTGGAGGATCAGAAGGTCCTCTTATAAGCATTTTTGAGAAGATAAAAAGTAATTTTATGGAAGATAGAAGAAGAAGAATATTTTTTTCGATTGTGTCAGACCAGCGGAAGGGGAAAATTTTTTCAAAATGGGCTTCGAATAATTTTAAAAAATCGTACTTCAATGAAATGCAGTAAGATATGAGGATAACACATGGTAAAAGTAGCAAGAGATGGCGCCACCCATGTCCTGTTGCAACACTACATAAGCAATGACCATTCCACAAATTTCAAGGAAGCGTTGTTTCTAGGCCACAATAGATGGCAGCGCAGACCATTGGTTTACTTCAATGGAATACAAAATTATTTTAAATACAAAATAGTAACTGGGCATACAGTGATATGCAGCCCTTATAGCCTCTTCGGTACTTATCGCCGATTCAAAGCTCAAGGATACTTACATTTCATCACGATACATCTGAATGCATCCGAAACCCCCCTAACATTCTAATAACCAACCTCTGCATCAGCATAATCATTTACTACCATGGAATAAAAAATGATTAACAATGCTTCCAAAAGGAGTAACTGCGGAACAATTATAGGGAGACTTTATAGCCAATTTACTACTTATATTTGATACAAAACTCAAAGAGAGATAAGCGCAGATAGTGTTATTATTAGAAGAGTTAAAATTTCGAATTAGGAAAATCACTACACTTCATAAGCTAGAACTACACTACTATACAAGGATAGATGGCAGTACCATCATTTAAGACAAGTACCTCATTCACTGCACAAATTCAAGGAGAGTTTGGTCCTAGGCAAAGATAGGTGTTAGCACCCAAAACACGCTGCAGCAGATTTATCATCTATTTTGCTGGATTATAAGACGTGAATAACGTTACTTCGAAGTTTTTAGCCTACTTATTTATCTACCTACTTATTGAAGGCCATGCGATGTTATAGAAGTCTAACAGGTCGTTAGAGGTGTAACATAAGCTCGAAATTATTTTTAGAAAATTTAAAATTCAGGGAGTTTGAAGGAAGTAAATGGAAAATTATTACACTTAATAAGCCAGGACCCCAACCACTGCCCAAACTTCAAGCATGAGTTGTTTCTATACAACGACAGATGGCAATAACATCATGTAAGACAAGTACCTCAATCAATGCACAAAATTCAGACAACAGACCAATCATATATTTTGCTGGAATACAAAAACATGAATAACGATGCTGGCATAAGGAGCATCCGGAGAAAATAAAAACGATTTATCGCAAATGTTAAACTGAAGGAGTATATTTAGGTAAGGTGAAACTCGGACAGTTTTTATAGGAGGATGACGGATCTTTAAAGGTGTAATGAAGGTCAGAAGGTATTTATTAACGAGAGTGTCTGAAGCTTAGGGAGTCTTTATCGGCGGAAACGTTTTAGAGTCTTTAGAACTGAATGGAGTCTTTAATGAGGGGTTGAATATAGTCTATATTGACAAGCTGAAAACATCTCAAGAAATAAAAACAGTATTTTTGGACGATCTAACGGGAGGGTTTTATCGATGAGCTGATGGCTGGGTTTGTAGACGATCAGAAGATATGGATTATTTATTGAAGAGCTTCAGTCAAAAATCGATCCGGAGCACAAGAACCTTTTATGACGTTTTTGTAGGCGAGCTATAGATTAAAAGTGTCGTCATGAATGGGCTGGGGACCAGATCGTTTTATTGGCGAATACATTTCTTCTCATAGATAACGAGAATAACAGATTTTAGAATATTGGATGTTCTTATTTACGTTTCTTTTCATTTTGATATATTACACCTTATTTTCGTATTCCGTAAGAATCCCAGAATGTGATATGTTGGAATATAATATTATATCTTCGGTAAAAAAAACCTCAACTCCAGTGAAAATATGTTTCCATCTATTTTATAGATCATGCAATTAGACCAGCTGGTCTATAAGTGACCATTTCATGGAAAATCTTTTGACACGGACTTAAAGACATTCTATTAATGAAATATCATAAAATTAGAAAATTTTCTTAATGTGTATGTTTTTAACCATTTAAATAAAATTCACTTTCATAGAAATCACATGTAATTGTCCACAATAAAACTTCAATGGAAGTCCCAGCTCAAACTTCCATTGAAACAATTTCCAAGTAACAGATTTTATTCTCCGAAGAATTGCTAATTTTTATGCTTGGTGAAAAAAAATGAAAATAACATTTTTATTTCTGGAAAATTGCCATTTAAAAAATTTCTCTAAAACTTCCCTCGGTCATAATTCCATGTAACAAACTTAATATGTAACCACAATTCAAGTAGAGCATCAAGTTTTGCAAGAATTGAACTTTGTTGTCAGATGGCAGCAAAGAGGACGAAACGCTGGATGGGTACTCATTCGTTTGCAAAGGGATAAAATGATGGATTGAAATGTACAAGGAATGGCATCTATTCGAAATACCTTTGTGTAGATTGAGATGCAATAACTTTGTTTTCTAAACATTGTTGTTGTTGCAGTTATGTTGGGGAAAATCTTGAAATTGTTGCAAGGGGAAATGGAAAACAAAATGTATTCGTCTGAGTGGGTTCATGTAAAATGTTAGCTTGTTTTTGCCAACGGAAACTATTAAACGAAGAAAGAAATACAACAAAATCATCATTGGAATGTTTAGTTGCACTAAGAAATGTTTACTATTTATGAGTTTTTTTAGAGTTACGTCTCTCGGGACTAAAGTTGTGAGACTCAAAGTGCAACCCCCAAGACAATATAACAAATATTCATAGCTGTTTCTAAAAGTTCTAGAATTTTTATACATTCTCGAAGGTTTTTTATTTTATATTCTAATTATGTACATTTAGACATAGCCTTATTGGATATTTTGTCCTGCAGTTATATTTGAATACCATCTCCCTAATAACATTTTTTCAATTTCCTTTTTCAATTTGCATTCTGTCATTTTTCTCGACAAACTATTCTAACCCTCTGTGTTTTTTTCACATTTTCTTTCTTTTTGCAGTTAATCGTTTGGATAAAGAATTTGGTGGCCATTACGGTTTGTTACTGCCAGATGCTACCCGTTTGCCAGCAGAGTTCGATAGTTTATTTTCCAATTCACAGGTAAAAAACAACAATTTTCTCTTTCCAGCTTTATCCCTGAGTGGGTAGCCCTCCTCACAGCCAGTCTTCCATACAATTTCTATGCCTCCTTCTGTGCATTCTTCGTGGGGGGACTGCAGCCCCCTCGAGTTTTTTTTGTATCGTGTGCGTTTTTTTATGTTCCAATCTTCGAAAGTAACGCAACATTGTAGCTGTAAATTTCGTATACGAGTAGTTGCAAGGTACAAGCTTTTTTTGTAGCAGCACCATTGATGCCAGAGAGTCCTTTTGTTTATTTCCTTAGAAAATAATAAATCATTGTTGTAATTTCATTTTTCCATTTTTTTAGCATTTAACTATTGTTGTCCTTGGTTAGTTTATTGCTTTGAAATGATTGCTTCGTGCAACAACAAAATGTTGCACCAGAACATGCAACACTATTACCACATGTTGTTTGGTTGCCATGTAATCATGCATGTGGTGTTGTTTCCACATTGCGGACGGAATAAGGTTCCCATGTGCTTAAATTCGGGAGGTGGAACATATGACGATGTTTAGAACATAAATTATGCCCACAATTATGTTTCACTTAAGTCTTACGAGGAATTGAAGAAATTTTGAATGCTGAGAATAGATCTACTATTTCCATTTTTCCTGCATCCCACAGATCCACAAAAGGGTCCCGAAGGAAAACGGCTAATGTTTAAAAAATATTATATTCGAAAAGTAGAGGTTCTGTTTCCTGAAGCACAGAAGGACTCAGTTAGTCTTTGAAAAATATTTTTAAAAAATCCACGCCTCTGTTAGTCTTTGAAATATATTTTTAAAATATCCACGCCTCTGTTAGTCTTTGAAAAATATTTTTAAAAAATCCACGCCTTTGTTAGTCTTTGAAAAAAAATATATTTTAAATCCACGTCTCGGGCGTACATTTAGAAAAAATATATTATATATATATATATATATTGTTCTTAAATCCGCGCCTTAGACACACCCTTAAAATATATGTAAATAAAGCAGCACACGAGTTTAATAAAGCAGTTCTATTTTTCTTAGAAATTGTCTTACAAATACAGACCACAGCTTTGTTAACTTTTTCAAACTTCCGAAACAAAAACCTCATAATTCATCTTAAAGCTTCCCTTAAATAGACATATTGACCAGTCTCGGGCATATGTATATCCTTTGTATTTACCACATATGATAATCCATCCTCTGAAGTTTTCCACTGTCCATTTTCGGTTATATATTTCACTCTCAATTTAATGCTGAAATAGCAAAAAAAAAAAACTCCCAAACTTCAACTTCTGGTTGCATTTGGTTGTGGGTAGATGTGATGGTGTTGGTGTTCTATTGTTGCCACAGCCACAACAACCAACTGATGGCTACCATTCCTTCATTTCCGGGCTGCATACAGGACCATGCATCATTGGATATCTGATTTTTGTTTAAGTTTTATTATGTCAGGCACCGAACTAAAAAAATCAAAATAAACTTCTAAAGTCTGCTGTGATTTTTATGAGTTTAAGTCTGGCTCCCGTTCGTTTTTTGCTGTTCTTTGTTTGTTTATACAATTTATTATTTTCATGGTTTTTAACTGGTTTGGGTTTTTTGGTATTTGTTTGGACGGAAAGCTCTTGGCTGTTTGGGGAGTCTTTTTTCTCCCTCTCTTTATTTTTTGTTGAAGAATACCTGCCTGGCTCTTTGTTATCTTTGAATGTTGTTGTCTTTTTTCTTTTTTGGATGTTTGGTATTTCATGGGTCATTGTGAAACAAAGCAAACAAAATCAAAACAACAATGTTGTTGTAGTCCTGCTGATGACCAGGATGCCATCGCTGGTGCCAGCAACAATATTTTCCTGGAAGATACATTCGCCATTGAAATAAAACCGAAACAAGGCTGGCTCTTACCCAACGATGTTAACAATTTATTTGATATAAAGCCAACAACAGGAGTAGCTGTGCAACAGCCAACAACAGTAGCAACAGAAACAACTGCATATAGTTTAGTGGATGTGGAACCTGTCACCTACACCTACACCTCCACCACATCCACATCCAAAGGCACATTGCAAACATCAGCTGACAAAGAATGCTTTACGGCCACTCAAAATAAGTCATCCATAACAAAAACTACAACATCTCCTCAACAACAACAAAAATCATTGTCAGCCATACACGAAGAAGAAGCGCCAGCATCAGGAACGACAGTGGGAGTCTTACATGACGAGGTGGACATCAGGTGTCGCTATTGCAGCATGCAGTTTTTAAAGGTAAATATTTGTGCTTTGTGAAAAAAATAAAGTACTGGCGTATGTTATTCCCATTGGGGCTCAGCATTCATTTAAATCAACATTTATGGACAGTCTTTGGGAACATATTTTAAAAAATCCACGCCTATGTTAGCCCTGAAAAAGTGAAAAAATATTCTTTAAAAATTCTCGCCTAGCCCTTTAAAAATATTCTTTAACAATTCACGCCTATTTGAATCTTATAGTCCTTGTTAAAATATATTTAAAAATTCACGCTTATAGCTCTGCTAAATCCTAGAAAAAATATTTTTTAAAAATATCCAACCTGCTAGGTTTTCATAACGGTTTTTTTTTGTCAAAAATTGTCCTGATTTAAAATCCTCCGGTGGATTTTTTCATCCTCCCACTGTGCTTTATTAAATTTTTTTATTTTTATATTTTTTAAATTACATTTATGTTTGTTGTTGTCTATGGCCTAACTTTTATCTTTCCATTTATCTTCTTTATATTAGTTGCAGCAGCAAAAAATTCTCCAGCGCAGCAATTACTGTCCCATCGATTTGTTCTCTGGGTAGGTATTACATCGGCAATTTATTATCTTACACAGCCAATATCAAAATCAATTTCACTTTCAATATGGTTTTTATCATTTTAACGTTCGGGTTTTTTCTTTCTATTTTTCCATCTCTCTATCTCTCTCTCTTTCTCACACACACACCCTGCTTTCTGCAATAATCGATGTGTCGTTCGTTGTTCCGGCTGCTTTTTTGGCTTTTCGTATGCATATTTATGGGGTCCTTTTGAAAGTGTGCCAGCTCGAATGTGGAATGCTTTGCATGCACTTTTCACATGTCCTCAGAATAATTTACGTATCTTCAAGAATGGCATCGTTGTGTTCGATGACCAACTTAGCCGCTTGTCCAAAATTGAAGATTTATTTCCGAGGTAAGTTAAAATAATAAAAAATGGCAAAAAATAGGAAGAACAAAAATGTTATATGTAGCAGTGGAATTTAAAAAATGGGCAGACGGATTTTTTGGGCTGAGAAAATAGACACTCCTGACGAAGCAGAACTGTGTAAAAATTATAAAAGTTTTAAAGAAATTTAATACAAGATGATTGTTTTTTAAACTACCTAAGTGGACTCCCTTGTAAAACAACCCTTTTCATGTGAATAATAAGGGGTTTTGAGCGGCAAAACCCGACCTATATTTGATATTCCCAGTCTACTATCCTGCCAATGACATTTGACTGCCCCATACGATTCGGATACTTATTCCACATGACTAAACTAAACAATTATTTTATCGAATAACATTTTTACAAAAAAAAAATAATCAAAATGCTTTCCTCAGATTTCCCCTAGGTTTCTGAAAAAAAAATTGCATTAATTTATTGACATCCTGTTATTGCGGATTCTTGTTAATTTTCTTTGCTTTGCTCTAATTCCGTGCAACCATTTGTTACCTTTGATTGCAATTTGAAAATTATTGACTCTACCATTTTGGTGGAGTTACTTACTTTTGTGTACTCTCACGCTTTGGGTCTCAATAGAAAGCCCAAGCATTTGGAGCTCAATAAAATATAAGTGCACTTTGACAAGCGAACAAAAAACACACACATACAAAATAAACTAACCATAAATAATGAAAAGAAATACATTTTCTTACAATTTTCACCCAAAAGAAGAAAAGAAAACCTCCAACAAATAAATAGTAGCAACTAAACCGAAAACATTTGAGACTCTCGACTCTGTGAAACCAAACTGAGGGAAATCAAATAAAATTACAAAGTCATCTGTGTCCTGAACACACACATACACACTACCGCAAGTAAAACTTGAAAGGATACAGAAAGAGAAAATAACAACAACAACAACCCACCAACCAGACCATTGAACCCAATTGCATTGGACTCAACCAATATTTGCACAACTGTGACACTTGCACCGCATACGAATCGGAAGAAAATAAATGTTGTTGACTGCTGCTGCTTGCTTGCCGGCGGGTAACACCAATGAAAATAATTTTAACAACAACAGTAATGGTAACACCACTACCATCACCACCACCAACAATAAATATTCCATTGGTTATACACTAACATCAAATAATAGTGTTAAATGGAAAAAAATGGATTTGAAAGCATAATCATTTTTATTTTCGGGAAATTTTAGATCTAGGGCAAAAGACTTCGTTTTTGTTGTTCCACTAATGGGATAACATGCTTAGAGATGGTATTTACCGGGTATTTACCGGGTAAATACCCAAGGGGTGGGTAAATACCGGGTAAATACCCATTTGCGGGTATTTATTTGGGTATTTACTATATTGACTCGGTAATACAACATCTTACACCCTATTTCCGGGTTTCTGTTATCAAATCGATTTAGAATAGATAGTTTTACGATACTTTAAAGACGTGGGTAAATACTTGGGTAAATACCCGAGTTTTTACCCAAAAATTGGGTATAAACTCATTAACTGCCGAACCACTTGACATGTTTCATGTGACAAAGCAAATATAGAAATCCAACATGGGGTGCCTGGGTCCAAGTTTTGATATAGCCCCCATATAACCATATCTCCCGATTTAAGGTATTTTTTTGCCTATTAGACACATTTACAACCAAATTGGCTGTAATTTGGCACAGAGTGTTCTTTTTGGGTACCAAATGTCCATGCAAAATTTTATGTATGTAGGTCCACGTCTACTGGTAGCCCCCATACAAAGGTACCCCTATTTTTAGTATTTACCCAAAAATTGGGTATAAACTCACTAACTGCCGAACCACTTGACATAGGCGGCCAAATTTTTGCACACTTGTTTCTAATGACAAAGCAAATATAGAAATCCAACATGGGGTCCCTGGGTCCAAGTTTTGATATAGCCCCCATATAACCGTATCTCCCGATTTGAGGCATTTTTAGCCTATTAGACACATTTTGAGGCCAAATTGGCTGTAATTTGGCACAGAGTGTTCTTTTTGGGTACCAAATGTCCATGCAAAATTTTATGTATGTAGGTCCACGTCTACTGGTAGCCCCCATACAAAGGTACCCCTATTTTGAGTATTTACCCAAAAATTGGGTATAAACTCACTAACTGCCGAACCACTTGACATAGGCGGCCATATAGCCCCCATATAACCGTACCTCCCGATCGGCAGTTAGTGAGTTTATACCCAATTTTTGGGTAAATACTCAAAATAGGGGTACCTTCGTATGGGGGCTACCAGTAAACGTGGACCTACATACATAAAATTTTGCATGGACATTTGGTACCCAAAAAGAACACTCTGTGCCAAATTACAGCCAATTTGGTTGTAAAATGTGTCTAATAAGCAAAAAATACCTTAAATCGGGAGATACGGTTATATGGGGGCTATATCAAAACTTGGACCCAGGGACCCCATGTTGGATTTCTATATTTGCTTTGTCATTAGAAACATGTGTGCAAAATTTTGGCCGCTTATGTCAAGTGGTTCGGCAGTTAGTGAGTTTATACCCAATTTTTGGGTAAATACTCAAAATAGGGGTACCTTTGTATAGGGGCTACCAGTAAACGTGGACCTACATACATAAAATTTTGCATGGACATTTTGTACTCAAAAAGAACACTTTGTGCAAAATTACAGCCAATTTGGCCTTAAAATGTGTCTAATAGGCTAAAAATACCTTAAATCGGGAGATACGGTTATATGGGGGCTATATCAAAACTTGGACCCAGGGACCCCATGTTGGATTTCTATATTTGCTTTGACATTAGAAACATGTGTGCAAAATTTTGGCCGCCTATGTCAAGTGGTTCGGCAGTTAATGAGTTTATACCCAATTTTTGGGTAAAAACTCGGGTATTTACCCAAGTTTTTACCCACGTCTTTAAAGTATCGTAAAACTATTCATTCTAAATCGATTTGATAACAGAAACCTGGAAATAGGGTGCAAGATGTTGTATTACCGATTCAATATAGTAAATACCCAAATAAATACCCACAAATGGGTATTTACACAATTTACCGGGTATTTACCCAATTTACCGGGTATTTACCCTTTGGGTATTTACCCACTGCCCATCTCTAAACATGCTCAAGAAAATATTTAGAAATATCTTTCCAAATATAATGGTCCATTTCCAATCAAGAACTTCCCTGGACCTTGGCGTATTTTGCTTTTGATATGATAGTCTTTCTAAAAATTATTTTTAATATGCCACCGCTTGTGATAGTCTCTGAAAAAAATATATTTAAAAAAATCCACGCTTATAATATTTCCATGTTCTCAATTTTCAATATAGATTCTCAGTTTTCATTGGAACACATAGGATTTTCCAGTTTAATTTTGTATACCTTAAAGTCATTGTCCTTTGTCGGACCCGTGACATTATCCTCCATGATTTTTCTTTTTTGTAATATCCAGAATCACAGGGTCCGACAATCGAAATAAATTCGACTTTTTGGCAATATTTTAAAATCGAGTTTCCATTCTTTGCAGCAATCAACTTCATATTCTTAAAGAATTGCTGGTGACATGTCTACTTAAAGACTACAACCCCAATGGACCAAATATTGCAGCCAATGCAAATCCGGACATTGATGACAACATTGACGACGTCATGGCAACTAAGTCACGAGATGTGCAAATTACTGCCAAGGGATTGGCACATGACAATGCCGATCCACAGAGCAGCCCTACAACGCCTGGTAAAAAACTAAAAACAATAAAAGCGGAAACACAACCGGAATCGGATGTAACAAAAGTTAACACAACTTTCACTACAGCTAACACCACCATCACCACTACCAGCAGCAGTAGCAGCATCATCAGTGCCGCCACTAAGCCAAATAGTAAAATGGCAGGAACCATTACTTCATCCACTGGCACTACCACTACATCGCAGCAATCCAGTGATACCAAGAACTCGTCTTTAGCTGGGTTTAGTGATTCCCCCAGCCATTGTCCCACATCCGTTGGCAGAAGTGATGTCTCTGTTGAGCCAAAGAACAAACCGGAAATGTTGAGCTTACCGAAAAATTGTGTTTTGCAAAAAATTCTAAATTTACAGTTGCTGGCCAAGGTGAGTAAAGCTCTAGCATTTTCTAACACCCACACAGTCATGCATGTACCGACACACACACACATACATAGTTAAGGGGTTTTATTTTTACACCTTGTAAAACCATCCATGCGATAAAGCATTTGAAGGCCATTGGACGAAAAGCAAAAGGTAGTTGAAAGAAAAAAAACTCGAAGGGATAAAAGGTGCACAATAAACCTTGAAAAGACAAAATGCACAAAATGATGAGTGGACAAAGACCTATGGTTTGTTAAAACATTTCCGAGCTTCCATTTAAACCTTACTTTGTGTAGTAACCCGAAAGTGTTGATGAAAAAAAAAAACACAATTCATAAATGGAAATTTAATAAGAAAAAGAAAAAAATGTTATTGAGACAAAGTGTTTAGCGCCATGGTCAGGGGATTTGGTAAGTGATTTTTAGACAAAGTGATGAAAGGCAACATTTAAGGAAGCGAATGTAAAGTAAGATGTATATCGCGGTTCCTAAATAGGATACGAAACTATGTCACCATTTATAGACATTTTTAAATGACCTGAAGGTCAGAGTGACTTTTCAGGTAGAAGGGTGTAATTATAGACGAGCTGAAGGGAGTCTCTATAGACGAGCTGAAGGGAGTCTCTATAGACGAGCTGAAGGGAGTCTCTATAGACGAGCTGAAGGGAGTCTCTATAGACGAGCTGAAGGGAGTCTCTATAGAAGCTGAAGGGAGTCTCTATAGACGAGCTGAAGGGAGTCTTTATAGACGAGCTGAAGGGAGTCTCTATAGACGAGCTGAAGGGAGTCTCTATAGATGAGCTGAAGGGAGTCTCTATAGACGAGCTGAAGGGAGTCTCTATAGACGAGCTGAAGGTAGTCTCTATAGACGAGCTGAAGGGAGTCTCTATAGACGAGCTGAAGGGAGTCTCTATAGACGAGCTGAAGGGAGTGTCTATAGACGAGCTGAAGGGAGTCTCTATAGACGAGCTGAAGGGAGTCTCTATAGACGAGCTGAAGGGAGTCTCTATAGACGAGCTGAAGGAAGTCTCTATAGACGAGCTGAAGGGAGTCTCTATAGACGAGCTGAAGAAAGGAGTCTCTATAGACGAGCTGAAGAAAGGAGTCTCTATAGACGAGCTGAAGAAGGGAGTCTCTATAGACGAGCTGAAGAAGGGAGTCTCTATAGACGAGCTGAAGAAGGGAGTCTCTATAGACGAGCTGAAGAAAGGAGTCTCTATAGACGAGCTGAAGAAGGGAGTCTCTATAGACGAGCTGAAGAAGGGAGTCTCTATAGACGAGCTGAAGGAAGGAGTCTCTATAGACGAGCTGAAGAAGTGAGTCTCTATAGACGAGCTGAAGAAGGGAGTCTCTATAGACGAGCTGAAGAAGGGAGTCTCTATAGACGAGCTGAAGAAGGGAGTCTCTATAGACGAGCTGAAGAAGGGAGTCTCTATAGACGAGCTGAAGAAGGGAGTCTCTATAGACGAGCTGAAGAAGGGATTCTCTATAGACGAGCTGAAGAAGGGAGTCTCTATAGACGAGCTGAAAAAGGGAGTCTCTATAGACGAGCTGAAGACGGGAGTCTTTATAGACGAGCTGAAGAAGGGGGTCTCTATAGTCGAGCTGAAGAAGGGAGTCTTTATAGAAGAGCTGAAGGGAGTCTCTATAGACGAGCCGAATGGAGTCTCTATAGACGAGCTGAAGGGAATCTCTATAGACGAACTGAAGGGAGTCTCTATAGACGAGCTGAAGGGAATATCCTAGTGGGAGTATCAATAGATAAAGGAGTCGTTACAGTCGACGTGGAGGGAGCCTGAGCTCATATTCCGACAGGACATTTTATACGTTTTTTTTTCTATAATTTTTTATTTTTTCAACTTTTCCTTCTCTCTTTTTTACAGCAAAATTTCGTCCATATGCTTAAGGAGAACTATCACAAGAAAAAAGGCAAATCCTATGACATTTTATCAACTCTGCTCAAGAAATTTCAATACCAAAAACAGAAATTGGGAATTTCTCAATTGAGTGCCGAAGAACAATACCAGTTGGCTGCCACTGTCTTGGATTGTTCCATAATGATAACATTTCGTCAAGTGTCAACAAAAAATATGCCTGACAATGGGTAAGAAAAACAAAAACAGACTTTAAAATGAGTTAATGAAACTGAAATTTTCCATTTTTCTCACAAATCCTTTTTTCACTTTTTTACTTGCTAGGAGCTTAAACGCCAATCCCCGTATGATCTGCATAAATGGGCAACACTTTATGACGAAAATCACTTTATTGGATTTGGATCCTAAGCCAGATACACATTTTGCCAAATATGTTAAACAAACCCAAGAAATTATGCAGTCCATTCACATGCTGCTGGAGCAATAAGAAAAAAAAATAAATAAATAAAGAAATATTTTATTTTTTAAGAAAAATATTTTTCCATAATACTATAAGACTTAATTTACATAGTTATTATGAAGAATTCTCAGAAAAAGAGAAAGAAATAAACATAATTAAATAAAATATATTTATGAAGAATTATGTATTTGCATGCATGTGTGTGCATGCAGAGAAACAATTGAAATGCAATATCAATGCCAAACAGATTCAGCAATCAACTCCACACATCATCAAACAGAGGTAAGTTTGTTTCATACTAATTTATTTTTTAAAATATGTAATAAGAACAAGATACCAATTGATCGGAATGTACCTGTTTTATATGGCAATATGTAAATTAATTTTCTCTAAATTTTTTTATTATTGAAATTTGTTTGTTATCTGTAATGCATTGGAACACACTCGTTGGCTATTTTGCAATATATCTGATATGTCCTTGACTCTCTCTCTCTCTCTGCTATACATTCTAATTGAAGTTCTCATATTTTTAATAGGAAAAATGTCGCTTTAAAGAAATGGAAATCCTCAAATATTTCTCCTATTTTGTCACCACCCTTTAAATATCTCAAAGTACTGACCTTCCAGTGACAATATCTTTGTGGTTAAATACAAGTTAACGTTTCATCAATATTTATGTTTGTATGTATGTGCAATTAAATCTTTTTCTTAAAATGCAATCTAAATTTTTATTTTTTTTACTCATTTTTTATTCATTTCATTGAATCGAAAGCCGACATGCTTTTGTGAGAATAGTTTTTTTTTTTTGTGATATAAAAACATCAAACCCAGTTGAAGAATTTTAGTTTGATATTTGTTTCAAACATTCCCAAAGGTCATCAACAGCAGCAGCACCAGGATTGGTATGAAAATCATTGCAAGAAATGAAAATAAAAATACATATATCGGAATTTTCATTTGAATCGTTATATAGGAAAAAATATATCCATAGATTTGTATAGATAGATATTTTATATTTTTTTTTGTGTCGGCTTGCCCCTTGACAAATTCATATATCAGCTTTACGAATGAATACATTTAAATTGTTGTGAAGTTTTTTTTTCTTCTACAATGACCAGTAAGGGATATTAATATGGGTCGCAAAAATATAAATAGAAAAAGTTCAGGATGTTTTCATAGACGAGTTAAAGGGAGTCTCTATAGGCGAACTGAATGTAATCTTTATATACGAACCGAAGGGAATCTTTATAGACGAGGTGAAGGTGATCTTTAGAGACGAGCTGAAGGGAGACTTTATAGACGAGGTTTATGGAGTCTTTGTAGACGAACTGAAGGGAGTCTTTGTAGACGAACTGAAGGGCGTCTTAGGACGAGAGAGGAAGAGTTTAGTTTCAGAAAGTCTTTACAGGCAAACTGAATGAAGTTCTCATAAGCGAGTAGATGAGATCCTCTATTGACGAACCGAAAATGAGCTGAAAGGAGTCTTTATAGACGAACTGAAGGAGCAATCAAAGGGGTCTTTATACCCCTACTGAATTCCCCATGTATGTAAAGGGAGTCTTTCCACATGATCTTAAGGGAGTAATTTTTGAGTAAAAAGGATATTTACGTATAATCTGCTGTGAGTATCTATAAAAGAGATGAAGGGGGTCTTTGTAGACAAGTTTTATTCTCTATAGACCCTTCAGCTCGCATATAGAGAATACCTTTACCATCCTAGATATACAAAGTTAATGTTTCTTTATTGGAGATTGGTATGTAGTCCTTATAGGCCTACGTAGGTCCTAATAAATTCAGATGGGATTTTTGAAAGTATTTGTTGATTATATACTAAAAAAAATAATAGCCGAGCTTGAGGTTCTATAAACTCAATATTTGTTTAAACATGGGTTACAGTTAAAGACGTCATAAATTGTGTCGATGTACACGAATTAATGTTCATATAGCCTTCATTACGCCAGTAAAAAATCAGATTGGTTTTTATTTACGAACTGAAATTCGAAGACTTTTTAGAGACTAGCTCTAGATTAGTTTATTTCTTAACCCACTTGCCCTTCTGGGTGTCCTGAAATAAACGTTGTTTCAAAAATATACGCCCGATAGTCCTGAAATAATTGTTGTTTCAAAAATATACGTCCGATGGTCATGTAATTTTCTCTTATTGCCCTGATTGATCTGTTGCTTGACAAAAATATTCTTAGAAAATATATTCATTAAATAATCCACGCTTATTGCTCGGAGAGTCCTTGAAAATATATTCATTAAATAATCCACGCTTATTGCTCGGAGAGTCCTTGAAAATATATTCATTAAATAATCCACGCTTATTGCTCGGAGAGTCCTTGAAAATATATTCATTAAATAATCCACGCTTATATTCATTAAATAATCCACGCTTATATTCATTAAATAATCCACGCTTATTGCTCGGAGAGTCCTTGAAAATATATTCATTAAATAATCCACGCTTATATTCATTAAATAATCCACGCTTATTGCTCGGAGAGTCCTTGAAAATATATTCATTAAATAATCCACGCTTATTGCTCGGAGAGTCCTTGAAAATATATTCATTAAATAATCCACGCTTATTGCTCGGAGAGTCCTTGAAAATATATTTTTTTAATAATCCACGCTTATTGCTCGGAGGGTCCTTGAAAATATATTCTTTAAATAATCCACGCTTATTGCTCTGAGGGCCCTTGAAAATATATTTTAAAAATCCACGCTCATTGTTCTGAGGGTCCTTAAAAACATATTCTTAACAATTCCACGCTTATTGCTCCGAGGGTCCTTGAAAAAATATTCTTACAAATTCCACGCTTATTGCTCTGAAGGTCTTTAAAAATTTAAAAATCTTTAAAAATCCACTGTTGTTGCTCTGAGGTTCCTCGAAAATATATTCTTTCAAAAATCCACGCTTATTGCTCTGAGGGTCCTTGAAAATATATTAAAAAATCCACGCTTATTGCTCTGTTGGTCCTTGAAAAAATATTCTTAAAAAATCCACGCTTATTGCTCTGAGGGTCATAGAAAATATATTCTTATAAAAATCAGGCTTATTGCTCTGATGGTCTTTCAAATTCTATAAAGGTCCTTGAGAAAATATTCTTTATAAAATCCAGGGGCTACAACAGCGTAAGACGAAAAGTTACTTCAAAGTGGTTTTCCAATATTTATATCAAGATATGAGTTACCCAAAATAGAAATTACAGCAGATAGCGCCACCCAGAGGAAAATGGCAACATTAAATAAGCAAAACTTCACGCAATTCAATGATGCGTTGTTTCTAGACAGCGGTAGATGGCAGCCCCATAACCTAAGGCAGAATACAGCAGTAACAGGAGAACAACAATGCTGCAATAATGCAATTTTCTCTTTTATAAAAAAAAAAAATTAAGAAAAAAGTTTGTTTTTGCTTTCAAGTAGTTTTTTTAATCCTTCCAATCCATTCCAGTCTCTTACTTTTCGGGCAGAGAAGTAACTTCGATCTCTGCATGTGAAAACTTCTTTATTGTCAGGAATTTGGAGAATATTTTCTTTTCTATGTTTGTTTCTTCATCACTTACCCATTCTATTACTTTCAGCCGTTCATGCCTACACACTAAAATGCATTCCAATCTTGCAGTTATTTTTTCCCTTTTTGTTGTTGTTGTTTGATGATTTAACAAAAACACACACACAAACCTCCTACTTGTTTAAATAACTTCTGTGTTCTTTGGAGAAAACTATTTGATATTGTAACAAATAATGAAAAAAATAAAAAAACAAAACAACAACAACAAAAGCAAAAGCAAAAAATGGAAAAATTCTTGCACTGAATTTATTGATTGTAGATTAAGAACTTTATTTGATTTTATTTATATTTATGTCCACATACATATATATGCAAAAGCATATTTGTGTGTGTGTGCCTGTTGTGTGCATATGACATTCTTTGTGTTGCTATCATATCCTTTTCTACTGCAAGAATTCCCATTCAATAACTACCAGAGAAGATAGAATATTTGCCCTCCTTCTCTCTGCGTCTGCATCGTTGGTTTCCCAACTTTGTGTGGCACACAACAATTAAATCCTTATGTGAAATGTTGAAAGGAAATCGGGTGCACGTAAAATGACATGCTCGAATTCGAGAAATGACAATTTGCCATCGCCATCGACATCAGCCTCCTCCAAAACCTTATCGGCAATTTGTTGATGCTCCTCAGGGCTTAATTCATTTTTGGTCATTGTGGTCAAGCTACACAGAAGGTCAGCACGTCCAATGAAGCCATCTTGATCGAAATCTGTTCAAGTAGAAGAAGAAGAAGAACAAGTACATATTTATTGAAAAAAAAGAAGAATTCCAAGGGTAAAGTCAGTGAAGCTTATGAGGTGATTAAGATTCATATATAACTTATTTGTATATTGGGATGTAATGGAATGTTTTGATAGAAATAATAGTGAAATAAAAAAGCCGAAAAATCGTAACAAATCTACGACGATAGTCCCTTAAAAATTCTTAAATTTTTTTTTTTCAAAAAAAAAAAAAAAAAATCTTCAAAAAACCTAATAGATATTCCTCTGATAGGTCTTGAATAATATTCTTACAAAATCCGCGCTTTTGAATATAATAATCCGAGAAACAATTCAAAAAATCCACGCTTGTGACCTTACTTCTCTCTGTGGCTTTGTTCTCATACCTATACACGGACCGACATCGACCGACCGAGTTATGGTACTCTGAAGGACCTTAAAAAAATTCAAGTGTATTTCTTTGAAGGGCCTTGAAAAATATTCTTCATAAAATCCACGCTCATTGCTTTGAAGGTCCTCAAAAATCTAAGCTAATTGCTTCGAAGTTTCTTGAAAAAAAAAATATTCTGTAAAAAATCGGCGCTAATTATATAAATTATCCTTTAGAAATATATTTCTTGCAACGTTCACGCTTTTTGCTCTGAACAAATATTATCTATATAAAATCGACTCATATTAAAATATTCATTAACAAATTGACGCTAATTGTTCATTAAAAATTTGCATTGAGGGTCCTTGAAAAAATATTCTTTAAAAATCCACGCTTACAACTTCGAGAGTCATTGAAAAAATATTCTTTAAAAATCCACGCTTACAACTTCGAGAGTCATTGAAAAAATATTCTTTAAAAATCCACGCTTACAACTTCGAGAGTCATTGAAAAAATATTCTTTAAAAATCCACGCTTACAACTTCGAGAGTCATTGAAAAAATATTCTTTAAAAATCCACGCTTACAACTTCGAGAGTCATTGAAAAAATATTCTTTAAAAATCCACGCTTACAACTTCGAGAGTCATTGAAAAAATATTCTTTAAAAATCCACGCTTACAACTTCGAGAGTCATTGAAAAAATATTCTTTAAAAATCCACGCTTACAACTTCGAGAGTCATTGAAAAAATATTCTTTAAAAATCCACGCTTACAACTTCGAGAGTCATTGAAAAAATATTCTTTAAAAATCCACGCTTACAACTTCGAGAGTCATTGAAAAAATATTCTTTAAAAAGATGGGTTAAAAAGGGTTCTTTTGGTTAACCCTTTAACCCTTTAAATTGGTCAACCTAAAACTCATTTACATTGAAATACAGTAAGGACAACCGAATGTAAAATTGTTGTATTCCGAACCAGTGGCAAAGTGCACAATTTCACATTCTTATCTTTCAGATATTTACAATTAAAACAATTCTCATTGTGTGTGTATGGGCATGGTAATGTCAAGATTTCTTCAGAATCCTTTCAAGGTTCCTTTTGTCAATTTGTTGCCATTTTGCCGTGTGCGTGTTGTATAAATCTCCTCCTTTTGTTGGAAAACCCGATAAACCAACAAAAATCCACTTGTAATTTTACAAAACAAAAGGGAATTGAATTTTCATATTCAACTTATGTGCTCGTATAGGTTCTGGCAGACAGACGGACGAACACGTCTCAGTATTATTTCTTCTTATTGTTGCTGGCAGACAGACGGACGGACGGACACGTATCAGGTATTATTTCTTCTTAATGTTACTCATTTTCTTCCTCTTTGTACGGTAACGAACATCTTTGTTGTTAATTTAATGCTTCATTTAATTCGTTTTCTCAGTCGTATTTGTAAATGTTTCTTTTTAAATAAATTAATATAATATAAAATATTGATATCATGCATTCGAAAATTAAATTTTGGAAAATGTGTAAAATTTACACGTTGAAATCTTCAGGGAATATTTTAAGAAAATATAACAAAACTTGTACTAATAGTACGTTTACATTATACCGGATTTCGTTAACCCAGTGGGTTTCAATTGTCAATTTCATTGTATACATGTAAATCATGTCCCGGTAAAAAGTTCTAATGTAAATGCCGTTTAATGTACATGTCGTAGACGACAACCAAGCAAAATTCCAATTGGGAATATAACCGATTTCTCTCTAGTACACATAAATCGGTTTCCAATTCGGGTGCTCGTCTTTGCTATGAAGGATGCATACCATCGATTACATTAGCGACAATTGTTGTTATTTATCGATATTTTCGTAAGAATATGAATCCAAAATCCATTAAATATAAATATTTTTAATTTGGTTCCAACAGGAGATTTTAAAATAATCTTATATGATTTTTTCTGAATAATGGAAAATATTTTTTCTTAGATTATATGAGCAGCAATGGGAATTAGTACTTATTTTTCGAACACCGAAACGGTATATGTCTTTACTAATAAATAATAAAATTAAATCGATGTGTAGTATATCGATAACTCTCTTAGAAATATTCTATGTTTACAAATTTATAATAGAAACAATTTCGATAAACAATCGACCTTTACAATTTTCATGCAATGATAATGACAAATTTCGGGACATTTTTTGGGGCCTCGACCTATAATTCGTTTCGTTCGCGAACTCAGTTGGAAAATGAGGTTAAGATATCTTCAAAATGTCTGTATCTGGGCGGGCTTGTATATAGATAAACTATGTTGAAAATATCTTCAAAAAAGTTTTTCACTCTCCAAGCAAAAAGAGAATATCCATCAAAATATTGAAAATATGATGGTACAATTAAATGAGGGATATACAAAAACGATGACCGATGTATAAATCAATCAAAAATCCGCGCCTTGCAAAAATTCTTTAAAAATACACGCCATGTATAAATTATTAAAAATTCCTCAAAAATACATGCATTGTACTGTTCCGCAAAAATTAGTAAAAAAATCCGCGTCTTGTATTTTTTTAATACCTCATATTATTATCTTATTTTAAATTCTTTACATGCCATATTTTCAAAAAATCTCAACCTTGTTAAAGTCCATAAAAAACTATTCCTTGTATAAATTCTAAAAAAAATCGCGCCCTATAAAAAATCCGCAGCTATTTCCCTATTCCCCTTAATAAATATTATAGAATAATTTCATACTCACCATATATTTTAAAGGCATAGAAGACTTTTATATCCCTTGGCGCCTGTTCGCTAAATACCGAAAATGCATCCAAGAAATCCTCAAACGATAGATTTCCCTGGCCGTCACGAGAAAAAGCCTCACAAATGCGTCTGCGAAATGGATTCTCTTTGAGTTCGGGCATTTTCTCAATACATTCGCGCGGTACTTTGACACTAGACGCCTGACCCTCGGTCATTTGGCGGGGCACTAAATCTGGTCGTAATTCACGAAATCTTTTGTGGACACTGGAAGGACGGAGTGAAAAATTGTTCCAAAATTATAAAATGGTTTCTAAACAATTGCTGAACTTTACAATAGAGTCGCGGGGACCATTAAAGCAACAATGCTGATGATGATGACAATGGAGGTTGGTTGTTATGGCAAAATGGCATCGTTGCTGCTGCTGTTGTGGCTGCCCACTTTTGTTGGCCATTTTCGTTGACGACGTTTACAAAAGAGTTTCACAAATTATTATTAAATACACGAATAGTCACGACAGGATTTACCTTCCATCCATCCTTCCATGCTTGCTCGCCTGCAGCATAATGTTGTGTTTATGGTTTCCTTTGCAACAGCAACGATAACAACAACAAAAATTTACTCGAAAACACATTTTGCGTGTCATTACCAAAAATGCAATAAATTGTTTCCAAAGAAAAGAAAAACGGTAAATATGTATAACAGCTCTCTTGATTATGCTCTGGCTCGACAATGTGTTGTGCTGCCGCTCTGCTGCTGCTGCTTTTCGAGCTCAACTTTATTATCCCAACTGGCCATAACCGGCTTATAACCGCAACGATGAAGAATCCTGTAAACAAAAACCTCCGGTACTTACCGTAATATCTCTTTGCGTGTGAAAAATGTACAATCCTTTGTGGTCATCGCCAAGATGAGGTGGTGGCATTCGTGTATGGTGGGGGATGACGGGCGACAGGTTACACAAAATCCCAGATGATTAACATCCCATGGCACAATGAAATTGCATTAAATGGTCCATGCAGCAGACCATGGCGGCGGAGGGTGGTATGCCATTAAACAAATTTTGTTAATATGAAGAGAACATAATATGCAATAAAAGAAAACAGCAAATTGATTATCTTCGTGTCGGGGATAATTTAAGATGTTGAAGAGATCAAGCAACTTATAAAAAAACTTAAGAAGACGTTCATTAAAAAATGTCTTATAAAACTTTTTAAACATCAACGCCTTATAAAATTTAAAAATCAAAATCAAAAATTGTAAAAATTCTTCAAAAATCCACGCCTTGTAAAAATTCTTCAAAAATCCACCCCTTTGTAAAAATTCTTCAAAAATCCACGCCTTGTAAAAAGTCTTCAAAAATCCACCCCTTTGTAAAAATTCTTCAAAAATCCACTCCTTTGTAAAAATTCTTCAAAAATACACGCCTTGTAAAAATTCTTCAAAGATCCACACCTTGTAAACATTCTTCAAAAATCCACGCCTTGTAAAAATTCTTCCAAAATCCACGTCTTGTAAAAATTCTTCCCAAATCCTCGCCTTGAAAAAATTCTTCAAAAATCCACGCCTTGTAAAAATTCTTCAAAAATCCACGCCATGTACAAACTGTTCAAAAATCCACGCCATGTAAAAACTGTTCAAAAATCCACGCCTTGTAAAAATTCTTCAAAAATCCACGCCTTGTAAAAATTCTTCAAAAATCCACGCCTTGTAAAAATTCTTCAAAAATCCACGCCTTGTAAAAATTCTTCCACAAGCCACGCCTTGTAAAAACTCTTCAAAAATCCACGTCTTGTAAAAATTCTTCAAAAATCCACGCCTTGTAAAAATTTTTCAAAAATCCACGACTTGTAAAAATTCTTCGAAAATCCACGCCTTGTAAAAATTCTTCAAAAATCCACGCCTTGTAAAAAAGGATACAAATCAAATTTTTGGATTCAGTGACCGACACTCTAGAGATGACGAAAGTTTCGTCCCAAAATTCGAAAAAAAATAATTACAGCACTATTCGGGTTAAAAATCCACGACAAAAAAAAAAACATGAAATCCTTAAAAAATCCACGCTTATCTTCTCGTAGAAATCATTAAAAAAACAAACTTTTCGCCTTGTAAAAATTTTTAAAAAATACACGTAAGGATTCTTAAAAAAATCCACACCTATCACCTTGTAAATCTTCTTAAAAAAATATCCTTAGCACTATTCGGGTTAGAAATCCACGACTTGTAAAAATTCTTAAAAAAACACGAAATCCTTAAAAAAAATCCACGCTTATCTTCTCGTAGAAATCATTAAAAAAACAAACTTTTCGCCTTGTAAAAATTCTTAAAAAAATACACGTAAGGATTCTTAAAAAAATCCACACCTATCACCTTGTAAAAGATCTTATAAAAATCCCCGCCTATTGCCTCGTAAAAATTGTCAAAAAATCCACGCCTATCGACGCGTAAAATTCCTAAAAAAAGCATGCTTATCTATGACTCATATAAACCCTTGTGAAGCATTTAATTCTTTTTTAATTGTTTAAATGTGCACTCCTTGGGCATTTTAGTCATCTATCTGTATGAAGACTTTTTCCGGGCCTAGTACATGACCTGCCCTTTCACAGTTCTGTTAAATTTAGATGTTTATCAATTAATTAATTGATACAAATTAATTCAAATTAACAAAAGGTTCTTTGGGAAGCGTATTTAAACGGTTTCAATTTACCACTTGTTTCATAAACAATATTTATTTGTATTTACTAAAAATTAAATTTCGAATATAATTTTTTTCATTATTTTATCAATTTTCCTCGCTTTGGTTTCACTGCTTCCGGTAGATGCAGAGTTGTTGTTATTTTTCTGTTAACACTTTAATCAGATTGTTTTTAACCAAAAATCGCTGACATTTAGCTTTAGGACTTTTTAGATAAAACGAACAAAAACAACAACATCAGTAACAATTACAACACAAAAAAACACTTGAAATTTATTTGTGTTAATTTATCTGGACAATTGTTGCAAATAAAAATGTAAACTTTTGTCGGCCGATGACAATCACACACACACATACTCACGTACGCACTCACACACACATACTCACAAACACTTTACCTGATAATCATCCAATTGCTGTTCGGTAAATGTAACAACTTTATTTCCCATATTCGACGGGTATGTTTTTTTGTTGTTATTAAATAGAATAGAAAAACTGAATTCTACAAACTATTTTTATAAATTGATTTTTGCACTAAAAAATAATGCACTTAACAAGTAACAAAAGCATGAAACAGGAAAAAAGTTTATCAAATGTTTTTGTTTGACTTCTGCTTTTTTGTAGACCTGTTTTTGTTAGCTTTTGCAAAGTTTTTTGTTTTTTTAAAACCACCGACGACCGAACGCACAAAAAACAAAACCGACCATTGACAATATCCTACCGTGCCGTCGTTTTTCTTCCTACTGAATCGCCAAATAAACTGCGAACGCCAACTGCTAGACATTCATGTTCAGGATGTGAAACTGTTACAAAAAAAAAAAAAACAAAGCGTCCTCCTGCTCACTTTTTCGTTGTTGTTGTTTTTTGTTTGTCCTCGACAGAACTTTTACAATATGTTTATGCATGTTGGCTGGTGAATGTGTGTAGTTTTTATGAACGATTTCATATGTAGATATTAAAGGTGTGTTCGAAATTGTAGACCATACATTAAACCCGGATATATTTGTTCATGTGATGGCCAGTTAAAGGTAAATTTACAAAATCAAATTGAAAAACTATGACCATTGAAGTAGAGGTTTAATGACAAAAAATTAAAATCATTGGTAATTTGTTATATTAAAAATACCAAAAATCGATGGACTTTTACATGGGGCTATATAATGTAAATTGAGCTATAACCTTGAACATGACGAGTGGCCCGTGGACTTTTATTGAAAATGTTCTCTGGAGAATGCAGTTACAGACCAAAGTTCCGAAATGTCAAATTTTAACCACATCGTAATGCCAAAATATAGTCAGTTCAACATAAATCGAACAGTCCTTTTAAAGTCGTCCACGCAATCCACTACTATTTGCGATAAGCTGAGTAATACAGGAACAAGATTCTCAAGTCGCCGACCGGCAGCCCTTGGGGTGGTGACAAGGAGATCTCATAAAACAATAGAATATGATCCTCATGACCCCAGGTGACCATCTTCATGAGGAGACGAAGATTAAACCCGTCCATCGTCACAATCAAATGTTGTCGGGAACATCCCTTTCATAGCCTTGGTGCATCCTACTGGGCACGAACTGGTGCCACTGTACCTAAAATATGCCCAGCATGTGAACTAGGACCACATAAAACCTCACCCATCTGAGATTTCCCTATGGACGCAGAACATACATTGGGCTACCATCCTACATATGGACACGGAGGAGCCAGACCTCGTACATAGAATTGTTTTTTGAGCCCATTTATACATGACCTTCCTTCTGACCATGTATTTTTGTTAAGAAAGTGCAGGTGGCATTTACAATTAGAGCCTTTTAAAAATCTTAAAAATACACGACTTCGCGGAGATAAATCTTTTTAAGAACTATATATTTTCGGAGCTCTATATCACCTAGTACAAATTCTTCATTGGAACTCCATATAGCAATTTAAAATTCGTAAAATATTCTCGCCTATTTTTGATAAAAAGCCTAAGCCTATCATCATATAGGGACTTTGTGCGCGATTTACATTAAATCGGACGAAAATATATATATTGGAGCTAAATTTAAATCTGAACCGATTTCCAATAGGGTTCGTCCTTGGGCCAAACAAATGAGCTGTGCCAATTCTCATCTAATACGAATCAAAAATGCGATCTGCACTTTGTTTACAATTTAACATGGACAGACAAACGGACGGATGGGCATGCATAAATTGACTCAGAAAGTGATTCTGTGCATATTCTCAAAAGGAACAAATGTGTTTATATCGTTTCCTTGTTAGGTTACAAAAATAATCTTCAGAGCTCCTCCTGTATATAGGGGAGACTGGGGCACCTTCGGCAATCGCGTTTTCTATATGAAGCTCTCACCGTACATCACTAGTTTCGATACATAGGTATCGAATATCGAAATAAATAACTGACACAAAGTTTGAAATTTCTAGCTACTAAACTTATTTAGATACATAGGTTTTTGTATTTTTATAGATGTTTCTGTAATATTTCAATCCCATTTCGTAAGTATTTCGTGTATAAAACTTTTTAAATTTTTAAGACAATATTATTAAAAAGTGGTTAACTACGATGTGTATTATTATAGAAATATTTAAAAATATAATGTTTTTACAAAACTGATCGAACAAATGAATAAACTATAAAACGTACATTCGGGGTAGATTCGGCATTTTAAAGTGGGGCAAATTCGGCCATATACAGATAGTGCAATATTATTTCCTTAAAATGTTTTTGATTTTGTCTTTAAAAATAATCCTTTAATATGGTTCGAAATTACATATATAAGACTAAACGTGCTTATATTGGCGAAAATGCGATAGAAAAAACCTATTTCTGATGGTGTGTGCGACCTTGAGTTTTCACCGTCCGCCGTTAGAAAATATAGCCCTAAAATTCAAACATTGTGTCTCGTATTAAAACCAAATAGAGCTTTTAGAGGATCTGAATTTCAACCAGACAGATAGCGATGATAATTACCAGTCTATGACTATGGTGCCGAATGTGCCCCATCAAATGCCGAAACTACCCCGGGTTGGGGCACATTCGGCGAATTTGACTTTTTTTACAAAACTGTAAAACTTTTTAACCAATACTAATTTTTTATATCTTTTTCGTACTATTCTTTATAATTAAGTGTCAGAGGACAATAATCAGACATAAAGTTGTTATATATGTTGAATAAGTACTGAAATATAGAGCTCTAAAAAAAGTGCCGAATGTGTCCCAGTCTCCCCTACCCATTTTAATATATATATATATAGTCTATCCCGAAAGAAAATATTGCTATTTTATCAATCCTTAGTGTTTCAAAAAAGCATTTGCCTGAATAGATTATTAAAAGTCCTGTTGAGTGAAGAATAATTTTTTATCTGAATATACAGACATACTCGTATGTGTGCGTGAGTTTGTGTGATAACGTAACACAAACACAAATTAATTAAGGAGTGTTCACGCGAAAAAAAATGAAAAATAGAAGAAAATTCCAATGCGCGTTTTTTTTTTCTGTGGACATCTTCTGGGTGAGGCAATGCGAAAGACAACGAAATATGGCACAACTGTCTGTCTGGCTGCCTGACTTGGTGTGTGTTATTATTTCTTCAAAGACACCATAAAGGAGTGGTTGTGTAGGATATTGGTCAATATGCTAGCTTCCTTAGGAATTTCCATAACAGGAAAGTGTGTGATAGAGGGAATGAGAGAGGAATAGTGTTGAAATAAAAACAAAATTCCAAAGAACACACATTTGCATTTACATTAAATTTTATTGATTTTTAGTTTTTATTTTTTTTATTGAAATAATTTCATTGTTATATTTTTTTCTTGTTTTGTTTTTTAGTTTTATTTTAGTCTGGTTGTATAGTTTTGTGGTTGTTGTTTGTGTTTTTTACTTTATTTATTTTATACTATTTGTTATCGGATTTTTTTCATTTATATTTATATTTTACAATAAAGTCTATTACATTAATTTATTTATTAAATTTAATATAAGTGTACGATGTAATTGTTTATGAGTTTGTTGTTGTCGTTTTTTTTTCTAGTTGTTTACGTGGATTTCTGTTTTTTATTAATTTTCTCTTCTTTGTTGGTTAACAGAAGACGGGAAAAAAATTACAAATTTTTTTGCTGTTGTTGTTTATTGTTGTAATGAATGGCTATGGCATCAATCCCTGTGCCCAGTAAAAATATCAATTTTATTTGCTTCGTATACCGTTGATAAATTATTTGTTGTTGTAATATATTTTTTCTATCTTATTTTATATGTCGGTGTGTGTGGCTATTTTAAATTAAACAATTGTTAGAAGAGTTAAAAAAAATATTAACAAAACATGTGTATAACAGAAGGACGTTAAAAACGCTTTTAAATATCCCGAGGGCCATCAAATTGTATGTGGTTGTTCTTGTTGTTGTAAAATTAAATTTTATTCGTTTCGTATACATTTTACATTTAAAAAGTTTGTTTTACTGTCTTTTTTGAATGTATCATTTTTTTTTTTTTTTTGAAATTCCTTAATAGAATTATTTGTTCTTTTAGTGTCGGTGTGTGTGTTTCATTTATCAAACTATTTGTTCTTAATTTATTTAAATTTGTGTATATATAGGGCTTTTTTATTTCTTTATTTGTATATCTGTATGTATATTTAATATATTCATATATTAGTTTATTATTAATAATAAATTGAAAAATGCCAATATTTTTTGGCCGGCTAAACATTTAATATTTATATATCATAAATTTAGGTTTTCTTGTTTTGAATTTAGTTTTTTTTTTAAATTTTGTCCTTTTTAAATTTAATGTTTAAAACTTACTAAATTTAATAATTTATCATATATATCTTCAGTTTTTTGTTTAAATTTTTATTTTTATTTAATATAACTTATGGTATAAATATGCATTAAATGTTTTCGTATACATTGTTTTATTCGTTCTTGTTTTTTATAGTCTTTTATTGCATTTTAAAGTTTAGGAGTTTTTGGGTTTTTGTATAGTTCATATCTTCTTTTTTTGTAGTTTTAATAACTATGTATAATTTGTTGTTTTAAGGGAATTTTGTTATTTACAAAATGAAAACTGTTGAAAATTAAAATAGTACCGAAATAAAACAATTACACGAATTTTGTAATAATAACCTAAAAATAAATACATAATAATTTAATTGAAATTTCTACTTTTTCGTAATTTTTCGTTGGAGGATGTAACAGAAAATTTGGTTAAATATTAATATCTAACAGGTCAACTATAAATAGAAACATAATGATTATTTACGTTATAAAAATTTTAAAATATTATTGAAAATGTTTCACAATATTAAAAAAAAATATTAAATCCACTATACTAATACGAGCTGTTCGTCTGATTTATCAATTTTTTCAATTTTTTTTTTTTTTTATAAATATACCACTTTCATCCCGAGGACCCAAAAATTACACAACTGGACAGAAATAGATAGGACTGTTTTTTAATTAAAAGGGTGCTAACGAAACATTCCACATACCATACACTAGGTGATAGGCTTATTGGAAGTCAATAGGATCAATATTAGGAACTTGTGCAGGATTTGAAACTCAGATATTTAAATTGTTTTCTTTAATGAAGGCTTCTTCAATTTAAAATCCATAATTTTTTTTTCAAAATTGGGTAATTTCCTTCTTTTACTACTCTTGGATAATAGGGCCTCCACAAAGCATGGCGATATTGCTCAATAATTGCTTTTGTGGATATCGTTTATTACAATTTGTATTCCAACTGTGTGGTTAATTGGTCTGCTGTGCCATTTCCAATGTGTTGGGTCTGCCATCTATCGGTGCCTGGAAACAACGCCTTCTTGCATTTTGTGCGCTGGTTGGGGTACCTGCTTATTTAGTGCTGCCATTTGCATCTGAGTGGCGCTATTTCCTTTCATTTATATTTTATGAAAATGCAACTAGGCCTTTCAATATACTTAAAATAGGGATGGACCTGGGAATTGAAATTTTTCTGAAAGGATATTTTTATTGTCAGAAAACCCCAAATGCAAAATACTATCAAAAATGGGTCGTGATCTTCATATGGATGTTACACCAAAACGGGACCTAAATTGAATTTTTTATCAGAGGATTGTTATATTCTGGGAACTTGAAATTACTAACTTCTTCCAAACTACTTGAAATGAAAAAATACATTTATGTTAGAACTATGTCCGAACATGGACAATTAATTAAAATATTGTGTCTCCTGATATATTTCAAACAATTCTGTTGGAAAATGCGGTTAGAAACCTCAAAGTACCTAACATACAAAATACATAATTTTCTGAGAACTGTGTCGAAATATGAATCTATATGAAAATATTCCACTGAGAACCCGAAATTCCCAATCTCACAAAAAATAAGGAAAAGAAGAATTTTTGTATTTTATTTAAAACAGGAACCATGGGACATTGAGAACGTTCCGCAATGTATAGGGTCTTCAACATATTTCAAATGGGGTTGAAATATAAAAAGGGTCCTATAATGGACCTATATTCTGAAAGATTTTTTTATTCAGAGTTACTGAATTGTCAATTTACAATCAATTATTCCATTTCGTGGTTTGGGTATGTTGTTCGGGATACCTGTTTTACGAGCTCTCCCTCTGGACAACTCATACACTTCATTACCTACCTTTGAACTGAAAGATTGTGCTAAGGATCCCTCGTTATTCAGAGGAACACTTGAAGGTCCTGATTGTTTAGATATTCCTGACATAATTTTACTCATAGTTTTCTTCAAGTAGCACTGATTTGTGAAGCTAGACTTGTTCAGGACTGAGAGTGCCAAGGCAGTGGCAACAGCATCAGTCGAAGGGAAATATCCATTTTTTAATAAGGTTTTTTATTGTTAATATCCATGAAGTAGTTGTTAGGTGAGAATTTGATATCGGCCATGGCATAACATGGCTTCACAGCTAAGGCGGAAAAACTTGTTGAGGCGTACAGATATCAAAATAGTTTCGGCTCTGTCAGGGAGCCGACTGAATTCGACCATGAAGCCGACCATGAAGTTATGATGGACACTTGGAAATTAAGCAACGCCAAGTCCGTCCCGATTTGAACCATAGGTAATTTTCTCTGATACTCTCCGCCAAAAAAAAAAAAACACTTATTTTAAACCGATATGAATATTTCCATTGATTTGGAAGTTTTTAAATGTTTTTGACTAAATTATTCTAAGTTTGAATTTAGTTTAAATTTCATATATTAACCAAACACACTATGCTATCATATCATGAAGACTTCTCCGTAGTTTCGCAATCGTAGTTTCTCTCTTTTTTATTTTCAACCATTGAAATGCCAATTAGGTTACCAAACCAAAATAAAAACTAAACCTCTTCAATCTAACAAAATTGTTTGCCTTATTTCCAATTTTTTTATATGTCATAAAGTAGAAATTTCAATTAAACTAATTTAATAAAACTTAAAAAATATATATAAAATTACACAGACAAACACAAGTCAAGTGCTTAAACTTAACTTTGGGATGTAAGCCACTTGAGTAAATAATCTTAAAAAAATAATACAAAAAAAAAAAAAAGAAAACACTACAAACAAAATCTTAAACTAAAAAAAAATAATGAAACAAAATTAAAATAATATTAATAATAACAAACGTCTTGCCCCTGGTGTGCAAAAACTGCAATCTGAGAGGGGTTCTTGTTTTTGTTGATGCTTTACAATATTTGAAAAAAATAAACAACATAAGAAAAATCACTTAAGCTCTAAAGTCTTCACCATGAAAAGCTTTCCTGAAAAAAAGGCTTTTCCTTATTAGCTATAACCTAGCCTAGACATCAATAAAATCCAAACAATTACAGATTGTTGGTAATTCATACACACACACACCACTACAACAAGTGTAGATGGTGTTTGTTTGAGGGTCAAGTTTGTTGTCTTGAAAGCTTCAAAGCTTTTCTTCATAGTTGAAGTTACACCAGTCAGTGCGGCTTTTTTAAAAATCTGACTGGGGAAATCCGTAATCCGAAAAGCTTTCAAAGCTTTTCAACAAATTTCAGTAGACCGAATTGTGATGTTCGTATGAATTGTGTGCGGCGGCGGCATGATGCAAATACGTTGGTATACCCGATGTGGCATTCAACTCGGAAGCTCGACGCCGGAGGGCGGCTATACTATGACCCCGCCACACATCATCTTCGGGTGAGCCATCTGTTGGTGACTGCATGGACTGATGACAATGTGGTAAAATTTGTTGCTGGTGTCCGCCCTGGCTGTTGTTATTCGAATCCGAGTGTTGCGACGACTGTTGATGTTGTTGCTGTTGCTGCTGCTGATGTGGTGGTGGCTGTTGTTGTTGCTGCTGTTGTTGATGATGATTTTGGGGTTGTTGGTGATTTTGTTGCTGCTGTTGAGGGGGTTGCTGCTGCTGTTGTTGTTGCTGTGGCGGTGGTGGTTGCTGTTGATGATGTGGTTGGGCACTCTAGAGAATGAAATAAAAAATTGTTGGGTTAGCGAATTGACTAAGCAGTATGTGTTTGGTTTGCTGTGCCACTTACCATATCACCATTCAGTTCATTTTGACTAGGATTCGGTTGGTTCGACAGTGGCGGTGTTACCGAAGAACATGAATTCATGTTCGGTGGTGTGGCTGCGGTGGGTGAACCATTACCGCCACAACCCACCCCGCCCACACTGTGCTGATACATCATTGAATCACCTGGAAAAAAGAGATGGGGAAAAGCAAATTTTCAAAAATGTCTCCAAATTTCAATTTTTATTTTGTTACAATTTTTTTGTTTGTCCGAATGTTAATACGACAAGTTTAAATTCAACACCTTTGTGTTAATTTTTGTTATAAACAAACAAAAATCTATGTGACAAACGAAATTTTGTTATTGCACTTGAATGGACGAAATGAAAAAAAATGTCACTAACACCTTTGTTGTTGTTTTGATTTTCAGGCATCTTGCATTGTATGTTTTTGTTTTTTTGACAATGAATGATGATGACATACTGAGGAATGGAGATCAATGAAGGTTATTATGAATTTGTTATTTGTCACAGTTGTTGTTGTTCTTGTTTTTGTATTAAACATATCATGGTAATGGAAAGTTTTTTGATTTTTTATTCCTTTAAAACACGTGATTGTCCAACAATGAAGTTCACACTCTGTAATCGTATCAAAAATTCTAAGAAATCGGAATGAACTTGTTTTGTGGGTTGGAAATTTAAATATTTGAAAAAAAACAGAACTGAACTGAAAATTTGGAACTTTAATTTTTGAGTTAGAATAACACTTTGGGCTTTTCGAAGTAATCGTTGAGAATATACTGCTAAAGAATATACTGAGAATATACTGCTGTTGAGAATATACTGAATATTTAATATGTGAATCCGTACCAAATATCTCGTAGTATACAGAAGTTTAAGATTTTTGAAGAGACAAACGAGTATCGGAGCATCTTTCATCTGTTAAGATAGCAGAATTTCTCTCAATAGAAGATAAACTTTGTGAATTATTTCACTGGTGGCAGATAGTTTTACTTCGGAAAAATTCTCTGTCTTTTGAAATGACGATATAACCGATATAGATATAAACAGACCTTTGACCGATTTTCCGCCGATATGGCTCCAATTCCTACCAAAAAACAAAAATTTCGGTATATCTTTGGGTATAGCCCCAGCCTCTCTTTATAGGTGTTCTGATAATCCCAGGCCCATTTTCCAAACGATGTGGACGGTATCATAGCATTGTGAAGTGGTACACAGGGATCTTGGTGGGTAACCAATTTTTTTGCAGAACATTTCCATGGAATTAATTGCACTTTATTAGAACAAAATTTGAACAAGAACAAGAATAGATCTTCTGAACCTGACTTTAAAATACAATTTTGCAGTTCGATTCTAAGCTTGAATTTTTTAGTGCGGATATTAAAAACAATTTTTTTGAGATCGATATTAAACTTGGGTTTCTTATAAAATATTTTTCCAAGCTGTATTCTGAGTGCGGTTTTTTCACATAACATTTTATACTTCCATACATGGGTTACGCTTTATTTTCGATATGTTCAAGGTCTTAACCACATTTTTCAACAACAATTTTCAAAACAAATTAGTTTTAAATCTACATTAGAAAAGATTCAGTTAAAATAGACATATTTGTTTTCTTTAAAAAAATTAACTGATTTTTATATAAAACAACCCTTAGAGTCATGACACTAAATTTTTCTATAAAGAAAGCCATTCAGAAAGTGAGCATAAATTGTTTATAGAAAAATATCCTGATTATTATTTTTCAATCAAAATGAATTTACAGAGGAAATCTTAAAGTGCTCAATCTGAGATCAATCTTTTCTCTAAACAATATATTTCGATCGTCATAACCTTGACACTGATTTTTGAAAGCCTTCAGAATTTTTTGTAATTTATTGTCACAATTTTCATTTTTGTACTTCCAGTTGTGTTTCTCTAATTTGTTGTATTACTTATTTGTTAGTTTTGGAAAAGCAGTATTAAATTGAAAATAAATTATATTTTGTTAATTATATTATTTTAGTATTTACCTAAAGCATTTAATCCATAATGTTGATAACTACCAGCACCCATGGCCGAGCCTAAATTAATACCAGAATTTAGGCCACCATTCAATGATGAGGATAGCGATGAAGATTGATTGAGTTGGCCAAAACCTTTTTGTTGTTGTTATTATTTGTTTAGAATAGAATTGGTTAATTTTAAGTTAATGTGAAGAGAAAGAAGGGAAGAGATAGAACCAACACACCAGTTAATATGCAAAAATATCGCAAAAAAAATCCAAATGAATTGACTTACCAGCTGTCATGGGATTCACGCCAACACTCCAACGATCACTGCCAAACATACTCGAACCGCACAAACCTTCACCCATGGCGATATTTGTAATATTCGCACCAAACGGTGGCAGGCCATGTGAGGGCAACAAAGCACCTGGGGTACGGAAAACATTGGTGGTCTTCTTGCGTTTCTTCCATTTGGCGCGGCGATTTTGAAACCAAACCTGTAATGAAAATAGAAATAGTTAATAATTTCCTTTATTTAAAGTTTTATTTCATATACAAATATTGTAGAATCATCTTTAATATCCCTTTCCTTTTTGACTTCCTAATAGAACATGTAACAACATGTACCTCTACAACATCAATTAACGTCTGTCCAACCAAACTACAACTGGCACTGGCATTTCGTTGGAATTTCTGTCTGACCACCATGCCACCACAAATTTGATTGAACATTGTTTTGCCGAACACACACAAAAGTTACACATTGTCGTAATCTACATATTGTCTTGTAAACATCACAAATCCTAATAACTAAAAACTATGTTGTGTTGGAAAATGAAACAGGTGCGAAGTGAAGGGATTTGTGATGGTAAATGAGGGCCTTGGTAGGTACGAATATTTTATTATTTTTTGATCTGTCTATAATCAGCAGAATTATAACATATATATTTTTGAAACTCGATTCTAATGTCCATTCTGTGTGCGAATTTTATAAAATGCATTTTTTCCTTGTCGATTTTACGCTAGAATTTGAAATAAATATGTTTTGATATGTTTTGTTAATGTTATTTTATTGTAAAAAATATTTTGTATTGAGATTCTAAGCATAGATTTTTAACTAATAATTTAAAGCTCACTTTAAGCGTGGAATTTAAAAAAAAATTGAAGAGTAGATTTAAACATTTTTTTAATTAACTGCAGGTCAAGTCTTAGCGCTGTATTTTAAGGACGGTAATTTGTTATTTATTAAAAAATTGTGGATTTCTTATAAAATATTTTTAAATGTCCATTCTGAGTGCAGAATTGTATTTTTGATTTCTACGATCTTAAGCGTAGATTACAAAGTTCGATACTAAGCGGAAAGTTTTGTAAAGTATTTTTGAAGGTCCATTCTGAGTGTGTATATTAAAAAAATATTTTTGAAGATTGTTTTAAGCGATTTTTTAAACTATTTTTGTAGTGGGGATTTTTTGAAGAAAATATTAGGGTCCATTCTTAATGCGAATTCTTAAAAAATATATATTTTGAAGACCGATTTTAATCCTTTTTTTAAAAATATAAGATTAGGGTCCATTATAGTATGGATTTTTTTGTTAACTATTTGCTTAAGGGCCTTTCAAAGATGCGCCCTTTTGGAAATCCATTCGCCCCAAACGGTTTGTAGTTATTGTCTTAATATCGGAGACATGTTCGAACATTGTAAATGTAAATGGTCGACGGTAACCGAAACAGAAAACTGAGACAAGCTATACAAAGTAACAACAACAACAAAATAATCATTTTCATTGTTGTACAAATCAATGGTGTGGAGTTGAAACAATAGTTGTCTTCCTCTGCACGGATTTCTTTGATTTAACTCCTTCGTAAACCTCTCATCAGTGGTGTGGTAAAATGGGACGTTATTCTATGTCTGAAGAGGAGGGCATTTCTGCCTGAGTAAGGTTTACCTCACAACTGAAGATAGCATAAATCTTACGCAACGGAAGGTCAGAGGAAAGGATTGTTGTCAAGTTTTTGGGGTTTTGTAAATGTAACGCGTATATCCTGTCGGCTTGTTGATATTTTAGACAGCTCTACAAGTTGAACAACAGTTATAGAGAAGAATGGATGATACTCCTATACAAATGTTTCCTCAAATTCAATGGAATAGATTTTTGAGATTGGTTATGAGTGGTACAAGGATAATGTAGTGGAGAGGCCAAAACATTTCATAATTGTCGCATACTATTTCTTTAACATCACGCACACAATTACATCATATGTAATACAAAAAGGTTTTGCCGCCGTGAGTCTATGTTTGTTATATAAAGTCCTTTCATTCTTTAAACTTTGTATTTTTGTAAATAATTAAGCAAATCATATGTTTTAAGATTATCAATTAAATCGTAGCACAAATTTAAATTTGCTGCATATGTGTTGAGTGTATTAATTGACAAAAATTATTGCATACTTTTAGGCATTATATGATTTACATAAACGCATTCTATTTTAATCCATATTCTCATTATTTTTTTGAGAAAAATAAACATTTCGATGAACGTATCTCCCCTCTTCATACCTCTCCATCAATCCCTTTGAAATTCATTGCTTTTACAAATCACAACCCAAAAGAAAAATGGAACAAAGAAAAACGACAACAACAAATCATTACTCATGACGACCTCATGATTGCATTTTCATGTCCTTTTAACATTTCACGGATGATGATGATGGTGTTGATGTTGTTGTTTTTGTTTCCCCTGTCTATCTATTCTTTTTCACTATTTTTTTTGGTTTGTTTATTTTGTTTTGCTATTAATTTCGTTCACGCTTCTTCTGACATTATTTTTTATTGTATGTTGTGCCATTTCATCATCATCTTCATCACCATCGTTCTCATTATTAATGTATGATGATTGAGGCAGACAGGAGAAAGCTTTGCTATTCCTCGAAATATAACCATAAGTAGAAGAAGAAGTGTGACCAAACAAAAAAAAACGTGGCAAATGTGCCAAAGTCAAAAGTAATAAACCACCATAATAAAGCAAGTAGTCAGAACAGTAGCCGGAATGGGAAATAAGGAAAGGCGAATAATAACAAAACCAGTGAGCGGAGCAGTATAGTCGGACGGGGCCGACCATACGGTACCCTACACATCTACCACGTAACTCTAACTTTCTGCTGAGTTTTAATTCCGAGCCTGGGCAATATTTCTTGATATTTGCACCCCCTTTTCCGATTAGAGTTCAACAGCATCACTAGCTTACAATGACATATTTTCCGAATATTACTAATATTCAGTACAGACGCCCCTCTAATTACTTGTCCAGATTCCCATGTGTGGTGTTCTGATGTTTGGTTTACAATTGTGGCCTATAGATAGTCTCGAAAAAAAAAACAAACAAAAAAGTTTTCGCTCCGCTTCATCGCGAATTGTTATCTGATCATCACCGAAAATTGTAGGCGTTGTCCTTGACCGAGCGATCAGTGCTATATTTCCGCCCTCTAGTGTGGTTATGGGTTACTAAATACTATCTGAATACATAAGCACCTGTAAATATTTACGTGTAACTCCCACATCCGAGTACATACCACAATATAATTGGTATCAATTTAAAGGCCAACCACTCCTATTGGATATACTATCAACTTCCTGGCTCTATGTCCTTCAGGAGTAAATATATACGCCATAGAATACAAATTTTGTAATTTTTCACACAAAAGTCAGGGTACATTTGACCCGCTAAATACAAAGCTATAATACCCTGACAACATAGTTGTGTAGGGTATAAATATTTGTCAATGGGTCCATTCCAAAGTGGGATATAGAAAATACATTTCTTAATATTTAAAAAATATTTGGTAACGTATTGAATTAAAAAAAAATGTGAAGATGCAGATTTTTTGATAATATATATTTTTTTTTAATTTTGAGGATTTTCTAATTTTTTATGGCGATTTGTTTATATTTTTCGTTATAGGGATTTTTAAAAATATTTTCTATGGGTGATTTTTTTAAAATTATTAAAATTTTTATTAGGGATATTTGCGACTTTTTAAACTGTTTTGATGAACTTTTCTCGAAGCTTATTTTTTAAGTTTTTTAAGGTCGATTTTTTAAACGTGAATTCTTCTGAACGTGGATTTTTAAAAATATTTTTAAGAATTCCTCTAATTTTTTAAAGCATTATTCTAAGCGTAGAATTTTTAGAAAATTTTTTTTAAGAATTTTTCTAGAGTAGATTTAAAAAGAATGAAGAATTTTTCTATGCGTGGATTTTTGAAAAGAGGATTTTTTAATATAATTTTGTTATTTTGAAGATTTTCTTTTAAGAACATTTCTCACCTTAGATTTTCTTCAAATATTGTCCTCAAAATTGGATTCTTCCCCAGACCTCCCTAATGCCCTGACCCAACACTATCATCAAATATGACTAGACACCCAAACATATTCTCTTCTCCTTCTAAACAATGTTAACAGTTGTCTACCAAAACATTAATAATAAAAAATTAAACATAATTGAGAATAAAAAGGCGCGTTAAAATGATACCAAACAAAAACAACAACAAGCATAACCACAATACTAATGGCACATATCCACACAACAGACAAGAGGGTACAATAACCTTGTAATGTTTGAATAATCAAAAAATCGTTGATACTGCCAACCCTCCTTTGCCACGAAGTCAAACCAAAAAACAAAAACTGAAAGGAAACCAAGCCAAAGCAAATTTAAATCATGTGCAAAACCGCCCTATTTAACGCCTATTTATATGGGTGACTATGCTTAAATAAATGTGTGTGTTCAGATAGCTGTGAGCATGATAATTTAATGTTAGGGCAATTTATTTTATTCGTTCGCTTTTTTTCCTTCAAAGACGCCTTAAACTAGGCAATGGCCTGTAGAACGGAAGTGCACACCTCATGAAGTATGCATGCAAATCACGTTTTTATGACTTGCTTATGAATTATTGGAAAATAGCTCACGCACGGACATCGAACACATACACATCCAATCGATAGACAATTTTCCTCTAATGTCTTTAAATAGAGAGGAGAAAATACAACCATTTGTATAAAAAAAAAATTATAATGATTTGGATAAACAAGTCAAGGTCGTCATACCTTGATTGGCGGGACTAAAGCAAGCAACCCTTATTTTTTCGCTTCGCTTTTCATTGCAAATCAAATATTTATAAAGTGTCTGTTACGATTTTTGTGTTCGTTAAAGAGCAACCTAATGTAGCCAGATTTTCTTTTCTAAAACACCAGGAAAAAAAGGTATCCTTTTTTGCTGGTTTGAGGGGACATTGAGACAGCTTTCCATGAATGACATTAACAAAGGCACGAAAATCGACTGCCAGCCTTTGTTTTGTTTTTGTTTGTGCTTTACTTTTGAACATATGACGATGATAAATACCCCTGGGATGGACCATCATCAACAGTAGTGGCAAAGTACAAGTAAAGTTACTTAGTGTTGGAATGGCATCACATCACACATTTTCGAATTCTGACTTTTCCCTTTTGCAACCTTTCTTTCTCTCTTTTTCTCTCTCTCTCTTTCTCGTGTCTTTGTTTTGTGTTTAGGTGTCATTGTGTAACAACCGCAAAAAGTTTGTGCCAAACTGTTTCTCGGTGTGTGTTTGTGTTTAGAAATCATATATCAAAGGATGCAATTCCACTTGGGTTAAATTGATCGATCGAAGTGTTGAATATGCCAACACTTTTGGCAAAGATTAGTCTGCTTTTCTCGAGAAACTTTGTTTTCCAACAAATGGAAAAGAAAAACTTTAGTGAAATATTGATTTTCTTGGGATTATACTAAGAAGTGTATGTTTTTCTTTTTGAGAAATATAAAAATACCATAAAATGGTTATATGTATGAAAAAATTAGTTTTTTATTAAAGATGGAATTGAAGATAAAACATTTATCTTTTATACCCTTCACCATAAGGGAAGTGACATATTTAACGGAGCCCCATAAAGGATATATATTCTCGATTAGAAAAAAATATATTCTAAAATTCAATGTCGATTTAGTCATGTCCGTCTTTTGAAATCCCTATTGAGCCCGCAATATTTAAGATATAGTTTTGAAAAAAACATTACTCCTACGATGTTTGGTGTTGATATATGATATATTGGCACCCCCAAATATTCGTTATCTTGGGCACATTATTTTATAATGGCACATAACTGCCAAATTTAAAGATTTTGGAAAGTTTGGACACTTTTTTTTTGCCAAATTGAGTGTAATTTAGTATTTCGGATTCTCATTGGGATGGATGGAAATCGTTATATCAAAAATTATCTGTATTGACTCAAGTTTCGGGGTATGTCCCATATTATTCTACATTTCAGGGTTTCTGGGCACGTTTTTCAACCAGAAGGACTTGGATTTGATATTTTGATCATCCGAGTATTTTAAATGTCCTGCCCATGGTGAAGGTATAAGTTCGGCCCAGCCAAACGTAAGGACGTTTTTACTGATTTAAAACAATTTATGTTCTAAGATTCGATTTTTTTAATATTTGCTTTAAGGACTTTCCTAAATGTACTGAATTATTTTTTTTTAATATTGATTGAAACTTGAATTTAAATAAAAAATATTTTTTATGAACATTTCTGTGCGGTTGGTGAAAAAGAAATCCATCCAAATATGTATCGTTTTGTTGTATGATTTGTTACCATTTTAATGGTAACTTCATAATGCCTCTCTCATAGAAGTCCTGCTCTCTATTTGCAAAGAAACTCTAATAGTCGATTTTCACAATTCTACCTAGATACCAACTTTTTATCATTAAAGACATTTTCCAATGGAAGAATAGTATGATAATCGCTTGGAGCCAAGTCCGGACTGTATGGCGGATGCATTAAAATTTTCTTAAACAAACTCCCGAAGTTTGGCGAGTTACTGTAGATGTGCGTGGCCTAGCATTGTCCTGGTGGAACACGGCACGTCTCCTGTTGGCCAATTCTGGCCGTTTCTGGTCAATTGCTATCTTTAAACGGTCCAGTTGTTGAAACTAGTGATCGGAATTTAGCGTCTGGTCATATGGAAGCTACTCATAATAAATAATCCCCTTCCAGTCCAACCAAATTCATATTAGAAACTTCCTGGCCGATAGTCCTGTTTGGCCACCGTTTGAAGTGCTTCACCGCTCTTTGATCACGATTTTTTTTTGTCTGGTTATTGGTGTGACACCCAATCATCGAACTTCTTTTTGAGTCCAGCTTTGTGTAAATGGTTTAAAATAGTTTTATTGTCGATTTTTAGCTCCTGGGCAATGTTATGACTTCGGTCAATTAATATTTTTTAAATATCTAATATTATTGGTCGATATTTTCTATTAGTTGATTTTTACAAATTTTTATACCCTACACAACTATGTTGTCAGGGTATTATAGCTTTGTGCAGCCCCAAGAGTTTGTAACGTCGAAATACGAAATATTGGTCCTAGACCCACCTTTAAGTATACCGATCGTCATATCTCGACTAGCTGAGTCGATCTAAACATGGGTGTTCGTCCGTCCGTCCATCTGTCCATTATAATTTGTAAACACGATACAGGCCACAGTTACGGACCAATCTTCACGAAATTTTGCATGTAGGATTGGTTCTGGTCAATGCTTTGGTAAAGATCGGTTAATATTTAGGGGATGAAGTGGACCAAAAACTAAATTTTTGTCGGTTTTTCTGGTCGCCCTAGAGGCCGCAATTATGGCCCAAACATCGCGAATTTTTACATGGAGAAGGAGATCGGGCCAAAGAATATGCATGCCTGCATATTATAGCGGGTCAAATGGACTCTGACTTTTGTGTGAAAAATGACAAAATTTGTATTCTATGGCGTATATATTTACTCCTGAATGATATAGACCCGAGATGTTGATAGTATATCCAAAAGGAGTGGATGGCCTTTAAATTGATACATTTTAGTATGTACTCGGATGTGTGAGTTACACTTAAATATTTACAGGTGTTTACGTACTCATTACCACACTAGAGGCGGAAATATAGCGCGGATCGTTTTAAAATTTTCCATGAGGATCCACGTATGGTCAAGGATAACGCCTATAATTTTCGGTGATGATCAGGTAATAATATTGGGATGCAGTGGACCGAAAACTTAATTTTTTGTGTTTAACGCAATTGAAAGCCGAACATCACAACACAACCCACGGTGAAGGGACTATTGACAAGTAATTATAAAGGCTGTACTGAATATTAGTAATATTTGCTGACCTCTAGTCGGTCAAGAGGGTGCAAATATCGTGAAATATTTTCCATGCTCAGAATGTAGAACCACAGAAAGTTAGATTTTCGTGCAAGTTGTATGGTCGGCCCCGTCCGACTATACTGCTCCGCTCACCTGTTTAAACAAGTTTTGAGGTATTATAACTTTAAAAATGTTATTTTAAAAATATATCTGAAGACCAATCAACACTTAGAATGTATTTTTTGAGATATTTATATATATATATATATATATATATATAATTATCTGCCTGGGAACATAAATAACAGAAACATGTAAGATATTTCAATTTCAGGTCTCTATTGGTAAAAAGGACTTGTTGAAGTAAATTTCAAATATTTTCTCTAATTTTAATAAATTTATTTTATAGTCCTAATTAATATACTTTATTTTCACATCCACGAGTAAACCATTAAAACAAGCTTCATTTGATATTATAAAACAGATTCTAAATTTTTCAAAAATAATTTCAAATTAAAAGCCTACCTTAGGTCTAATATAAAAATACATTCGAAAAACAATCTTTACAAAATATAATGAAACCGCTTTTTTGAGTTAACCTCTTCTCCAACAAAATAGTAACATAAACAGATAAATGAAAAAATATTAATACCGAATAAACACAGACAATTGGAAATAGAAAAAACAAATAAGCTCAACACTTCATATTTAAGTGGAAGGATACTCATCGCCATCAGGTTCATAATCGACCATACAATTTCCAATCAAAATTCTATTAGTGTTTTTACAATAACAACAACAATGATAATCATACATAAAATGTAATAATATCCATATTATGGCTTTTCATCCATCTATCTCCAGTGGAGGGTTAGTCCAATCCATAAACAATTGAAAATGTAATAAAAATCAAATTCGTTGAACGAACGAACGAATGAAATTTGAAATCAATGACAACTTTATTGAATGGTTGTAAACGTTGTTACAATTTCAAGTGTAGCCAACCAATAGAAAAAACCCTGACTGGCTACCTTTCGTTTTGTTTTTATTTGTGAGTGAAAAACAACATGATTTCAATACTTTTGATATTGACTTTTTGTTATTGCTTCCACTTTTTCCAGTTTTATGAAAATTTTGTGCTGGCCCAATCAAAAATCAATTGCCAGCCATTGAATGAAAATTCCAAGTGTGTGTTTTTATGAGCCGATGATGATGACGATGATGGTGATTTCTATTTATTGATGCTTTGTCTTAAGCAAACGGAGTAAACATATTGTGTGGAGGTGGCAAATTGATCCATATTCCATACTTAGGGCCACAGCCATTACTATAAGCCTGTATTTGTTGTTGTTGTTGTTGGCATCAAGTCAATAAAGTTTATGTTTTTTAACAAGTGCTAAGAATCTGCAAATGGTCTTTGTGTACGTTTTGCAAAAGTATAACTGAAAATCCCCTTCGGAATGGAATCCATGCTATGCTGTGCCATACTCCGGCAGCTAACAGCAAATCTACATTGAGTGGTTTATGAAAATCGCTTTTTGGCCAATATCTTTTCATTTTCACAAGGATTTTTATGTTTATTTGGCCAACGTTACAGCATAAAAAAAGAACTGTTGCCAAAGTATACAATGGACGTGTTTCTATCCCCGCCTGTTTGTTTGTCTGACTGTTGTTCTGCTATTGGCACGCATACACATACATGCATATTTATGCACATAAACACAGACATAATAAAAGCCTTACTGTTAAAACGATTTATTTTATGTTATCCTTTAAATCCTATTTTACGACTAAAGGCAATAACAAACAAACAAAAAAGCCCCAGTCAACAAAAAAGAAAAATAAAAATATATATACCGAACGCAGGCCAAAGACCGATCCCTTGCTGTGTTGTTGCTATTTGTTTCTGCAGGCTATTGTTGCTGTTGACAGTTTTTGTTTCTTCTGTATAATACGCCCTTTCAATTGAACAGGTTATCGTATTTTTTACTCGATGTTACCCCTCCCCTTACCGAAGGGGAGGAGTTTATCCTAAAGTATTAAGTCATTGTATTTTAAAGTTTTGTATCAAATAAATAGATTAGATTTGCAAAATTTTTTAATGCAAAATAAAATGAAAACCCCCAAAGTATGCAAAAATTATTATACTCCTAGTTGTAGGCTTTAACAACTCTTACAAAATAAAATGAAAATAATTATGAAAATTAAAACTTAAAAATAAAATAAAGACGTCTTTAATTTTTGCCGAGCCGAACTTTTTCCACCGTCCACTATGTAGCCATTTGCGAGCTAAATTGCTGCCTGAAAAAAAAAATTAAAATATTAAACCACAGACTCTCAGGTTGGAAAATTGGGCTAGTAGTAATCAAAGTAATCAAAGGAAACACAATGAGAATACAGAATATCGAATTATTGGAAAAACGGTTCCAATAAGCCGAATAATATGCCCATGTTAATCATTTTTGTATGAAATATTTTCTACTCAATGATAAACCCAAATTGCAGCCAATTCGATTGAAAAACGTGCCCCAAATCCTAAAAATTTCGTAAAATCAGTGGTATGTGGGCTCTATATTCTTTATGGGGTCTTCGGTAGATATTACTAGTACAAATAAAAAATCTATGAAATAAAAATGCATTCCATAGATGGATGTGACTTAATTTAATTCATTAATGCCCGTAAGCGTAATTTGAAAACTTCCGGAACTACCCTAGTCAGACAGAAACAACTTTGGTATATGTTATAGGCTACAAGGAACGTTTGCCTCAAAGCTAAAAATATACTTCTTCTATAGCATACGTCATTAACTAGAACTACAATATTTCACCTAAAACTATACCCTACATTTACTATTGATATTATTTTCTTCCATAAATTATACTTTCGAAATATTTTCTAATTTTGCCCAAAATTATAGCCTAGTGTATATATCATGGAAAATTATGTCCTATGTTGCCTAAAATTATACTCCTCACTACATATTCACATTTAGGAACTATTCCTTAATAATATGTCCAAAATATTTAACCCCTCAGAACTAGGGGTTAAATTTTTTCGCCTGTGACTTTCATGTGTTGGTACCTCAGCACAACATTACCCACATTTACCCTCCAAAATGAATTTAAGAATACAGTATTTTGCATAATATTATACCCTACATTAACTATCGATATTATTTATCTTCCCTGTATTTTACCTTCGAAATATTTGATAATTTTCCATACATGAACTAAAAAATACTTTGCCCAAAATCACACCCATGTTCATACGTCATTGAAAATTATATCCTATGTTGCCTAAAAGTATTCTCCACATTTCTTTTTCATTTCTTATGCTTACCGATTAATACATACAATATATTATGCACCTCATAAATAGTTTTTTTTTTTAAATTTTCGTCTTGGATTGTCATGTTTTGGCATCCCAGCACTACATCACCTACATACACCCCTAAAATATACCTCTGAAACACAATCAAATACTTTGCCTAAAAGTATACCCTACAATTTCAATTTATTCTACTACTATCACTCCTTTTTGCTTGCCTAACCACTTTGAAATACTTCCCAAAAACATCCTAAAACATTTTTCATGTTCGAAGTTTTTTTTTTCGTACTTTTGTTGTGACTTTTGATACAAAGAGTGGAGACCACAACAAAAGCTTCTGATAGAACGCACAACAAAAACAAAACAAACAACAAATATAATAAAGTAACTTTTTAATAAATAAAAGTCAAGTTCAGTTCATGAAAAGACAATTTTGTGACCGGTTGTGGTTGCTTTCAGTTGAGTGGCTGAGAAGGGAGTTCTGTTTTTTTCTCTCTACGGATTTCCCACAACAATAATTGCAAGGGTGCGTACGAAGGGGTGTTAAAAACTGACAACAAAAAAATCTGTTCAAATAATGTATATGAATCTGAAACGTATGCTTATGCGGCGGGTGGTGGTTCCATAACAAAAACGAAGTGAAAAAACTTCTAGCCCACAAACACCAAAAGGAAGTGATTTGTGAGTTTAAGTTTGTGGTCTGAAGGAATCAACAAAGCAAATAATATTTCGAACTGGGTAATATTGCGGAATATGTATGTTTGAACCTGTTGTTGTTGTTATCTGTCGCCGGAAAAGAACAAACAACAACAAATAAATGACTGCTGGTAATATACACCAGTCCCATTCGTACGTCCGTCCGTCCGTCTATCCTTCTTTCCGTCTGTCTAGTTAATATTGAAACTGAAAATGAACCATAATATTGCCATTTGATTTTTGTTATTATTAAAGCATTATTATTATTTGTTGTTGTTACTGTTGGACACTGTTCGATGATGATGTGGTAGATGTTGGGTGGTGGTGGTTTTTTTTTGGGATTTATCATTTCAAGAGGGTGTTAATATTTGGGATGCAACCGACGGCATGACATGCCACTGTGTATTGCCGTTTTTTTGTATGTCACCAGACTGTTAGACAACATTAATTGTCCATTATGAAAATATAATATTAAACACCTGTCATTATATTGCGAGAAGGAATGTTTGTGCATGGGGTTGTTGTTGTTATAGGTGAGACATTTGTTGGCGTATAATTTGTATTGATATTGCAAATGGGTAATTTTTTTTGGCAAATAACAAGTCATTCGGCTATATGGGTTCGCAATTGAATTATTCCTACATGTGTCGAGAACAAAATTGACCTGTAAACGATTTTAATATTTTTTCCAAAATTTTTTATAAATTTTCAAGCATGTTTTTTAATAATCCTGCCTTGTTATGTGTTCTCCATTTTAAGCTTTCCAATTTTGAAAGAAACTATTCAAAACCTATTAGTCGATGTTGCCAACCCCCGACTCCATCAACATTTTAGTCTCTGTGATGAAGTTTCCACTAAATCTATGGTTAGTATTAACCCTTTCAGTGTCAAGAAAAAATGTTATCGGAATAAAAATTTAAAATTTTGTATTTAAGATCATATAAAGGCACAGAGTTTAGAAAAAATAGCAATGTACATTTAAACCCTCGGCCAGGTTCGTCTGTCTTTCAGCAAAAACAAAAAACATCAATAGTAACGGTACATAGGATAACCGAAAAATCGCAAAGAAATATAGTACTTTTGAATGTCGAATATATTCGACAAAAACACTGAAAGGGTTAATATGCCGTACTGTTGGAATGCCGTATTTAGACCACAAAGGATTCACCGCTCCCTTTACATTACGTTTATGTTTTTATCAATGAGTTAACAATCGGTGAGTCGATTTTTGTATTTAATACAGATTTAGTAAAAATATTTCGATGTCTAATAAATTCGGGTACAAAAATAGCTTCATATAAAATTAGCATCTTAACTTCGGCCGGGTTTGGAAAATATTGCGATGGGAACATTTTGGATGAGATTGGATATTCCGTGAAATCAAGTAAAAACATGGATATTAATAACAGGGAAGTTTGCGAAGTTTTTATTCTCTTTATTCTGAATTTTTTAAGTCGGTGCGGAAATTTAAATGGGGAATATTTTAATACATAAATGTTCGGTTTAAGGAATTATGACTATTGGATAGTAAGTTGTTTGTGGTCAGATAAAAATTAAATACCGAATTAGAGGCGCTCATGTTAGAAATCAGAGCGCTTCAACATACCGTAGATTACACATGGACCATTGAAAAATCTCTGGGAATTACAGTTTTTACGGTGGAAAAATTCAGCTAAATGATTCAAATAACGAAAATGGATCGGAAGCTCTGTACAAAAAAAAAAAAATCCTGTATCGAAATTTTCTGTGGACAGGTTTTTTTTCGCCATCCAGAAACCCACAATGCAAAATTTACAGATAACGTAAAGAGTGCGGGAACTGTACTATAGGATATGTAAAAACATGGGTCTATATCGATAATTTTCTGCAATGGTGCTTCTCACCCTTCAAGAAGACGGAGTGCAAAATTACATTGGTGGGAAAAAGCGGCTTAAAACCCTCCAAAATAACGAAAATGGAGCGGTTCAATATCGAAAAAACTGATCCATAGATATAGGTCCAGAAAATCGGAATCTCAAATTACAGCCACTTTGGTGGGAGGCTGCAGATAAAATATTTAAAACACCGAAGATATGTCGAGATTTTTATATGGGGGTTATGTCAAAACATCGGGATATGTTGGACAATTTTATGCAAATTTTTTGTCGAAGTTTTTACACCCTTTATTCTGAATTTATTAAATCTGTGCGGAAATTTAAATGGGGAATATTTTAATACATAAATTACAGGTTTAAGGAATTATGAGTTTTCCTGTACCAAAAATGGAGCGTTTCAATATCGAAAAAACTGGCACATTTTTTGTCACTATTAAAGACTTTGCCAAACACTATTTTAAATATTGCGGACATGACTGAATTGACATAGAATTTTATTCAGATCAAGGGTTATGTTTTTTTCCGATGAGGCCTCCAGCTTATTACAGGGGAGATTCAAATGTTGTGCGATAATATTGGATTGAATGTTTGAGAAAATATTGAATTGAAATTATTAAATTCGACTTAAATTCAAATTTCCACAACCCAGGAAGTCCTGGGCGACAAAGTTTGCCCAAATTATTAAAGGTAGTTTATATTTTTAATATGTTATTCTCGGAAGAATCAGGCTACCTCAAATCATTATACATTTTCATGTATCACCCAATAAAAATCCTCGCAATTAATATATAGGTATCCATTACAATGGATTATGATTATAATTAATGGACCTAATCTGAAATAATACCTTCGCTAAATTGCTTTGGACCCAAAAATTATATTTCAAAATATTGTCTTATTTATTAAACTTTTCCTTATAATAATAGGTTAAACAACAGTCGAAATTATTTTTCACATTTTTTATGTCTAAACTAATTACGGTATTTTTTTTTTCTTTATTTGCAGAAAAATATCCAAATAACAAGGTAAGTCTCGAATACAATGTTGTCCATTTTAAAATATTCGAAGCCTAAATTTATTTTAAATCCTTCTTTATATATCTTTGTATATATTGCATGTATATGGTAACTTCGTAATCTCCCAATAGGTCCTTACAACTCTTAAAAAAAATCCTCCTTAAATATTAAAACTCAAACCCAAACACTTTCTATTTATTTAGATTATTTTCAATATTTTGTTTTTAATGTGTTATTTAATAATAAAAAATAACACTAGTAAAAAGGTCTCACAAAGAGAAACAAATTATAATTGCCATCTTATGATGCGTACATTCAAATCACCATTCAATTTCTATGGGGTATTGCTGCCATTGTCGTTAACATCGTCGCCCCGCAGTTTTCAATTCATAACACATTTCATTGGTTTATTTTGTCGTCATTGCTATAAAAGTCATAAAAACGAAGTGGGTGGGGGGAAAACTTAAGGACCATTCAAGGGTGAATGCTAAAGCATCCCCAAGTGGAGCAAAAACAAAAACCAAAGACAACCAACAAAAAAAAAATAGATTCAAGTCACGGTTCTCCACATTGTTCCACAAAATGGGGGGATAGATGTCGGAAGAATATGAAACAAAGAAGTAGAAGGGAGTAAAAAATACAACTAAAAAGAATCCATGACATCGTATTTTAATTTAATTTTAAATTAAATGTCAACATAAAAGATAATGTTATTCTTTGCTGCAAATGTGTGTGTGAGTGTTTTTTTTTCTTCTTTATTGTATAGCAGCCAAGTTAAGGCATGCAGGTTGAAAAGAAAAACAAACAAAATCATGGCAGCAGAATATAAGTTTATGGCCATGAAGAAGTTAAACACGATGGCAGCATCTTAAAGATATTTGGTGAATAGTAAGGAGATACTTAAAAGAAGGATACACTATATCAAATTTATAGCGCTTCTTGGGTACCTTATAAATCCATATTGCGATATACCTTCATTGAGAGCAGAATATGTTGTATGGAAAATGAAAATATTTCCTTACATAATTAAAACTGTATCCACGTTTCTCCCCAAAAACAAAATATTTGAATTATTTCCATTCAGCCAAAACGAAAACAATAACATTTTAGTTTTACAAAGGCGGCATAACTTCAAGTTTTAATAAACGCAACGAAAATTCCATTCAGTTAGTCTATATTTCTTTTTTCGGTGAATATCCCATAGACAAAAAAACAACAATAACAAATATTTGGGGAAAATTCCTTTGCTCAGTACCCATTTTATAAGAAGGCGGTTATGCGCAGGTCCATTTTTTGCAGTGTTATCGCTCATTTTGTATTTTCATTTAAGCGTGGCACCAAGAGGGTGGAATCCCATTCGAAATGAGAATCCTCAAATCCTGCACTATTGTGAATTGTTACTGAGTATTTTTACACTCTCGCAGAGAGATATGCTGCTTTTGATTTAGTCTGGGGAAACACCTCCCAAATGAAAATCCAACAGACACACAAATGAAACGAACTGAAAATTCCTTGAAAGGGGAGTGGGGGAATATCTGACAATCGTGTATCCCCCAACACATTGTGGGGTAGTATTTGCTTATTTTTGTGTGTGTATGTCTCCGTCTGTGTTTGTGCTTGCAATTTTTACAAATATTTCATTTCCGGTTGCCACTGACAATGGATGTTGCAGTATCACGCAAATACCGCTTCACAACCTACCTACCTAACCCCCTCCCTCCTCATTGCCAATATACACCTACACACATACATATATGTATGTGTATGTACATTCTTCTCCTAAATTCGTTGTTATTCATTCATGTTACAATTTTTGCCGTTGCTTTGGGAGATTGAAATTGAAAATTCCTAACAACATCAACAACTTTTTGAAGATGGATGGATGTGAATGGCTGTGTACAACAGCAACAACAACAAAAGGAATGTTTTTGTTACAGATCTAAACTTGGCAATAACAAAAACAATATACAAACAACAGATTCTGCCGAAATAGACAACATTTGTTGTTACCTGTGGCAACTGATGAGGAATTTGTACTTCTACCCTCTAGGGTGTTGGTATAGTTCCATAGTATTTGTATTCCTATTTCGAGAACATTGAATTTTTGGCAACATATTTGCTGGGGAATGTGTAGCCAAGAGGCAAATTTTTTTTCCAGCCAGTTATAGGCTGCCATGGAGGGTATATTTGGGAATATTTTTTTTTAAATTGTTACTTAAAGCAAATACAAAAATTGGATATTTCTACATACAATGCTTAGTTGTTTGCTAAAGTCTAAATTATAAAATATAATCAGACTTTATATATAAATAAAATAAAAAATTAAATAAATAAAACATTCTTTACTTATATAATAACTAAGGGAGGACTTTGACCTATCGAATATGCCTAGACAGTATTTTGTGTATGAAAGGCCTCTACAAAGTTTTTAAGTTCGGCTGGACAAAACTTTTTATAATCTTCACTATGAGATGCCTATAAAATAAATATGAACCCGGTCGGGATATTTTTATGGAAGCTATGTCATTGTAATTATTCCACCAGGATTTTTTCATCCCATAAAAAAACGAAACACAATATTATGGATACCTAGGTTAGAAATTCGTCTCAGAGCTTGAGTATTTCTAACTATATTATAAAATATGAATATGTTTTCTTCCCAAAGAGGAGTGGAATTATTAAAGAATATTTTTCATGGCTTTATAGAGGCGTGGAGTTTTTAAAAATATTTTTAAGGCTCCCAAAGAGTCGTGGATTTATTTTTCAAGGCTCCATAAGAGTCGTGGATTTTTTAAAGAATATTTTTTCAAGGCTCCATAAGAGGCGTGGATTTTTTAAAGAATATTTTTTCAAGGCTCCATAAGAGGCACGGAATTAACTAAGAATATTTTTCAAGGCTCCATAAGAGGCACGGATTTAACTAAGAATATTTTTCAAAGACCTGTAGAAGGGCTTCCAATGGGAGTCCTTTATCTGTGGGTATCTTATGTATTCGTCTTCAGAAAACGTCTCTTCTCCATAAAGAAGACGTAGGTCTAATAAAGGTTTTACCTTGATTCATTCTTTCTACGACCTTTGACCATTAGAAGATCTTATGTCTATTGAAGACATTTAGAAGATCTTCTGGATACAAAAGGCTATTTGAAGGTCGACTACACAGAAAATACAGTATAATTAGTCAAAAATAGTATATCCCTAAATGTCCTTTAACAGGTCGTCTGTGTATGCAATATTTTTAGAAAGACATCATTTATAATCTGTCATTGGATGGTCTTCTTTGAGTGAACATAAGATCTTCTTCTGATTATAGGAGACTTTCGGATAAATTCCTGTAGAAAAAAGTTCATAGGAAGTCAAATTGTCTATATAAGGCTTCCTAAGGGAATTATGTATATAAAAGTTTTCAGATCCTGAAGTTCTTACATTATGTCTATAAAGAACGTAAGGGGGAAGAAATTATGTCTACAAAAGGCGTTAGGGTTTCCTAAAAATTGACCTTTTATACAATAAGAATAGTATATCCCATTTTCACTTTATTTCAGATCAAATCCTCTCATTCCGTGAGTTTTCATTCCCCCAAACCTTCAATACATTAAATTTTGTTGCTGACATTCTACTTTGATTTGTGTGACTTTAATAAATTACCATTTTTTTTCTAAATCCCATTTGTGATACAAGGCTATATGTCTTTTGTCAGCCTGCGTTTTAATCTGTCAACAGCAAAAAAGAAAAATGCAAAGCCATCAGAAGAAAGAAAAAAACAATTTAACACCCACAACACACAATGGAGCCACAGCAGGATATCACCATGACAGAAGCCATAGAATGCAACATTGGTGGTAACATTAAAATGACCAAATATTACAAAAATTTAATTTGTTCAATTTGGATTTAAAGAAAAGGGGAGTCGAAAACGTGTTGGCAAATCCACAGGCTATCGTTACACTTTATTTGTGTGTGTGTGTGCTATTCTGCATGCAATAAGTCAGTTAGACTAGAACAAATCCTGCAGTCTTTTCCCAAGCATTGTAGAGAGAGTTCTGAAATGGGTGAAGACAAAAGGAGGCGTTAGTGTTGACACGTGAGCAAAACGTTAAATGCACACACACTCCCCGGGAACCCCAACACCAGATTCACACACAAATTTGCTATGTCTGTGGGATACGGCTCAGCTAATATTAAAGTTGTTGCTGATGTTGCACACAACTATGATTTTGATCCTTTGCCTATGTCCTTATTTGTTATCTTGGCCTTCGAAATTAACTTATCATGATTCAACATAAAAATATAAAAGTTTTATTCATGTACTTTATTCTCCCACTCCCTTTCTGAATTTTCAGTAACTGTTCCCAGCCACATCATTCAAGATTGAAATCTGTGTCCTGTTTTTATATTTATTGGTTTGTTTATTAATTTTTTCGGTTGGTAGGCACAGCATTTGCAACGTGTTGCTTGGGGTCGACTGTGGTGGGCTGTTGCAGTGTCACGTGTCAGTCAACCTGCTAGCTTGCCAGCCAGCCAGTCGTCATTGCGTGCCTGGTATTTTAAGTCTGAATGCTGACAACTTTATGAATTTTTCATGATTAATTTAGATGTTATTCCGATTCCATTCTCATTGGCTGGTTACCATTGTCAAGGCTTTTGTTTCAGATATTGAGTTATTTTATTTTATTTCTTTGGTTGCCGTGGTTTCCTTCAAACAAAAAATTTCATATAAAAATACCTGTCCAACTTTTATTCCCGTTCAAGTTCAAGAGATTTCGAATTCCCTTAACTATTAACAAACTATTTGGCTTTTTTGAAGCAAAACTTATTTTCACTCTCTTTCCCATCTTCCCCAACTGGCCGGTAGAAAGTGTTAATAAACTTGTTTTTCTCCCTTCCCCTATTGTACATGCGAACCATTAATCAAAACACCTTTGCTCTTTGTGTTTTTGTTGTTGTTGTTGTCCTTACATCTGCTGCTGCTGTATTTGGTCATGTCCAGTCAGTTAGTCCTCTGGGTCAAATGATGAATTGTTGATAGTCATTGTTGTCTTAATGTTACATTAACTGTGTCTGTCTGTTGTGAACGCCACCATAAATCACTGATAGATTTATAAGTTTGGAAATATTGTGGGTTGCTTATTTCTTGTGCACGGGGAGGTGTAATAATTATCTTTGTCTTTATGAGCTAATTTTTGTCATCACTGGGGTGATTGGGGGAATAGTAATTTGGAAATATTAGAAAACTTATCAGAGAGAAATTAATTTTGAAATTATTTTGATTTTGAATATTTTGAGTTCAAAAAATGTGATTTTAGCTACTCGGGCTACAGATAAAGGAAACTCGATTCAACTTGCATACCTCAAAATAAAACATGTAAATCGTAAAAATTGAGATACAGTACAAATTTGTTGTTCATCATTCCTCTGATTTATCCTTCTTCCTCTCGTTCGATCTTTTGGAAATCTTCTCCATATTGAAGACTGTTTAAGGGAACCCCCCCCCCCCCCCCATTCTCGATTTTATTTTTTCAAGATTTTCAATGGGCTGGTAAATCAATACCAATGCTTGTTAAGGTTTGTAACTTTGCACATATATAATTGAAGATTTAAAAGAGAAGAAAAATAATTTACAAAAAAATTTTGTTATTGTTTTGTTGTTGTTTTTTGTAATTAAAGAAAAGTCCTTATTTTTGATGGCGGGCATGATAACTCCTCACTGGAACATCGGAATCCGAAAATTCCAACGGTGTTAGAAAGAGTACATGTCTGACTCTCGTATGAACTAGGATTATTGACTTCGCTCTAAAATTAAGAAAATGGTGGCCCTTTGAAAAAATATTTTTGAAAAATCGCGGATTTTTTACCAAAAACCAAGTTAAAAAATAAGGAAGATCTTCACCGATTGGCTTTATCCTAGTTCATACGAGAGCTATACACTCCCAGAGAAACGTTGCAAAATTTGGAACCGATTGGATTATTAGTTTTTGAGTTATCGTGCCGCCATTCGCAAAAAAAATGTTTAGAGAAAAACGCGTTTAAAGTTTGAGAAGCCCTTCAGCCGTCACTTGATGCTGACACAATAAATCGGATATATTTTCAACAGTTCTTGAGATTTTCACTTGAAATTTTGTAGAGACATTCTTTAATCAGTGTAGATTCGAATTATATCAACAAAAATTTTGACCCCGAGAATGGGGGGGTCCCCTTAATGGACTTACACAAAATATATATCTATTAGGTGTTTCATTTTACAAGTTCTGTGGAATGTCGTCATTCACTGAATCTTGTCCATATATAGAAAAACTTCTGTCAATGGAAGGTGTTCTTTACATAGAAGTCTTCCTGAAGTCGTGCATTCGTAATAGGTCACATATCTCACTTTGCTCAGATCACATCCCTTTATTGCTTTGGCTTTGATTTGCGTAACTTTGACGGTATTCTGTTTATTGCTGGTCTTTAGATGATCATACTTAAGATATTGGTCATAGTGTAAGAAAATATTGTCTTTAAACTCTATCGGACCCAATTTTAATATTATTATATATGTCATTGTATATTGTCTGCCAGGACTAATTTCAATATACCGAAAATAGGGAGTATCTACACAGAAAAAAATATATTCATAATACCACTCATTATTTATTTTTTCCACAGTGTTCCACCTCGCTAAAAATACAAATAAAAATTCATATAATCATGAGAAAGCCACTAATTTTTCCAAAAAAAAAAATGTAAACCTTTCATAAATTTCAAAATTATATTCGTACTTCGCTCTACATTCCCACTATTTGTGCTCATTTCTCCCTCTTTCTCTTTCTAGTTTTTTTACGAAAATAAATGAAAAATATCACCGCCGTTCTTGTTTGGCTGTGTGTTTTTCTTTTATTTTTTCTTTCTTGTGGCTAATTTTGCATTCCATTGTTTCCTTATTTCAGATACTGTTACACACTTCTGCATAGGTGTTATAAAATTCGCATATGTATTTTCCAAATTGTTTTGATATAAATCACAAATGCATTATAGGATGTAAGTGTTGATATAAACAACAAACTCAACCGAAAGCTTTGCATTGTATATGATTTTATAATGAAGCAAATCTTGAATATGTAAGTAAAAAATCGAGACAAAAAATAAATCATAAAATTAAACCAACAAATATTGTCTGTGGCATAGAAAACCCATCACCACCACCAAACACAACTCCAATATTGGTTTTTTCGCTCTCTCTCTCTCTCTCTCTCTGACAAGATACCAGTATTTAATGTCTTATGAATTGCATTCATAAAATGCAGAAATCCGGACATTGGATACATTTTCTGAACACTATTCATATAATATACGATTTTTTTTATCTGTGTATGTCAAGATTCACCAAGAGCCTGGAAAAAGTTTTCTACCAAAATTTACATTGTGACACAAAGTCGTGATCATACATGCATAACTCAACAACTTGACCTTTGTCGAATTTTTCCCTCTGGGTTCTTAATATACCCTCAGGGATTCCATCAACATATGTCGAATTTGTCCTTCTGGGTTCTTAATATACCCGCTATTGGTTTCATCAACATAAGGAATGACACGGCCCTGCTGAGCCTGAAATCGAATGATTTCCTTTTACTAGATCCTATAAATTTTTTAAATGTTTAAGTTTTAATATTTATAACTCAAAATTTGTTTACAAAATGGTAATGAAATTAGTTGTCCTGTCTCCTAGACATATGCAATTTTTCTCCATTCTTCTCCTCCCGATTAAATAGCCCTCATTAGTAATTTCCACCTTAGACAACAAATACATCATTTAACTATTCTTTAAATTATGTTCATCTGCATACACTACGGACATTTATTTAAAAAGTGATTGATTGAAAGCACTAATACCACAAATTTGTGGCTAATTCGAAATGCTTGGAACAAAACCGCAAATGCATGTTTTATTTTAATGATAGAATAATGTCTAAATATCGATTTTTTGAATGAAAATATTGATTGAAACCCAAAAATGAGACAGTGAAGATAAAATATGCAACAAATTTTGTCTTCGAGAAAAAAGTTATGTTCTTTAAAATGTAATTTTTTTAAATTTCTTCTTTCCCTCACAAAAACCCGAATGAAATCAAAATAAGCAAAAAATATGCTTTAATAATATTTTTACATTTAAAGCCTAAAAGTATGCTTTTATGCAAAACTCATAAAGTCAAATTTAAGCTGACTGCCAAAATGGTTAAAGCAATATTACAGGCACGAAAAAAGTAGGAAAAAACAAAAAATGGCTAGCCAGAGTAGAGCTATTTTCCTCTACTACGACTATTACGTAGCTGCAGACAGCAAACCATTACTTTTTTCTGGGGTCTTGGGGGGAAAATATACGGAAGTCAATGAATGGCGGAGAAATAATGTTTGGAGGGAGGGTGGTTGATGGTGCTGGTGTTGCTGCTACGGTTAATATCATTCTCAAAAATCCTGGTATGCTCTTTTTTCTGTTCGTTGTTGTCTACTAACCTTTGTTTATGCGACAATCAAATTTACTGCTTCATTAAATTTGTTGCTCTTTGCTGTGTTCGGTGTGTGTACGAGCGTGATGTTTTGTTTGTTTGGATTTTACTCCACTTTTAAGCGAAATCTCTACCATATACTATATATATGGTTGGGCTTATGGCCGGGATAAATGTATCTATAAAGGAAATGTAGTGTGTGTGTGTTTGAAACACATACATACTCACACATTAAATGGAGGAGGCTTGTCTGTAATATTCAAGTTGAAAACGTAGAAGTTTATTATTGCCTTGTGGTTTAAATAAATGTCCAAAGTTTCGTTTGTTGTTGTTTTTTGGTAAATAGTTTCTTTTTGTCCTCCACCCCAGCTATCCATGGTGGCTTCTTTGTATGTTTCGTGTGGCCTTAAAGTTTTATTTAAAGGCAATATCAAACAGGTGGCTAATTTTGTTGGTGGTTAGCCTAGAAATTTCATATAAATGTGAGATCAAATGTGTATTTGCATTTGGAACTTTTAAACAGACTTGTTTTACAAAAATAAAAAAATATAAATTTTCCTACATTTTAGGGTAGACCAAATTTTGGCGAAATTTGGTATTTTGGATAATTATTATCCATATTGATTCCTTAATTACCAAATTACTCGAAAGAAAATATCCATATCCTTGGGATATTGCTTCGAGGTTTATCAGGTCGTCTATGTGGATTTTGAAAAATATTTCCGGTAGGTCAATCAGCTCATAAGGCAGATTTTTTATGATATTTTGGTGTCTTGTCTGGGCCAAGAGATTTTTTGTGAAGAACAGTGATTTTTTCCATTATTCCGATTTGGGTACTTTCAATACTTTTATTAACCGAATTGACCCTAACTTGATATCTTGGGATCTGATTTGTTTTTCAAATCTTCCTTCCAATAATTTATCACACCATGGCCCCTTAATAACAGTTCTTATACTCTCATGGTGGAAGATATAAATAGTTCAATCGGGCCGATTTTATACTTGCTTCCCTTGTTGACAGTTCGAATTATACAGGATCAAATAAACAGTATGACTTCAAAATTCCTTGTATACGCAAAAACTCCTCCTCACCCAACTAATTACAGAGCAGACCAGGCAAATAATTGTCGAACAAAAAATCGCATTAAAGTCAACTTAAATCCCAATTCGTGTTTAGCCGATTTGATAAATTGTTTTTAATAATTGTAAATCAATGTTGGTTTGCCGAACGGAGCAAACAACAGTGGCCAGCAGAATACAGGAGGCCGGAAATAATAGAAACCACCCTCAAATGGCAGTGCTACCTTTTTTCACCCTGCCTGACACCCCGTTCACTGGATAATGCCTAGAACATAAACAAGTGTTAAATGCATTGTAACGCGCCAAGGGGTCGCTGTGCTGCCTAAGCATAGGATGAGGAGGGGAGGGGAGGATTCCCCCCTGACTTTTGGCAGGGATTTTGTGTTATGTTTATTAGCACTATTATAGATAAAAATATGTTTGATTTTAGGCTTAAAATGTCATTCCGAAGGCTTTACACGTATTATCCGTACAGCAGCAGGGTGTCCTTTTTTTGTTGCTGTTGCTGCTATTGCTATTGTTGTCATTGTCAATGTTTGGTGTTGTTGCATTGTTGTTAATAAAATTAGCATATAAATTAACTTTACTATTATAACAATGATGCTGTTGTTGTTGTTTTTGGCTATTATGCGGTCATATTAATGCCTTTATCATTATTATTATGTCTATTAAATATCCTTAGAACATCAAATACAGCAGCTCATCAAAGGACCATAACAGTCAGATGAAAAAAATCCAAAATAATAAAATTAGTTTATTAGCCATTACAGGGTAGAGATTTGAAATTATATAGTTGTATTCCTTTGCAATTTAATACAATGACATTGTAGTTTTGTTATATTATCCTTTTTCTGTGTGTTTGTGCCTTGAACTCATTATGTATGCCTATGCACGTTTCTCGGTAAATCAATCTAAAAGGATTTGTGGCTAATGACATTAAAAGCCAACTAAAGACACCAAAAAAAACCTTCTTCTCACTTTCTCTGTCACATATTAAAGTCGGTGAGGTCTCTTTGTTTTTGTGTTCGGAATATTTAAATAGCTTTTGCTCGACTCACCTGCACTCTGGATTCAGTTAATCCTATACGCATAGCTATTTCTTCACGCATAAATATATCCGGATAATGGGTTTTCGAAAAACATCGTTCCAGTTCATTTAGCTGTGCCGGTGTAAATCGGGTCCGATGACGTTTCTGTTTGTTAGTTTTATCCGATATCTGGAAAGGAGAAAACAATTTAAAATGTTATTATTGTGGTAAGGATATGCAAAGGATAACATGCAAAAAAAAACAACCATAACAAAGGATTAAAATCGTGGTTAATATTTAAAAAAATAAAGCATGCAATTTTATTGTTTATAAAATAATTAAAAAAAATACGAGAGCAGAATAACACATCTGAGATAAAATCGGTGATGACATACTATGTTAATGATCTGTTTGATATCCTCCACAATAAGATGGAGTGTATATTAAATTTATCATTTGGTAACATTCTGTAACACCTCGAAATATTTACACTAGATCCCGAATGTTATATATATATATATCTTTGATAGGGATACAATTAAACATCGAAATAGCCCTGTCCGTCTGTTTAAATCACTATAGAGTTTCAAATATTTATGATAGGGCTTTGAAATTTTGCTTATACATTGCTACTATTCTGAGGATATTTAGTATTAAATTGTCCACACTTTGGCGTAGTCCCCATAAACGATATCTCCAAATTGTCGGTAATTCGGGTAATATGGCCACGTTTTTTTTATTCAAAAGAATTGGCTGTAATTAAAAATTTGGGTCTCTCATTGGTTAGCAAATTCCCACGCCAAAATTTATCAACATTGATTCACTTTTTAGGATGAGACACCATATAACAATACCCAAAAATTTCCGATATTTTTGGAAATTGCGGCCCATTGTAAAACCAAACCAAACTGGTTTTACAATGGGCCGCAATTTGATATTTTGGCTTCCCAGAAGAATTTTTACGAAGAATTTTGTTTTAAGTAGGTATTTTGGATAATCATTGGGTACCAAATGGCAACAAGGGTAGATTTTGATAATGACATTTCTGGGAGATCTTTCGGATCTGAAGCGCAAATTATTAGGGAGAAAAAATTCTATCCTTAGGATAGTTGTTCGAGGCTTGTTTGGACGTCTATGTGGATTTTTAAAAATATTTCTGGTAGGTCTTTTAGATAGATCATAAAGGCAGGTTTTTAAGATATTTTCTGAATATGTTTCATAATCACATTCTTGGATATTTAAGGAAGTTGCATCAAGACCAATAAAGTTTTCCAATTCTCTGAATGACTTTAAGAAGATCATTTATCCTGCTAGATTGTATAAAGGCAAGCAGAATATGCATAACCATATATCCATAATTCATTACGTGATATGGTTCTATGGAACTGATATGTGTCGTCTTCATCACATGTTGACTTTGGCGAGTCTACTATGATATAATCGGTTTATTGATGACCTAGAAGATGTGGATGACGATGTCCGCCCTGGTTGCTCCAGCACGTCAACGACCGATTAAGGATTTTTTTTAATTATCATCGAATCAATATCAGAGATGGCGCTCTTGATATAGATATATCGTTCGCCTCATGTCAAACCATGTACGGATGTTTTATGCGATAATTGTTTCTAAATTGCTGAATTTTGAGCAGCGTCGTATGACCAACCCTCAGAAATAGCCCAGAAGAAGTAATTCAAAAATGTCCGTCAAATTTGGTCAAATGTGAAGATTTTGCTCACTGTTTTTTTCTACTGCAATCATAATTTTTTCCATAGCGTCGAAAGGAATACTACCTTGAAGTTATAGGCCTTTTGCGTGAAGCAATTCGTCAGAAAGTCACTGAATTGTGGAAAATCCAATCATGGAGTTTACACTATTATCGCACATCGATGCTTGCCTCAACCATGTCCCAACCTCCCTATCCAGCGGACTTTGGCCTCGCTGAGGGTTTCCTTTTCACAAAACTGAATACACTGAGGAAAGGAAAGCATTTTGCTACGATTGAGGAGATAAACGGCCAATCGAATCAAGGGCTGTTGGCTATAGTAAAAAATTTAATTTCGAGAATTAGAAATTCTGACATAAGTAAATAAAGTCCTTTCAGTGGGCCAGATATTTATTGTTGAAAACGCTTAATTTTTTATCTTATCATATGTAGTTATAAGTAATTTGAGTCTAAAAATATGACACTTTTTCTATACAATTTAATCTTAATTGACATATATCTAATAGAAACTCCGACTTCATATTATGTTAAAGCTGCAGTTGAATTCTGAATTTCTTATATATTATTAAAAATACCACAATTAGTGCACACAATTCTACAACTAAACTAATTTACAAAATAAAAAAGGAAATCAAAACTAGTAACCAAAAAAACTTTTAAAGAGAGTAGAAAAAGTAAACAAAATTACACTTACTTTGTTTTGTTTTTATTTTTTGGGGATTTTGAAAACATTAAAACGTTTACAAAAAGGAGTTTGTTGTTGTTGTATTTATTTTGCAAAGCATTCAAATTGAAATATGCAAAACATTTTTTAGTTTTGGATGATGATTGTTTAATAGTTATGATGTGTAGTAGGTAGAAGAGATGTCCACAGCAAACAGCACAAATATATATTATATAGATATTTTTTGTTACATATTTAATTTATATATTATTTTTTGTGGCCAATTTCATTTTATTTGTTTATGAAGAAGTAGAAAAATTACACCAAGGAAGAAAAAAAAACGAAAAAAAGAATAACATTGATTAATATTGGAAATATATAAATATGATATTTATGTATGATGATTTTCGTTTTTTAACTTGGAAACTTACCTGATCCTGTTGCTGCATACTGTTATTATTATTGTTACTATTATTATTGTTATTATTACCCAATGGATTTGGGTTATCGCATAAATTATTGGAGACGTGTAAACGCCCCGCAACCCCAACACCTCCGCCGCCACCAACACCGTTCAGCGTTAAATCGCCCGTGTTGGGTGGACCGTTTGTCAATTGGCCAAAACTATTGACGCCAGCATGTAAGGCCGACAGCGCAGCCTTGGGTATATCACAATCTTTGGGACCTAGAAATGGACAATTAATGGAATATTACAAATGTGAATAAGGGGTATATGAAATTTCTATGTTACATATAATTATTAGTGTTTTCTTAAGCAAGTAAATGTTGTAAAATTCGGAATTGAGGATTCTACTCTTAGAAAATAACCTTTTTTTTATTCATGTACAAAAGTATTTCCGACGGAGACACTTAAGACTTTAAAAAATGTAAATTTACAATTATTTTTTATATGAAAGGGGATGATAAGGGACACCAATATTGGAATATCCTTCTTGGAACACTCTGGTTTAAAAACATGTAGTCAATTGGGATTCCAATTAGAATATTTGAATGGTCTTGATGAGTAATTGCCGTCGCTGAGTAATCTCGTGAAGACAAGAGATCTGCACACGCTATTAAGACAATAATACAGAAATTTTTTCTTATAACCACTGCGGAACATAAATGATATTATCAACAGAAATATGTTGTTAGGGTGCGTCTTCGAAATTGTGTTCGTCTCTATGTGTGTAACTAATCTGGACTAACTTCAGAATATATATAATTTGATACCATCCATACTATTTGTTTCCATATTTTTCTTCCCACTAAGTTCAGAAAGTTTCTCAAAGTTCTACAAGGCTCAAATGTCGACAATATTTCGGATCTGGGACATGACGTCAAAATAGTAACATGAAATTAAAGGGGATGTAAATTTTTTTTAATGGAAGTATAATTCTTGGCCGATTTAGCCATGTCCGGCTGTAGAGATTCGGCATTTTGGGTACGCTTTTCAATAAAATTAACTGTAATTTCTTGTTTTCGATTCTCATCGGGTAGAAAATGTCCATACGAAAAATGTTAAACATGGACTTATGTTTAGGGGTAGTATACAGGTTTTTATTTAAAACTCCGCCGCATGTTTTGAGTTAGGAACATAACTAGGTCCCGACCATTTATCCGACTTAGAAGGCCCTGTCAAAAAAACTCATTGGTTTAACATAGCCTCCATATAATGGTCCAACCAATTTTAGGTATTTTAAATTCTTATGACACTCTCTCATGTATTGGTATTAAACCATGTTTATTCGGGCCAAATCCGTTGGGATTAGGCGTACCATATCTCTCGAAGGGTTTAAAATATCTCTCGAAGGGTTTAAAACCCCACTAAATGGTAAACATTTTGCAGAAAATGCGGGTGGAGCACCTGATTTGAAACAAATTTGGCACAACCTTATATTTCAACCAGACCTATATAATTTTTGAAGATGGTGCTTTTAGGTCCACTCCTTCTAATACCTCCCCTACAAAGGTTTAACATTTTGAACATTTGTAAATCCAATATCAAGCGAATGGAGTTTTTGATTGATCGCAAAAGTTGTACCACGCATTCTTTTTACCAACCCTTAGATCAAGTTCGAAGATCGAACACATCGGTCCGCCAGTTACCTGTGTCAGTAAGTGCCAAAATAGAGATTAATTTTAAATTGAATATCCAGTGAATGGTGTCTCAAACTATATACACCGTAATATTTTTATGAAACCTAGACCATGACTGAAGATGGGATACATCGGTCGACTCCTTCTGGTATGGTCTAAACTTGGAAGATCTTAATATGTATACTAAAAATAGACAAAGTGCAATTAAAGGTCTATAATCTCTGTTATTTTAAAAATTATCCAGGGATTTCCGCAAACCAAAAAAGCATAAAAAAGTCTGGATAAATGTATCCTCAGCCTATTTCTTAGTCTTATATTTGAGAACAACGCCGACAAAGACGGGTATATGACCTTAAACGACCAGAGCCTGCTACAACAACGATCTGAAACGACCAGAGACCGCAGTAGGGGTGTTACAGCAAGAAGTTTTGTAAACCTTTTTTATAAAAAAATCCAATTTTCCATTTTTTCCAGTCGATTTGCCCTCCGGCGGGCTTAACAATTTGTACCAACTCAATTTTATAATTTTAGGTGATGATTGACCTTTTGAATTCCACCAAAATTCAAAGTTCACATTACATTTCACATTTTCTCACCTTAGAATATATTTAATTGCACATTATTTGTATTTTAATAGTTCTCACTTTGTTGGGGTTTTCCGACAAATGGGTGAATTTGGTTTAACTATATTTATTTTATATATTTTTTCATAAATTATTTAATGCATTTTTTGCTCACTTTTGCTGATATAAATTTCACATGCACTTTCACACCCAAGTATTAAAACAAATTTCCAATATGATACGATATACCAAACATATTTGCTTTGATATTCGTCATTTGTCAATTTACAATTGAAAAGGAGGCGGCGTAATCGAGTAATAGCACAGTCTCTCACACACACCGACAAATAATCAAAACAACTAAAAACGTGGTCGAATTGTATTTAAAAAATCCCGAACCAGAAAAATACAAATCAGCGCACCGAGGAACGTTGCTGACGATGATGATGCCGCTGCGCGTATGTATCTCACTTAACTGAAATGTTGAAGTAAATTGAAATTTTCAACAACCTGTCATTCAAAAGATGCCAAAAACACAGCAGCAGCAGTAAAAAACAACAAAAACACCATCACAGTGTAGATTCATGTACAAGTGACAGTGACAGAGGCACACACACTCACGCCACCATGATGATACTCGTACAATCATAGAAATGTAATGAGAAATACAGGTTCAGCTCTCGAAAAAACATCTAAAGAATAACAACAACAGCAAAAATAGTAACAAATAATAATAACAACAACCGAAGAACCAACAAACACGAAAAAAGGGGGCAAGAAATACTTCTTCGACTTCATTGTGAATTAACGTAAAGGAGTGAGAAATATTTACTCGTATAGCTGTCGCAGTTGTTGTTGCCGTTGTTTGTGTTACCGGCAAATAAACGTAAAGGTGAGATTTTTTCCTCTGCTTTTTTCGATGTTAACCTGATGTTTAGAAAACAACAAAAACAATTTTAAGTTGTTGATGGACCGACCTGTGCATTTTGTGAAAAGGGGTAAGTTTTGCCATTAACATGTTAAACACAACAGAATCTCGCGCGCGCACACACACAGACACATGTACATACATTCAAATGGTAACTCAAAAGCAAGATTTACACATGTTACGATTCCCTGCCACACTAGCAATCTACTGTCTTCTGGTGTTGAGGCTATGTAGGATATGAAATATCCCGCTTAAAAATCTAAGTTAAAAATAACGTAAATAATTTTTGAAGAATCTTATTCATCGTGTTAGCCGTTTATTTTTGTTAAGTTGAAATTTTCTTTACGACTTGGCTTCTTAATATTTTTCCAGACAAATAATTCCGTGGACAGTGGATATTATCATAAATATTGAGCGACAACTAATTGGAAAGTACCAGCCGATTCTCTCTGGAGATATTTTTCCCTCAGATTATGATCTTTAGATCCGAATAAATCTCATATTCGTATTTTAAAAACCTTACATTAAGATTTTGTAAAAATCATGTGATATCCCTTTCTAAATCGATTCAAATGGTCCGAAACGGATATGATCGGAAGATAGTTAGGGTCAAATACCAATATTTGTATGGATCACAATTTTGATCGGTTATAAAAACTCCTATTGCAGAACTGTATAAATATTGGACCTCTAGTAAGATCTCATATATGTGAAAGATCACCTATGTATTATATATGAAATTCAATATTATATTTCTATTCATATATGACCTCCAGCAAATTGAAGACCTCTTATAGGTCACAAGATATCCTTCTATTATCATTTAAAAACTTTTTAAAGGTCTTGTGCAGACAAAAATAGTTTTTACAAGTCATCTGTGGGCATAAGGCTGTGTAAAGGTCTTTTATGGGTGTAAGACCTCACTTTTTAGAAAAAAAGCCCTTAAGCAGGTCTTAATTTTATAGATAAAATTAATTCTACTGCGTAATTCTATACAATAGACCTTCTGTCAGATCGATGGATATTCCCAGACTGAATATATTCTACACGTCTTCTCTATACTGAAAATCTTCTACAGGACTTCTATGGTTGGAAAACTTTTAAATAACCTTTCGATTGATGTTCTGTAATAGGCCTTCTATCTAGAATATATCTCTACCTATCTTTAGTCTATATAAGACCTGCATAAAGTCTACTATCTGATGGAAATCTAAAAAAGAGACCGTATACAGTGTATAAGCCCTTCCTCGTTAGAAACTAGAAGTACTTCCTCAAATTCTCAATAGGGAGATTTGATTCTTTTCTCTTAGAAGTCCTCAAATTTTCCTATATATAATATTTAATATCCTGTATTTTTCCACATTTACTTCTTTAGATAGATAGACCTGCAAAAAGGACTCCATCTACCTTCAGTCTATATATGAACTGCCGAAGGTCTCCAATCTAAAGAAAATCCCCATATGACCTGTATCTGCCCCCAACAACCCATAGAAAGTATTCATCAATATGTAGACGACCTGTTGATGATACCCATCGAAGTCGAATTGAAGATATTCTATCCCGTTTGAATTCCGCCTGTCCTTAATTACACCTTCCAAAAACAGAAGGGTTTCTTCAGGTGTTATATATATACTTTTTTGGAGATTTTCTTTAATCGTTGACTTTCTATGGATAGAAGACCTGCATGTTATTGTCGTCTAAACTTATACAGATGTTCTATACTCAATCGGCATATAAGGATATTTTCTTTAGACATAAGACCTGACTAAATTCATTGTGTCGATAGAGGACATACTATAGGCCTTTTATGGATGGAAGATCCTTAAGGACCTTTTAAGTATAAAGCAGTATCGGCAGATAAGCAGAGGGCCTTCCTAGTACATACACATTTTATGGACAGTTAACCTTCTATGGGATCATATAACTTTTCCAATATGTCAATATATATATATATATATATATAAAACATTCACTTTTTATATTCAGGATTTTCTTTAGATATACAACCTTCTGCGGGTCTTCTATAGACTGAAGATATTGTACAAGCCGCTTGTAGATACAGGTCTTTTTGTAAATCTATAGATAAAGAGGCCTTCTGTAGACCGAATATCATCTAGAGGACGTTTACATATTGAGGACCTCTGGAGATAGAATGCGCATGACTTCAAGAGTAGGTATGAAACCCTCTGCAGGTCTTCTACATAAAGTAAGCCATCTACCTTACCTTTTACTACTCCCTATTCTGGCTCATTTCGAGACACTGTTCACAAACTTGGTCAATACTTTTTTTGAGAATATGGTTTTGTTTTTAACACATATATGTGATTGCTGTTCTGCTGTTATTGTGTTGGCTGGCTGGCTGTGTTTACATTCGCATTTTATTCCAGCACTCCGGTACTATGGGTTCAGGTTAACAAACAGAAATCGAATCGCTCAACAGCGGCGGCCAGTGAGAAAAAAACATCAGAAAACGGTGTTAATCGAGATTTTCTGTTTGTTTAGCAGCGATGCCGTCCGTGTTCATTCCTATCTCTCTCGGTCTACTAGGGCCCCTAACGAAGGTAGGATTTTTCTCATTTTTTAAAGACGAAGAAGAAGAAAACGGATAGAAATTAAACATTTACTCATCGCTGGTAGTTGTGAACTCACGCCTGTATGACGACGACGCAAACACAAATGGATCGAATGTTGTTTGTCGAGTTAAAATCTGTATTTCTGGTCGGCGGGTGTTGCGTTGTGGCCCTTTTGCATTTGTTGGCTATTTCGCTGCTGACGGATTGTGTTGTGAACCCAAAAATAAAAAAAAACGAAAGAGTTGAAAATTCACATCATCTTTACGAAGAAAATGTATTATTCATGGAGGTTTATGTAATGTTTACTTGGGAGCGTAGGTGCAAAATGCATTTGACTTCTATTCATCATCGTCGTGATCGTCATCCTTTGGCTGTTTTTCTGTTTGAGCGTATTGTAAAGTATCGAATTGTTGTTGCCGTTTTGGAGACAGTAGCTCATTTGCCTTTGATAATATTTTAAGTAAATATAAAGACAATTTGTTTTTATAAATATGCATGAAAACCAGAATCGAACTAAGACCTAATTTGTAATGGATTTTGGGATTATTAAAAAATATATATTTGTACTGAAAGAGGGAGTGTTTGGATAGCATAACTTATGTTATGAGGAAAACGTTTTCAGACTGATTTTTGTAAATATTCCGAGAATATTTTGGGTACGAGGATTTTTGAATTTGATCTACGAGGTCTAAGCAGAACACAAGTTAAATTGTGGTATAACCGTTTCAAAGATGACCGAGAAAATGACAATGGTCGTCCGAGCCGCCAACAACCGATGCAAACATTAAAGCAGTTATGATTGGCATATCGCTCGGCTCATGTGAAGCTCTTTTTACGGATGTTTTAGGCATGGAATTTGAGACTGGGAAAATTTGTTCCAAAATAGTTAACTTTTGAACAAAAAAAGGGTTTCTGTAGGGATACGCCATTTGCGTGAAATAAACCTTTTATAAATAAAATATATTCTACGGGTCGTCTATGTATGGAGACCATCTACAGGTCATCTATAGGCAGAAAACCTCATACAGGTTCTTATAGACTGTTCTTATGGAGATTTGCTTAATACATTAACCGTCTTCAGGCCTTCTATAGATAGAATACCTTCCACATGCATTTTATGGATTGAATACCATCAATGGGTCCCTACACAAGAATTCCTAGACCATCTAGACAGCACATATTCTACATTTTTTTTTTATAGACAGTAAGTACGTCATTTCTTACTCGTATGGAGATTTTCTGTAGGAAGAGGACCTTCTGTGGGTCTTCTATAGACTGATGATATTGCACAAATTGTTATTAGTCGCCGACTTTATTAGGTCTTGAATAGATACGAGATCTTCTACAGAAGTTTTATATATAGAGGACCATCTACAAGTCTCCTACGGACTAGAGATCATCTGCATATTAAGTAGAGATAATGCAAATGCTCATACATCGAGTAAGTTGTTGCGTATAAATCAAACCGTTATCATGACTCAACCACTGCCTTCGACGGACTTGATCCCGCAGATTGTATCCTCTTTCCAAACCGGAGTACATCGACACAGACTGGTAATGATCTGGAGATAATACATATATCGTTATCATACCTCAACTAACATATTCGCCGGACTTAACCCCTCTAAGTTTTCCCTCTTCCCAAAACTGAAGACACAATGAAGGGAACGCGCTTTGCTACAATGGTGAAGATGAAACAAAAAACGAAACTAGAACTGTTGTCTACACCAAACAGCACCTTTTAGAAGTTTTTCGAGGATTAGAAAAAACACTGGTACAATCGTATTATAGCTGAGGTGTGTTAGTTATTAATAAGCAAATTCTTGACCAGATTTAACGTCTTTTTTTGAGAAGAATTCTTATGTCCCGACAAATATTTTTTATTTTATTATTTTGTTTTAATTCTTAAGTATTTAATCATAAAATTTTCAATTAATTTCACCTAATAATTGTATACATAACATTATTTGAGTACTATGCATAATTCCCACGCTTCTCACACCATAATATCGATCACATGTCTTGGCACGGCACAAAACTCCAATAAAAGAAGAGAATTCCCAAATCGGAGGTGTTAGAATGCATTTTCAGGTACATTTTCTTTGATCTACAATGCCGGAGTATGCCAAAGAGACCGGCTGAGAATATTGGCTACCGTTTTCTTTTATTATTGATAGCTACCATAAACACCGGCTATTGTCTCATTTATGAGGGTCATTTACAAAAAGTTAAGAGTTGCCGCACGAAGAAGTAACGAAGACATCGTACGTGTTCTTAAAAGCAATGCCGCAAGACGGCACCATGCCTTTGAAGTCAAATTCGATATATGTGTGTTCAATGTTTTAATTTTCGTAGTCAATGATTTTTATTGTTTAAAATATATAACGAATTTGTTTGGAAAACAAGTGCAAAATCTTAAAAATTGGGTAAATATTACATACCGTAAATGTATTCGACTTGTTACTAAGCAAATTCAAATGACCTCATATTGTGATGACAAAGCGTGTGATGTATGTAGTGTTGTTGAGCTGACTAAGTCAGGTCTTTGTTGCATTGCCATGTGATGTTGCAACTACTTGCAACATTCATTCATTCATTCACTCGCTCACTTGTCCATTGCAATGACGCAGTTTTGTCACCTTTATCTTCTTAGCTACTCGTTATCCAAATAATGTAGCTGTTAAACCAAATCTAACAGCTTTTATGGTATTTTTAGATGCGTTTGTTTGTTTGATTTGCGGTTTTTATATTTCCAGAGATGTTGTTGCTGTTGTTTTGTGCTTTCTTTATTTGCAATAATATCTACACAATTTTGTGGTGGTATGTTAATTTATGGGGAAGTGTTTGTAACACATATTTATATATGTTGGATGGGATCGAAAATTGGGGGGAGTTGGTGGGTATTTGAGTTGACTGGTCCTTTGTCGAGAATTTTCCTAACTCCATCATTTTTGAACTTTAAAGATATGTATCTCCCATATTTACATTTTTAAGGATATTTTTAATGGCTCCCAATCTATTTGTAAATAATAGGACAGGGGAATATTTTACAATTTTTTCACGACTATTGGTGGATAGAGTACCGAGGATTCAGACAAGGTGACAGAAACGAGGATTCAGACAAGGTGACAGAAATGACTCTCTGTACTCCAAACATCATATGTTACTCGCCAACGCCGACGACATCGGCATAATGGGTCAAACTTAGCGAGCGGTGACAGTCACCTTAGAACGAATTGAGAAAGAGTCTGTCAAAGTGGGACTGGCAGTAAATGGCGTAAAGACCAACTTGATGGTATCAACGCCCAAGACGTCCAGTAGACTCGGACCAACTGTGGAACTTGAAAACGACAGCTCAAAAAACATATAAAAGCGAGCCAGAAGGGAAAGGCCACGAATCCGATGGAGGAAATCAAGTAGAAGACATCTCGGAAAATGGTCTTTCAAAGTGGATGAGATGCGCACAAGACCGACACGCTTGGAAATCTTTATTTAGTTCGGCTTTGAACAACCGTTCTGTCATAAGCCAGCTAAGTAAGACTTTCCATGAAGGACTCCGAAACGTGTATAATTGTTAAAGATCTACCATAGCCTGCATTTTTTAAATTATTTTTTTAAGGACTCAAATAAGTGTAATTTTTTTGGAAGGACTGCTATACGAGATCTAATCAAAATGTTAAATAGTAGTAAAATGAGTTCATTGAAGGGCGAGGACGTGTCAATGACAATGCTTGCCCTGGTAGCCCGAACACGTCAACAACCGATGATCATCGATTAACTATTAGAGCGTCCACGCTGATGCAGGCCATAACTGGTGACGAATTGAAATCAAAGCCCAATCATGGCAATTTAAGTCATACCTCAACCATCCTATTCACTGGACTTGACCCCCGCTGACTTTTTCATCATCCCAAAACTTGTAAGTATAAGGAAATTGTATTGCTAAGATTTAAGAGGGTTAAACATGACATGTTCGCAGGAATTTTTTGAATTAAAATTCTAAAAATAAAAAAGGTAATGTGGCCTGTTGCACATGATAACTTTCAATGGGAATACATTTGTTCATGTAATCTTTGCAGATCATAATATTTCTTCCAAACTTAAATCATGTTCCAAAATGTGGAGTATTTGTAATTTGCATATGAAACGAAGAGAGTATCCAATTTGATCCATTGATTTCACATCGTAATGTTTTTACCAAACATACATTAAATCCGAGGATGGGGTCTATATAGGCACTTCTTCTGGTACCTCATCGCCGGTAGCCAACGTAAAACGAATGATGAATCCTACGTAGTCTAAACATGACAAAACTCGATAAATTGTTAAGCTTTTGTGATCCCACAGGCTAATCATCACTAACCCTCGGTAGTGTACATTAGGGCTCCCCAATTCAAAATTATATTCGAAGCACCGGCCACCACACATTTTTTACTGTCTTACTAATTAAATGCTGCATAAATTGGTATCAAACCTGTAAAATCCACTTTTAGATCCCATTAACTAATACGCAGTTTCCGCTTGTTTAATATGCGTTTTATTTTAAAAAAATCGACAAATTCTTCAAACTACTAATTTCACCTTTATGATGTTATGACATTTAAACTCATCTCAAAATATTTCGTTTAGCATAAAATAATCAACATCTAGATCAGAAATTCAACACTTCACAACATCAGGTTTTTCTTGTTGCTGGATATTACCAAAACGAAGTCACTTCACTTCAATTCAAGCATCAAAGCTGCATGTTATACATTGGAAAATATCGACAGAATATAGAAAACAAAGCAAACACAAAAAAAGAGTCCGCGTAAAATTATTTTATAACACCTAACACCGCACCTTAAATTTGTTAATCACGATTTTCATAGCGATACAGTATTGAAATTAAATAAACAAAAAACAAAAATATATATAACCACAACAACAACTACTACTCGTAACAATGTAGACATCAATGTGTGTTGTTAAAGAACCTCACCATATTTACTGAAAAGTTCCTCTTCAAAAAGCCAATGACTTTTTCGACACACATCCATACATATCCCCACCATATTGATGTTAGTCGTCGACTTGAACACTGTTGAACAAATAAAGAGTAAAAACTAATATACTCCGATTCTATGGCATGCATGTAAAATATCTAGCACTATGTTGCAAAGTCGTGTTGGCTGACTGGCTGGCTGGTCTGATCGGCGCTATGGCCACAGCCAAGCCTTCAAAGTCAAATAGTTGCTTTTTCAGCGTAAACACATTAACTTAGTATTTAGTTTTTCCACCGATTCATTACATTACTTTTCTATCCATCTCTCTCACACACACTATTCGTCTATGATTTAGTTTAAACGACTTTGGCTTCTTTCCTTGCCACCGTTCTGGCTTATGTGGCGTCGCTGTTAATGCTTTATTGGAGGAGGGATACCTTCATTGCTGAGGGATACCGGCCGTGCCGACGTTTTGTATTAAAAAATCCAACCCAAGTACCATAAAACCAGACATTAGTTATCATTCATTTCGGAATCGGACGTCTTCTGCTTCTTCATCTATGTTCGGTTTATAACTGTTGGCCGAAAACGCTAATTAACAGTAGCCAAGCATGGTGTATGTGTAAAAATTAGCACTTGGCTGGCAAATGAAATCCATAAAAATCGCGTTTTCCATTTTGACTTCGTCTTCGTCATTGAGTCGACTCCGGGAGTTTGTCCAGAAATAATATGGGTGTGAGTGTATGTGTGTTATTAGAAACGGATATGATGATGCAGAGAATGTTACGGCGTCAATGATTTTTTCTTGTTTTATGGTTTTTATTTAAGGATTTTTTAATGTTTAGTGACACTGGTTGATAATGCTAGAACACACAAGATTTTTGTGTTAATCAAATATACAATCCTGACATCAAAGGATGTAAATTTTGGAGACTTGTAATATATATACTCAACAATGAACTAAATTAATAATTCGATAATTTCTTTACAAAAATGCCAACATGTGGACCTAAAATATACGAGATATAATCATAAAAATAACCTTTATTTAAAATTTCTTTCAAAAACGTATTTTTTTCTCCATTAAAAAACTAAAAATGTAAAAATTAACGAATATGTACGATCTTTAGAACAGTGCACTTCAAGAAGTTTCAAAAATGTGCTTTTAAAGTATTAGTTTGGGAAAGGAATCCATTATTTTTAAATGAACTATAGGACTTTGTTTAACATGCTTCGGAATGTCCAATTTGGCCAAATATACACCGTTTTGTTGTATGATTTGTTGCCATTTTAAAGATTACTTCATAATGTCTCTCTCATAGAAGTCCTGCTCTCTATTTGCAAAAAAACTCTAGTATTCGATTTTCACAATCCTTCTTAGATACCAATTTTTTATCATTAAAGATTTTTTTCAATGCAAGAAAAAGATGATTATCGCTTGGTCCGGACTGTATGGCGGATGCATTAAAACTTCCCAATCAAGCTCCCGAATTTTCTGGCGAGTCACTGTATATGTGTGTGAACTAGCGCTGTCCTGGCGGAAAAAGACACCTCTTCTGTTTGCCAATTCTGACCGTTTCTGGTCAATTGATATCTTCAAACGGTCCAGTTGTTGACAGTAGAGATCAGAATTTAGCGTTTAGCCATATGGAAGTAACTCATAATAATTAATCCCCTTCCAGTCCCACCAAATGCATTGGTCGTTAGTCCTGGTTTGGCCACCGTTTGAGGTGATTCACTGCTCTTTGACGATGATTGTTTTCGCACAGGGTTTTCGTATGTGATCCATTTCTCATCTCCAGTCACCACTCGTTTTAGAAATGGGTCTATCCCATTCCGTTTGGACAAGGCTTCACAAATGAAAATTTTATCCATCCTATTTTTTTTCTGTTAATTGGTGTGGCACCCAAACATCGAACTTCTTTTTGAGTCTTTCTTTGTGTAAATGGTTAAAAACAGTTTTATGGTCGATTTTTAGCTCGTGGGCGATATTACGACTGCTAACATGCCGGTCAACTTCGATAATTTCTACAATTTTATCGACATTTTCGACGACCGGCCTAATGGGTTTCTTTTTCCTCAACCTAATATATACGTCCTTTAAAAATAGCACTTCAAGAAGTTCTTCAAAAAAATTCCCTTTAAAATTGTACGCAATTTCATTAAAAATATGTTAAATTTAAATTCTATGCATATATAACCGCATGATACCGGTGTTATTGTCCAAAAACGCTTGCATGAGTGAGCTGGCGCGTTATCATGATGCGAAATCCATGATTTCTATTTATTTCCGGCTACTTCAAGTCATTGGTCTATAGATTTTTTTTGGAATTTCATTTGCGTAGATTTTATGTGAAGGAATTTTTGAAGATCTGCCATAATCTAAATTTTTTAAATTATTTTTTTATGGTCTAAAATATGTCTACATTTTTTGAAGGACTGTGTTATACGAGATCTAATCAGAATGTTCAATAGTGGTAGAACGGATCCAAGGAAGAGCGAGAACATGTCAGTGACGATGATTGCCCTGGAGACCAGAGCACGTCAACAACCGATGAAATTCTTGAAGTAGAGAAGAACAAATTTAGGATAATGATAAACTATCATAAAACGTGCAGCAGCGAAAATTCTTCCAAAATGGAGCGTCCAAAACAATACAGTAAATAACTGGTGACGAATCATGTGTGATTGGTCATGATATTGAATTCAAAGCCCAATCATGCCAAATGATGTCATATCTCAACCAACCTATTCACAGAACTTGGTTCCGATGATTTTTTCATTTTCCTCAAACATATACATATAAAGAAATCATTTTGCTGCAAATTAAAGCAAGACTTATTCGCAAAAATTTTTTGAATTAAAATTCTAAAAATTAAAAAATGTAATGAGGCCAGGTTTTTTTACTAATTACGTCCCCATGTATTTTCGAGGAAACTATATGTCGGAGTCTTTTCCCTTTGATTGTAAGCTTACATTTTTTTGCCATTTAATATTTGTTCTAACCAGAAATCCCTTTAATTGTCATAAAAGTGAGTGTCTGTGTATTTTTTCCTGTATTAAAGATAATTTGAATTTATTTTCTTTCGCGTCACAAATTCAACTAAATCTTTGCAATGTGTTTTATGGTCAATGTGGTAGACCATTTCAAAACGTAACAAGAAAAAAAACTCACTCTAGAACTGCATTTGATTATTGTACTTGCATTGCAATACCCATAATGTATATGTGTGAGAGTGTGTGTGTGCGCATTTACGAATTGCAATGAAAAACACAGATTATGCATTTTCGCGGCTTAGTAGTTTGGTCAGCCACTTAAACCACAAGTATAGTTGTTGCTGATTGTCTATTGTACGCGATTGTACGAACTGCAATGAATGCAACCAAACAGCCAGCCAACCAGCCTTTGGCATTGCAATTTGGCAAAAACTTAGATTTGCCCACAAACACACACACACACACCTGTTTTCGTACAAAACCACAAATAACATATGGCCATGCAGTTCATGATTTGAGGTTTCTTTATGCCCGTTGTTAGTTGCATCCTAGCTATGTGTGTGTGTTATATGTGATTCTAGTATTTGCTTATATCCTTGCAATGGCGGCTTTGCCCGCCATTCAAATACGCATAACAAAAACATGCAACGATTAATTAATTAAAATTTGCGTATAAACGTAAATTTATTGCATACAATTTTAAGCAATTTTCGGCCGCGAAAAAAATCAACGACAACAACTGCAGCAACATTACCACAAACAAAATGTGTTTTAAATGTGCGGTACAATAGTTGAGAATAGTGGATATTAAGGTGGGTATATGTAATTAAAATTATGGTAAAAATATACAGGTTCAAAAGGATCGATCTTTTAACCCTTTCAGTGTTTTTGTCGTATATGTTTAAAATTAATTTTTCGGTTAATTACCGTTACAATTGATGTTTTTATTTTTGCTGAAAGACAGACAAAACTGTCCGATGGTTAAAATAAAAATTGCTTTTTTTTCTAAACTCTGTGCCTTTATGTGATTTTTAATACAAAAATTTAGATTTTTATTCCGACAAAAAAATTTTTTGACACTGAAAGGGTTAATATCATCCAATATGTCTGCCAGGAGATTTTCTATTCCCAAGAAAACGACATACCAACTTTCTAACATTTATTTTTAAAAATGTCTTCAGAATAGCTAACATTGGGCCGAACCCTGAACCCATAACTAAAATTTTCAGCGTCGAAATTTTTTTACACTAAGAATCCGGAATGACAAATTGCAGCTGCCTCGGTTGGTAAATGAGTAAAAGACCATCAAAATATATTTTCGAACCTTTATGTGGACACATATTGAAAATATTCTGCAAAAAACCACAATGGAAAATACATCCACTTCGTTCAGAAAATGCCACTAAAACTCTTGAATTTCAAAAAGTGGATCGATGTATTATATTTGCAATATCAAACATACTGGGAGTCAGAGTAATCTGGTGAGGTCCGATTAAAACTTTATGTCCATTTACATAAAGTTTTAATCGGAGTCTTCGACAAATATTTTGATTTCAAATTTAATTTTCTGACCAGACATAGATGAATTGTAACAAAGTTCTGCCCAGGTCTCTTCTGATATTAGTTCACACATTTTCATGAAATTGTCCTTACCCACGTGAATGTCCATCTGAATACTCTTGTCAAAGAAATAAAAGCAATAGAAATTGTGGTTATGACCACCGCAACATTCGTTAAATCTCAAATGGTTTTTATTATTTCCGTGGCCGAAAAACGGACAATAATTCAGCGATACAGAGAACGCGTAAACAGTCCGTTTTTTTGGTATTTTTGGCTTGGGACAAATACATTGTGTATATACGAGAATTATAGGCATTTTTGAAATTACGGAGTTTGCATCTGAACCTCTCCGTAATACCACCGACCTCCTCTCCCCCATTAAAAACAGAACATATTTCAACCAATAAAGATGATAAATTGGAATGCAATGATAATGAATTTCAACATCCTGTACAGAGAATCGGTATGTGTATATGGGTGGGGGTAGGGTGATTATGTGTGGTCGGTTTTTATACTATTTGTATGTTACATATCTCTATACCACAATAAATAATCATACTTATAGTCAGTCTTTCACACATACAACTATTGTAATATATAGGAATACATTTTTGTACACTATTGGCGTAACAAAAATTTTGCAGGACATATACAGTCCGCTAACGGACCATTATGTTTTCGAATATGAAAATGCTAGTTGTATGAAAATGAGGTGAGATATGGATGTGGGGAAGAATATTAGGGTGTACGTAAATTTTTTGGAAAACAATTTAAATCAAAACTTCCGACCCTTTAGATTGCAGGCTGGTTTTCAATCCATTCTGAAATGTCACTTGACAAGTGAACAAGCAAAATCATGATAAAGTTCGACGGGGTCGAATTTTTGTATCATATCATATTATATGGTCTATATTCAAATCATATGGTATATATTCAAAATTTCTATATATCCCTTTATATGGAGACCAAATTAGAGACATATAGATTTAAAAACTAGGCATGCCACATTAAGCTCAAAGTTCTGGCATACTCTTTGGTATGGTATGTAGTTAAAAACATTGACGTTTATTTAAAAATTTTTGGGAAGAAATACTTTTCACCTCGATTCTAGAATTTTAAGAAAATGTAGCTAAAACCTTTAGAATGCCGAAAATGCAGTGGACCTATTTAAATAAATATATCGGAAATTTACAGCAACTTTTTTTCAACCTTAGATTGGGAAATTTACCTAAAAATTCGCCTAAAATTTTCAACGTACCCGAAGTGAAGTGGATCTTTGCAATAATATTTTCTTAATCTCCAATAATCTAAAATTGAACATTGCAGTTACTTCGATGGGGAAGTTCTCATAAAACCATAAAAAAATCTCGAAAATGGAGCGGGATCTTCATAGGGGGCTATGCCAATACAAGGATCTACATCGATAATTTTCTGCATAGATGTATGCCAAAGTCCAAAAATTCGCTATGCCACATTACATACCTTTCGATTGAAAAATGCGACTAAAAACTTCAAAATACCCCGTTTGCAGATCGATAGCAATGCCAGTGTAAAATTTGAAATCTCTATCTAGACGAACATTACTACATCGATATAGAATGTTATATTGTATGGGGTACACGACGAATATTTCGAGGTTTTGCAAATGGAATAACAAATTTAATATACACTTCACCAGATCTACTTCCCACAAGAACTCTACAAATTATTGCAGTGGCTTATTTACTTCCGAAAGGAAATACATGTTGTTATAAAAAAAAAACAACCATTAAGGACCGACTAAAAAATGGCGACTGTTTCGCTTGAGTATCTACGATGGTCAATTCTGAGTTGTACACCAATAATTGTTTGCCGAAATTTGTTGGAGGAATTTGAAAAAGAACAAAATTTTTAATTCCGAGTTCTTGGGGCGTAAAAACTATCTTTGCCGACAAATTTCAATGGATAATATTTCAATATTTTGGCATAGCCCTCATACTAAGGTCGCTCACTTGTTTAGGTATTTTGAATGCATTTTCCAACCGTAGTGACTATATTTTTAGTTTCCACTTTATTGGTGGGAAAACCTCAATTTTCGGTTTTTCAAGAGAAGTTTTATTATGTTTATATTCATCAAGATCCCACTCCAGATTTTGGTACTTTATAGTATTGATTGTGTCCGATTGTAATGTTCTACTGTCTCAGCACACCCTATTATTTTCAAAAATTGGTATGCATATATAGTCGTGTATGCGTGTGTTTGTGCATAATAGGCGAATTTTTAAGTTGTTCTTAATGGCTGTTTGTGTTTTGGGAAATTTTGCAACGGCATTAAATTACGAATGCAATCGTTAAATTAATTTAATTAATCCTTACAACGAACGAGACCCGATGACGATGAGAACGACAACAAATAAAAGTAACGTTTGTCGCCAAACTGCCGCTGGGTTGGTGGCATAACTTTTTAAGCCTTTGCGCATAAAATTTATAAATGGTTGGTTGGGTATTTGTTCGGAATATATATCATATTTTTGAAAACTTTGTAATACCAACTACCTGTCCATTCCTTTCCTCTCAAAACAATACAAATAAACGTAATTTCAACAACATTCCACAACTTTCTGTGATTTTGTGTGTGTGTGTGTGTGTATGTGAATTCATTTGGTTCGCTTTTACATGGACCATAATTTTACGAAATGTTTTGTTTCGTTCTGTAGTTGAATTTGTAATATTTTTGGCAATTTTCCTCAACTGCAAATGTTGTAAATTGTTTGATAATTGCTAGCACAAAACAAAAAAACCAATGATGCTGCTGGTCTTGTACTTAGCTTATTTTGGCTGGTGAAAAACAACAATGGCGAAATATATTTTTTTCATTTCCCTCTCTGTTTGTTCTACTATTTTGGAAAATTAAAAATAATGTTGAAAAAATGCAAATTGGCTTGTTGTTGAGTATGATTGCCTGACTGTTTGGTTGGCAAGCACAGACACAAATCCAAAGTAGTAAAAAGGATTAGAAAATTTATTATTTTACCGTTTTGCAGTTGCAAATAAATTGTTGAGATTTTTTCTTCTTGGGGCGTGCTAGTGTCACTAATACCACAATTTTGTTTAAACGCGTATAAAATAATTTAATTAATTCTAAAGTTTTGTTTATCACGATTTGCATTCGAATATTTTAATAATGAACTATTAGATCTATAGAGTAGGAGTCTCGGCAGTAATTTGGTATTATATGTGAAGAATCTCCATACAGAAAACTATTAATATTTACTTGAATTAATTAAGGTTATATGAGGCGTTTCCGAAGCCTCATGTAACCTTACCCCATTATTCAGAGTTTTGCGTACGTTTATCAATCGAATTGGGTTTCATTAGGTGTCAAATCTTCTTACCAATAATTTGCCTTAACATAGACGCCATGAAAGTCCCAATCGATTTTATGTGTTTTTATTGGTAAAGGGTATAAAGTATTTGGCGTGGCAGAACTTAACGACGATTTCACTTATCAGAATTTTCAAGACTTTAAGTTTTTTGAATTCCGGGTACGTGGGATGCGAAAACTATCATTGCTGAGAAACAACGGTCGAGCCCTATTTTAGATATTTTGACAGTCCTAGGCTTATTTTGCAACCGAAAAGGCTGTAATTTGACATTTCAGGTTCATTGTGGGTAAACAATATTTAAAAATATAGTTTTATGTTTTGCAAACTCCCCTATATAATGGTCCTGGCCGATTTTTCGTAGATTGATGGTCCTAGGTGCATTTTCAACCGAAGCAGTAGTAATTTGGAATTCAAGATTTTTGGAGGATAAAAATATTCTTAGCAGAATATTTTTAATATTTTTAGCAGAATATTTTTTATATTCTTAGCAGAAGATTTTTAATATATACCCATGTCTTCATCTTCCCCACTTTAATGGTCTTTGAAGCATTTCCCAGACGGAGTGTCCTAATTTGGCATCCCAAATCATTGATGGGTAAAAATATTATTCGCAAAAAGATTGTCCATATAGCTTCGTCATTTGCAAAAGCTCCTGAGTCCTAGGCACTTTTCCCCACCGAAGTGTCGTAATTTGTCATCCCGTATTATTGGTGGGTATAAAATTTCTTTGCAGAACATTTAATATAGATGTCCATATTTTTCCATATAGCTCTCCTATTTTATTTTTTCGATTGTCGGAGGTTCTATGCTTGTCTTTGTAACTTTGCACATATATATTTGAGAAAGCATGAGTAATTTTACATTCCGGATTTTTGGCGAAAAAATCTTTGCAGTATATGGGTTATATCGGTACAAGTATTGATTTAGCCCCCATATAAGACACCCAGACCATTTTCGATATTTTTAATTGTTTAGACGATTTTACGAACCGATGGGACTGTAATATGGTTTTCTGTGTTCTTGGAGATTGAAAAACATCTTTGCAGAAAATTTTAAAGATATGCCTTGCCCCATTCGTCCAAGCTTATAATTGTGAACTGGGAAGTATACCTATGCATTTAAAAGGGCCTTGTAATTTACCAATTTTTACCCTAAGTGTCTGTAATATGTCAACAAATTCTCAATTTTTTGTGTTTTACATAGCCCACATAGATTTTTTATATTGCTTGCTTGCCCACCCCAATTTCGGTCAAACACGTTTTCCGAGAAATGTTGCCACAGTAAAGATATCGCTCGTTTGCTGTAAGACAGGCATAACTGAGAAAAAAAAATTGCAGAAAATGCGTTTTAGATTTTCAATTTACTCACGCTTTATATGGGATAGAGGAACTTTTACAGCTTCTAAATTAGAGTGTGTAAGAGATATTCATATGATTTTTTTTTACACAGGTCTATTATAGTGAACAATCGTCATTAACTCGAAAATACTGTAATATTAAATATCTCTCCTATTAGGCTTTGTGAAAAAATAGTTTACTCATTAGAAATTATGGGGTTTGGTTTTGCATTTATTAATTGTAGATTTTTTCTACCAATTGTAATTAACATTTCTTTGGGTTAATTACTAACAAAGTGTTTTCACACATGTTTTTTCATATATAATTTATTAATTACGTTTGAAAAACAGAATAATGCGAGAAAAAACATAAAATTAACAGGAAAAAAATAAAAATCAAAAAATATATTTACTATATTATTACATACATTCATACATATGACCATTTTGCCGTTTATTTGTTATTGCTTCTTCTGCTGTTGTAATTGTTCAGTAAAAAAAATGTTCACATTGCCATTGAAAAGTGTGAAATATTGCCATAAATTAATAATCGATTAAATTAAAATAATTAATTACAGAATAAAAACCAAAAAACGAAAAAAAACACAAACCAACAGCAACAACAATTGCAGCAAACAATTGATAATGGCGACCAGCCAGCCAGCTTCTGTCCTGGCAAAAGGAACATTCAACCGACCGACCAACCAACCGGACCAAAAAGTGGTCATTTAACCAGCAAAGTTCGCTGGCTGGTTATTTATTGTTATTCCATTGTAAAAGGCCAGTGTTTGTTTGTAAAACTCATAAATTATTCAAGCTATTGGTATAAAAATATTCAATAATGCAGACAATATTGAGCTCGCTGCGGAATTGAGAGGAAGAGGAGATTGCAGTTTTCCGCTGCAATGCAAGAAGCAAAGGAATGTATGGCGGCATATACATGTTCTCTTGAAATTCAAGGGAAATAAAATATTTAAAATATGCTCGCGGAGAAAGGAATTTGTGTTTCTTTGCATATGTAAATTTGTGTGTGTGCGTTTGTGAGTATTTGGCAAATTTTTTATAAACTTTAAAAATTGAATGGCAATGGTATGTAATAAGATTGTAATGAGGTCTGGTGTTTTTATTCCATACACAATAACTATGTGGCATTGTACATTATGATTTTTGTTTTTATAATCATCGATTGTCTCCTTTGGAGCTTTATTTTAAATGTCTTCAACAGATATTCATATAATTTGGATCTTCGGGTTCTCAAATATGATTTTAAAGGTGCACCAAAAATAGATATACTTTTGGATGCACCTTCAAAAACATATTTAAAAATCCTAGTATAGATAGGTTTGAAATAACATGTTTTATGAAAACCAGCTATATGATAGGGCTGTAAGAATATATTTTTAGTTTATAAAAAAAAAATATTATATATAATCACACTTATAATGAAAAATATTTAAAAATTTCACCAGGACAACGCTAGGCCATATATATACAGTGACTCGCCAGGAACTTCGGGAGCTTGGTTGGGGAGTTTTAATGCATTCGCCATACGTATGTGCATATTTGCCATACAAATTCCGAAGCATGTTAAATAAAGTCCTACAATTCATATAAAAATAATGGATTTCTTTTTCCCCAAACTAATATTTTAAAGTGTCTTAGAAAATATTATTAAAATCCACGCTTGCGTAAGAACTTGAAAAACTGTTTTTAAAAAATGCACGACTGGATTTAATCTTAGAAAAATATTTCAAAATTTCACTCCTGCATTTGAGCTTGGAAAATAAAATATTATCTGGCTGTATTTGAGCTTAAAAAAACATTTGAAAAAATCATGCCTGTATTTGAACTCGAATAAATATTTGGAAAAGAAATGAAACCTGAATTAAAAAAAATTAAACAATATAAGCAAGTATTAAAGCTTCTGAAAAAATATTTAAAATATTTGAACATGAAAATTAATTTTAAACAAATGTGTCTGCTTTTGAGCCCTAACAAATAAAAAACTCAATTAATATTAAAAAACATTCCTGCATTTGAGGCCTAAAAATATTTAAAAAGTCGAAAAAATATATTCATAAAAAAACTATTTTAAAAAATCTGAGCCAGTATTTGAACTTGAAAAATGTTTTTTTTAATCCATTCCAGTATTTTCATATAAAAATTTGGATATGAGAAATATGTTAAAAATCCACGCCAGTATTTGAGCTGTATTTACAGAAAATTTGTTTAAGGGAACCCCACCCATTCTCGATTTTAATTTTTCAAGATTTTCAATGGGCTGGTAAATCAATACCAATGCTTGTTAAGGTTTGTAACTTTGCACATATATAATTGAAGATTTAAAAGAGAAGAAAAATAATTTACAAAAAAATTTTTTTATTGCTTTGTTGTTGTTTTTTGTAATTAAAGAAAAGTCCTTATTTTTGATGGCGGGCATGATAACTCCTCACTGGAACATCGGAATCCGAAAATTCCAACGGTGTTAGAAAGAGTATGAACTAGGATTATTGACTTCGCTCTAAAGTTAACAAAATGGTGGACCTTTGAAAAAATATTTTTTGGAAAATCACCGATTTTTTACCAAAAACCAAGTTAAAAAATAAGGAAGATCTTCACCGATTGGCTTTATCCGAGTTCATACGAGAGCTATACACTCCCAGAGACACGTTGCAAAATTTGGAACCGATTGGATTATTAGTTTTTGAGTTATCGTGCCCGCCATTCGCAAAAAAATGTTTAGAGAAAAACGCGTTTAAAGTTTGAGAAGCCCTTCAGCCGTCACTTGATGCTGACACAATAAATCGGCTATATCTTCAAGAGTTCTTGAGATTTTTACTTGAAATTTTGTAGAGACATTCTTTTATCGGTGTAGATTCGATTTATATCAACAAAAATTTTGACCCGGAGAATGGGGGGTGGGGTCCCCTTAATAGTACATTTACATTCTACAGCATTTTTTAAACCAATTGGTTTAAATTGACAACTCAATATGCCAAAAAAATCCTCTTAAAGTGAGGTAACACAAGTTATAATGTCTAATGTCCGGAGGATCCAATATTCGGTGGATATTATAAAATATGGACCTATATAAAAAAATCCGGGGATAGATATTTTATCCTCAAAAAAATCTTTTAATTATCGAAAAAGCGGTGGGACCAACAATTTGAACCTATATTTAAAATAGTCTGACCTGAATCATGTTATGCTCTGAAAGTTTTTTGAAAATTCGACTAGGACCAAAATTCCTAAGACCGTTTCGACATTAATATCAAATATTAACCTAAATTAATAAAATTCTGTGTGTAGGTTTTATATCTTCTATGAAATGGAATGTCTCAACATTCTATATATTGTACATATCCTGTCAGGACGCCCGAAATACCTAATCAATTTCATTCATATGAGACGAGAATTTTATATTTTGTAAAAAATATAGACATGTATTGAATGTTATTGGTCTTAAAGCACACGTTTCCCTCTATTAAGCCAGAATACATAATAACATTATCTGCCGGTCGAAGCAAAAATATCTGCAGTAAATTATATCATATATACTGACGCACTGACTATTGTTTAAATCATTTTATTTAAAAGAGCAATTATAACAATTATCACTACGTTTGCACTTGAGTAGCACACTTTTTTAAAAAATAATAATAACACAGATGCACACTGCAACGCATTTTACTGTTCGAAAACTTGTGTATATATCACTACTATTTTTATCAACATCCCTTGCAACTACAATTACCCACTTTACTTCCAACCCTGCTACAGTAATCATTCCACCGTCATCTGTCTCTCTGTTTTTGCTTATTTTCATTGGTAATTATGGTTAATCAAGAGATAATTATTGCTAAAAACACAAACAGAAGCATCAGTAGCAACAACAAAAACAACAGCGCCAGTAAATTGAGAATCGAATATGTAATAATTATTTTTTATTTGTTCACTTATTTTACATGCACTGTTAATCACATTTTCAAATTTCACTTTCAATATTCGTAGCGAGTTTCATAAAACTCCCACAGGTAATTATCACTGAGGCGAACAGTCGGTCATCCATCGTTTCAATCGCATCGTTTAGCATTGATTGTCGCCTGGTATTGAAAAAGAGAGGCTTCAGCGTTCGGCAACACAAACTATGCTAAACGAAATCATTTAGAATGGTCCATCAAATGGAAAATGATGTCTTATTTCAGTTTTTTTTTATTTTTTTAGAAAATTGAAACTCTAATTGCAAATCGGAAGTATATTTAAGAAATTAGTTTAATTATGCCGATCATTATCAGCGGGAAGCCAAAGCCAGATTAACACAAGCAATTAGCTATGTGATTAACATTAATTTAGGCGAATACTTTTATTTATTATTTTTTGTTGTTGTAATATAGGTTATGTTAGTTGTACTTACCCAAAACATTGGCCCCCAGATTGTTCAGCATATTTGCCGAAAAATTCCTTATCGATAATGTCGACAGTTTGTCGTTTGTATATTGGCTGCCAGGGAAGAAATTCTAGGTTTTGGTTTTCTTTCTGAAGATTATTTTTTGTATCTGCAGATTTTTTTTTTAAGTTTTTAACTTGTTCGTATACTTTTTTCTATCACAGCTTCCTTAGAGGGCGTAGTTTATTTATGACAGCATTTTATATACCACTGAAATAGTGGAGTCTGGTTGGCATTCTAAAATCTGTAAAAAATTAAAAGAAATAGAAAATAAGTACGACTATAGAAGGTAATTTTAAGAATCTGATTTTAGCAAAGCAATCACCATAACTTAACGGGCTCAGTTCATAGACCAGGAAATTGTACACTGTAAAGCATATGTGGATTAAAAATAAATTGTGGACTCAAAATAAAATGTTTTAATGATGATCATCAATATAATGGAAAATAATACATCAGAAATGTTCAGCCATACACACTACCGTAATTGGCTGCCGAGTTCAGAGTAACGGACTTTTTTTGCATAAAACCTACAATAGTTTCCTTCCTGGTACACCTCTTTTGTGCAACTTTCGAATATTTGGAAGAAACTTTGAACTCCACAGAAGATGGCGGAAAAAATTGGGATGCCTTAGGAATCAGGGTTTAAATCCCAGCTTAATCTGAGTCTTTTTTATTTTAAGTTGGTACCAAATCCGGACTGTATTGTGGATGCATTAAAACTTCCCAACCAAGCTCCCGAAGTTTCTGGCGAGTCACTGTGTGTGGCCTAGCGTTGTTCTGGTGGATCACGACACCTCTCTTGTTTGCCAATTCTGGCCGTTTCTGGTCAATAGAAAATGTTTAAAACAGTTTTATGGTCGATTTTTTAGCTATGTTACGACTGCTAACATGTCGGTCAACTTCGATCATTTCTCCGATTTTATCGACATTTTCATAATAGATTTCGTTTTCCCCAACCTAATATTTTCTAATCTATAATGTAACATGTAATTCGAAAAGAATTACGCTGGGTTTTGAACACTTTGAAGGTTCTTTTGGTTGCAGAATTCATAGACCAAGAATTTTATACATGGTGTGCGGGATAAACTAGAAGCCATTTGTTGCCTAGTCAGGGTTTACGGTGGCTGACCATAAATTCAATATTCGCATGGACCACAATGTTTCCTATTCTCTTGTTCTTTTTTTTAATTTCTCCGAAGACTTGAGACAAGATTGATCGCCCTACGTTGTTGAAGTATTTTGTATTCCGGGTTTTCGGAGACTATTACACATCTATGCTGAAAATGATTAGTATATGTCTATCTTTTAATAAATACCCCACAGTTCAGCCCCATTTTCGTTATTTTGATGGTCTACGTCGCGATTAAAGTGGCTGTAATTTGGCATTCCATGTTCTTGGAGAATGAAAACTTTCTATATAGGTTAAAGTTTTGACTCGCCAGTTTTATTATTTTGACGGTCTTGGTTCACTAAAGTGACAGTAATTTGGCATTCTGGCTTCATAGAGGGTGAAATCATATGTGCAGAAATTCTTCCATTTAGGTCCATTTTTAACATAGCTCCTTTATGTGGGAGGTGATCCGCTCTATTTCGGCCATTTCAAAAGAAAAGGCAACTTTTCATCGTAGGGTAAAAATCATTTTTGTAGAAATTTTTCGATATAGGTCCATGGTTTTATATTGTCCCTTTACATAAAGGTTCCGCCCAATTTTCGATAGTTTGTGGTTTTATCCGCATTTGTCTACCGAAATGGCTATAACTTCAATGTAGATCCATGTGTCATAAAGCCCATAAAATAGTCTCGCGATTCGGTATTTTACAATGTATAATTAAGCTATTAACTCACAATTCCATAAAATATTCCAATATAGAAAGGACCCGACCGATTCAAAGAATATTGAATACGCACCATATGGTGGAGGATAAAAAAGTTCGGCCGAACTTAACCATGCTTTGGTTTTTTTAATTTTAAAGTGATATCCCTGATTGTTAGTTCAGGAAAATTATGAGGTGGGGTTTTCTTTTAATCAATATTTTGGCTTCGTTCAAAAAAGTATGGTGGTAACCCTCCATTATTGCGAAAATGTGTATAAACAGGGTTCGTTCGAAATTAATCGCGACGGGGTCAACGAAATTGCCGTTTAAGGCAAGAGCGCACAATGTATTAACTACAACAGATTATTTTTATTTTGGTTCGATCCCAAGGATGAAGAGGCGAATGAAAGTACGATGGGGGAGGGTACCGGGGAGGGTACCCCACCCATTCTTAGTTTCAAAAAATTTAATTTTGTTCAAGTAAAAATCTCAATAACCCTTAAAGATGTAACCGATTCCCAGTGAGGAGTTAAAATGTCCGCCATAAAGAATAAGGACTTTTTATTAAAGCAATATTTGGGCAATCTACCTAAAATTCGAAACGAAAAAAATTGAGGGGCATATGACTACATGGTTCTGAACGCTTCGAGAGTTTTTTTTTTTTTTTTTTGGCTACAAAATTCATAGAGCAAACATTTCAATATTGATGTACGGAATATAGAAATAAATAATTGGTTGCCTAATAATTATTTTCGGCGGATGACTTATAAATTCTATATTTAATCTACTCATAAAGGAGATGATTCGAACCGATGTATGAGAGGCCGAATTGTCATAGACCACAAAGCTGGACTTGAAGCAAACATATTATGCTGTAGCACTCTGAATTGACCGTCCAACATATTATAGGCATGTAGGAAATAAAACTATTTTTTTAAATGTCTATGAAGATTTTTTGAAGTATTTTCATTAAAACAAGAAGACAATCTAGTTCATGTAGTGAATCGGTCTTTTTCGTTCCTTTTCTAAAAAGGAACTAGTTCTTTAATATATTTCCTTTGCTCCATATAGATCCAACTCCTAGATAGATCGGAAAAACTAACGAGAACGAATGAAGAACATGGGAATACATGAGCGAGTTCAGTGAATGGAACGAGATCACAAAAATGAACTAAAGAACAGGACCTAGTTCCTATGGTTTCGTCATCGTACTAGTTCCAATAAACTAGTTTGTTCCGCAACTACCCAATTCAAATTAAAACACAAAATAGAAATTATGAGAATTTTTTTTATATTTAATACAGTGATCCCGTCCCGACGGCAACCAACAAATCCATTTTTTTCTCTTTGGTTTATTTACAAATAAATTGTGAATATTATTGCTATGCTAGAAAATAACAAATAAACGTACACACACAACGAAAGTTCTCAAATCTTACCTATTACATTGATAGCCAACATTTAAGCCATATTGAAGAAAATCCATAAAATTTAACTGGAACAGTATCTACTGTCCAAGATGGTCCATCCACCCACTATCTCAGAATCTGATGCGAAGAGTGTAAACAACAGTTTTCGTAGAGGAAGTTCGAAACGGAGATTTAATTAAATCAAATGTTCTGTTTTTATGGCCCCAAGACCAATTCAAAGTCCATAAAGAGACATTAAAAGGCCAGGCCAAAAGAAAACACTTTCGAGTTCCCAAAAACGGAAATTTGTGTCTATTGGAGACTTTTTACATCCGTACACGGACACACATTTACATTTGTATGTATATTACAAACACTTATACGATACTTATTTTAATGGGGGGTGGGGACCCATACAAACACACACATACATTTGCACAAAATTATAGGTGGTCCAACAACACCTGTATTGCAAGTAGCTAAAGTTGGAGGGTTTATTTGTTTCTTTCGATTTTTTAAATGTTATTACATTACACACACAACCTTCGATTGTTAAACTTTACACACATAGATAGTATATATGAATAGAATTTTGGTAATTATGTGAAAAAATTCAGTTACATTCGATTTTTTTGGTGTATCCTTTTTGTTTAAAATCCAAAGTTATGGTAAAACTTCTTCAACAACACTTCCCATTTTTTTCGCTATTAAATTATTCATTGTCGCTTAGCTTTCTTTGGGGAACATTTTTCTTCACAGTAATTTATTTTGTAATTTTTTTGGTAACTATTTTTTTTTTGTTTGGCTAACTTGCTGGGCCTGGGCCCCTGGGGATCGAAACTTTAATAGTTGCAGTTTGTTTTATGACTAACTTCCGGCATAATATATTTTTCGTTTTATTGTTGTGTTTTATTTTGTCTATTTTCTTGCTTGCTGTGTTGGTCTTTGGAGTAAAAACAGTGCGTGTTTAGTTAGCTTCGCTATGCGTTAAAACCGCGCGTTCTACTCGCAATGCAGACAATTCGCATTTGACAGTGAAGCCTTCGAAAAGATATCGAAATGACGACGACGGTAACAAATCTGCCCCTTGGATGACGGCTAGGTTTCGCCAACACCACCAAACCCTAGGCAGCAAATAGAAGTCGTTTTTGCAACCCCTCTATAACAAGTGTCCTCATCTCTCCCACACTATCTCTCTTTCATGCTCAATCAATGAACGAACCGAAGCAACGCATCATCATCCCCACCCCATTATCCAGGCACAGGCACGGGCTGGCTGGCTATCTCATGGTAATCGGAAATACGCGAAATAATCTTTTTATGGCTTTTGGATAAGCTCACTTCGGTTGTTGTTGTTTTGTTTTCATTCGTTTCGTTTTGCACTTGATGCTGATGCTGGCTGCCAATTCTTGCGGGTTTCTTTTTGTCTCGGTGTATGTGTGTGTGTGTTGCAGCTCTATTCATTGTCTGTCGGGTTATGGCTTCATTCACTCACAGTACCCAAAATTTCCATTAGAGTGACAAAGACAAAATCTTTTTTCCAGCGGCATCAGCATGACTCCATTGCTTTTCGTTAAAGATGGCTTGAATACCATGGGTGGGGTTCTGTCAGGTTATCTCAATCTTATCCAGCAGGTTGAATTCGTTAGTATCCCCATGTTCGTGTGTGTGTTTGCTTTGGCCATCTTAGTCTCAGTATTTTTGTCACACTCTCGCTTGCATATTTAATGATGCTGTTCACTCATTCACTGGGCGTGGCCTTCATTGTTTGTGAGCACATTAAACGTCGTTCTCTCTTGTTCTCTCTTATCTTGTTATTGTGAATGATTACTGTGAATGTTTCTCTATACACCTGTTTGTTATTTGTTTTGCTTGTGTGATTTATCAACATCGGCCTGTTCACCTGCCTGCCTGGCAATCGGACAACCATGTGGCTGCTGGTGGCCCCAGTCAGTCAGTCATGCATACCTTAACAATATTTGCATTTTGACTTCGTCTGTTTTCTTCCATTTCATTTCTTCGAAATTGTTTTGTTTTTGTTGTTATGTTTTTGATTATTTCGTATGAAGTTATTGTCATCGTTTATTTACTTTCACAGATTGATAATAAAATTCTCTAATGACAAATATCAATCATAAACACAACATTGTTCTATGCCAATGGATCTTTGTCGAATGTATTAACCCTTGGAGGCAACCAATATTAGGTTGGGGAAGAAGAAATCCATTATGAAAAAGTTATTTACACAAACCTGTATTAAATAAGAAGCTCGATGTTTGGGTGCCACACCAATTAACAGAAAAAAATAGGATGGATCGAATTTCCAACTGCGAAGCCTTGGCCAAACGGAATGAGATAGACCTATTTCTTAAACAGATGGTGACTGGAGATGAGAAATGGAGCACGTACGATAACCCTGTGCGAAAACGATCGTGGTTAAAGAGCGGTGAAGCACCTCAAATGGTGGCCAAACCAGGACTAACAGCCAGGAAGGTTCTGCTATGAATTTGGTGAGACTGGGAGGGGATTATTTATTATGAGCTACTTCCATATGACCAAACGCTAAATTTAAATATCGACTGTCAACAACTGGACCGTTTGAAAATAGCAATTGACCAGAAGGACAACGCTAGACCACACACATCTACAGTGACTCGCCAGAAACTTCGGGAGCTTGTTTGGGAAGTTTTAATGCATCCGCCATAAAGCCCGCACTTGTCACCAAGCGATTATCAAATTTTTCTTGCATTGCAAAATTTCTTTAATGATAAAAAATTTGTATCTAAGCAGGATTGTGAAAATCGGCTACTAAAGTTTTTTGCAAATGGAGAACAGGACTTCTATGAGAGAGGCATTATGAAGTTACCTTTAAAATGGCAACAAATCATACAACAAAACGGTGCCAAACCAGACATTCCGAAGCATGTTAAATCAAGACCTTATTTCATATAAAAATAGTGGATTTGTTTTTCCCCAGACTATGTAAAAATTAAGACTAACATCGAAAACATTTGTTCACGCTCCAAGAGCCCGGAATACCAATCTTAAGTCCGATCTCCCAAAAATTATTTTAAAAAAATTAGGCAGGGCTTTTTTGAAGGCTATATCAAAACAAGGACTTGATAGTTGATACTTTTTTTGCTAGATGTAAGCTTCTTCCGTTGAAACTTGCGGCTAAAACCTTCAAAGTACCTAAATGGGGTCGGACCGTTATATATTAAATAAAAGCCACTTTAATTGAAAAATACGGCCAAATCCTTCAAAATATTGAACATGAGATATGTTCAATACCAAACATCCTAGGAGTAATATATCTTTAATTTTAATTTCAACACACAGTAGGATATTTCTCGAAAAACTTCTGAATCGATATTTTTGGTATAGCCAATATCTACCGTTTCGTTTTTTCGTTTATCTCCTCAATCATAACAAAACGGCCTGCTAATGGTTTAGGTTTTAGCCACAAACTCACGCACAAGCAACGATGTCTTTGCTGGTCCACGAAACGAGGCATAACGTGAAAGTAGTATTTCTCATTGGTCGTACAAAGAATTAATGATGCACCACGTCATTGCATTTAAAGAAAACAGTGAACAAATTTATACATATGTCCGAACTTGGAATGTTTTGTCGGTCTTGGCTCTTCTATACGTTTTCATTGGGATGTCATGATCATACACCGATGCTTACGAAGGCCTAGTAGATTTTTTAAATTGGATGGCCATTTAAGAATTGGATTTTTTAAAGAATGTTTTTTGGAGGGCGTGGTGTTAATGATTTTTGAACACTTGGAATAGACTGTTTGTCTACCATCTCCAAGAAAAGTTAATAGAACTGACGCCACTTCAAACAATCCCCATTGAATTGAGGAATTGTTACCTTCGGTAGTGGAAGTGAACTGTGTGCTATAATGTCACTCCCCAGATGAGTTTCAATGGTCACAATTTCGATGCATTTGTCTTATCAGGACTGCTAGTTTTATTAATTTGTCATACCGAATCTTCCAACATATCGTAGCTTTCTTGTTTCAATCCAATTTTCGATGGATCAATCTGCTGCAATATTTCGTCGTAGAGCTCCGTTATTTGATTCCATAGTTTTTTTAAGTATCTTCTTCGAAGCGACTGTTTCGCTTCGATTGTCTCCAAGCCTTGCCAATGGCGACTATGGGCTCTCATTTGAGCATTTATCATACTGGCAAGTCCATCAACATGGGAAGATATTTTGTCTCCTGAGACAACTTCAGTCGATTTCTCTCTCAGGGTGGGAAATGGCTTACTTTTGACAGACATTAGACATCAGTTGATGTACCACGCCATTGTAGTGGAAAAAAATAATGAAAAAATCTTCACATTTTACCGAATTGGACGACCTTTTTCGATTTTGACTCTTCTGAACGTTTTCATTGGGATGATTCGGCTTTGGTTAGCTGAATGTGCAAATATAATCATCACCCCTTCTGATAGTGATTAGATGAGAATCTAAAATCATTTTGTTCACTGTATCAAACATTTCGTCAGATTTTGATGTGCTGGCGCCTAACTAGATCCAGTACCATTAGTAACAGTTCTCGGACTTTTTACACCGGTTATGCAACAAAAGAACTTGTGTTCTGCGCAAAAAAAAAAAAAAAAATCGAAGAGCTCAAAACTACTGTCAAAACAAATTAACAATCATAAATGGCATAACAGAAAAAACTCACGATATTTGAAAATAACCATTATTTGTTCATTAGACCAGCATTTTTTAACTGTTATGATCGAACTGTTTTTGCAAGTGATCTATTCTTGATTTTAAATAAAAAACAATTTTTCGTTGTTTTTTTTAATATCACCTTCTTAAAGAGGTAACAGTCACCTTAAATGAGAAAGAGTCCCCTTAAATCCAATCAGACAAACGAAAATTAACATTCCCACTATTGCCTTGGCAATAGTTTTAATTTTGTTTTCCTTATCATTGCACTCTGCTCTCTGGTGTGTTCGTGTCCTGTAACATGGAAATCGAAAAATCTGTTCGCCTTTATTAAATTCTGAACGAATGCAGATAAGCGTGTAACCACTTGACAATTGCCACTGATGCTGGAATATTCCCAAGGTTCGGCCGCCAACGAAAGAAGTAGTGTGGCACACAATCACAAAAACCGAGCAAAAACACAATTACGAAATTGTGAAAAAGGATGTGTTATAGTAACGAAACATCATACCAAACGCCAGCACTTACAAATGCGGCACAGAATTTGCCTAAAGTAGAAAACGTGGATTTTTTTTGGGCTTAAGAACGATGAGGACGACCAGCACCATCGCCATACAACAGGTGAAGTGGAGGATAGTACTACCATGTAGTTGTATTGGTGAATACCCACCACTTGTTTTCGTTTACCTCACAATTTGTGAGGCAACATATTTTCAATTTTGGGAACAAAGGCGCGTGCATGAGCATAGTTGATTCGCTGGTTCACTGGTTGTTATGATGCACATCCTTTTGCTTTTTTTTCGGGGGTTTTGGTATTTCACTGGGAAAGCCAGTTATTTCTTTGTTGTTATCATCCACTGCCGTTTGTCAAGTATTTTTGCAAGGATTTTCTGTGTGTTTCTGTTTGCTTTACTTTCATGGGGACCTGTGATCACCTTGACAACCTGTGGAAGTTGGCTGTCGCCGCCACATTGCTCCCATGAAAGCAGCAACATAGGGTCTGTTATTGAATGCTAACTGTCTGAGTATGGCGCGTGCCTTTGGCATCTTTGATATTATTTTTTAAATCATTTTTTATTAAAACAATAAACATTTCATTTTTTTGTTTTTTGTGGAGTATGTGTACAGTGTATGTATTTGTCATTTGCTGTTTTGTAAAAACACACACACCCACATACACACAAGGCAACGCATATTCATAGTTTGTTGAATGTGTGTTACTGTTGCATACTCAAGACGGCCATTCAAGTATGTCTTTGTTTCGTTATGGAATTTGTCTTATAAAATTCCAGTAATAAAATGCTTATGAAATATTTTATTTACGTAAACAAAATTATAAAATGTCCAATATTATATGTATATGGGGTGTGTTTGAGGTAATATTTATTGTATGTCTAGGGGGAGAATATTTAAAAATTGGAACATTTCTAATTACGGAGGAAAACGGAAGCCATATAGAATACATATTGGGAAACAAACAACAAGAAGAAGACCGTATCAGGTGGTCACTATGAATAACTAACTTATCTGTCCAATCACTGGAGGCAAAATTGGCTTCTTCGATTTAATGATTACTAAATTGGACCAAATAAAATTTATTTTTTATTCAGCATACGAAGTTTTATAAAATAATAACCACCAAAATCGTTGGACATTGCACGGTATTGCTAGTATATCTAGGATATTTCGTATTGTAAAAAGGATATATCGATTCACGTTTTGGTATAGATCTTATATAACGTTTCTCCCAATATTATGTATTTTTTTCTATCAAAAATTATCAATTATCAATTATCGGTTCTCGTTTTGGTATAGTCCAAGGACACCAATAACCTTGAACCTTTCAATAGTTTATACAAATATAGTTCGGACTTTAATAACAATACGTCCATTTCTTCTACAAGAAGATATATTGAACGACATTAATAAGAATGTTGATACTCGCCATAAAAATTATGGCTGTTAATAAAAATTATTCTTTAGGAAAAACGTATGGAATCCTTCTAGTTTTCTTTTAGGAGATCTTTTTGACTTTTTGGGCGACCATTGGTTATGGAGTCATTTTAGACGGTTATAAAAAACAGTTGGACTTTCTTTATATATGTTTTTGGGTCTTCTATATTGAGATAATTAGGCCTGCTAGTTGACCTCTTTATAATAGGGCCTTGTGGAATACTTTTTGAAAAACCCTTTGTTTTTCCTTAGATTTCAAAATCCTAAATATAAGTGGTTTTAAACTAAACAAAATACATTTTCGGACGCGATTGACACAATCGTTCATATCAAGTCTATTAAGAGAGGTTAATGTGACTGTTATTTTCAAACATGGAAAATATCATTCTTTTCTCTTAGAAAATAAAAACTGAAAAGATTACGGCATAAATATTAAAAAAAAGATCACTGTTCTACACAAGGGGTCGAACATAAAGAGCTCCACTTTAACTTGGCAGCTTTCCACAGTATGGAGGTTACCTCCACAGTATGAAGGTTACGACGGCACTGAAATTTGATTCACCCTTACGTTATTCGTTATTAGAGACATAATATGTTAATATGCCATATTTGACCTGGGCTATATTTTCTTTTATCTAGATAGCTATCATAAATACATTGGACCAACAAATTTCGAGACTTATTTAAGAGGTCGCCCTCTTTATTCGAAAGTACTTCAAATGTTTTTCTAACATATTTACCCTAATCCCTATGGCTATCAGTAATGTTAAAATCAGGGTCTTAATCCTATATGTGTATGGACCATCCTCATTGAGCTTGAATTTTAAAATTGCTTAAAAACAAAACCAAATACTTAACTCATAGACCTTTTCTTCCGATTATTTCCTCCTTCCAATTTTAAAACTCCTTTTTTCGATGTAAAGTTTCCTCCCCTTCCCTGCGTTTAATGTTTTTTCCGTTGGCTAGCAATAAGAAAGAGTAAAACTCGAAAACGAGTTGGCCATCTCTTAATTACCCATTTGTCACAAAGAAACGAAGATACTTCGCCAAAAGTTGATATTTCCTTTAATTAAATGATGGATGATTGGGATTTTTGTTCGCAGTGGCCATTCTCTGAATAAATGGATGGGAAGACACACGAAGACACAAAAAAGAAGATTTTTCAACACAGAGACACTGTCAAACAGTAAAGCCTTTCAAAATAATATATAATAAATTTAAGAATGGGAGAAAACAAGTACTTTAAAATATGGAGCAATTAATATTTACTTTGAATTTATATTTTGTGAAAACTATTTCAATCAATACCGATATTTTATATTACATTTGATTTTATATGTTTTTTTGAATTATACAAATTTTCCATTTAACTGCTGTTCGCTTGCTTTTAAATATTATAAAATATTATGGCCTTTGAAAATATCTATTCTCCCTCATCCTTCTCATTTTTATATTTCCCTGTTAACATTCATTCAAAAGGAGGGCATTCACGCAAAAGGAGGGCAGTTTATGAAAATAGATTTATGCGTCTAATCAGTCAAAATTTATGACATTGCATAACACAAACGAACACAATCACACCCTGGCCTTAATTGAGGTTTTGATGCCTCCTAAATACATCAACAAGGACATCATCAACACAGCCAATACCAGTAGAAGTGATTTTAGTTGCGACACACAATTATGTGGTCGCTTGGCAAAGGAACTAGTTTGGAAAATGATTTATTAAGCAAAACAAGGGTGTGATGCTGTCATAGGATTCTGAAATTTGGAAGAAATTGGAGAGACCTCCATCTAATTGAGATAATATAGTTTAGAAACTGTTACATTTATAGCAATGATTCCTTGATTTATGCTATTAGAGCCAAATGATTTTTTCTTAAAATACTATTATTTTATTTTTGTATATCAGTTTGAAATTATTATTTTATGTATTGTTTTTAATATCGTTATAGGCCACTAACTAACTTATTCTGTTATATCAGATATTTTTTCATGTGTTATTTTTAATATCGTTATAGGCCACTAACATTCCTGTGATGGATATGCTCAGGTAAGTTTATCAACTATTTATTAAATCACTACATTTTTTACTACTGAACTTCTTAGTACCATACTGCATGTTGACACTTTATTCCTTTAGGAATGAATTCTTGTACTTATAAAACACAGCACATAGATGTTTGTGTGTGTTTCTCTTTGAAGTATCTTAATTAGTTGAAAACAACAGTCTCCCTTTCTGCTAATATAAATGATTCACAAACACAAGGATACTCTTATAGGCTACAATAATTTGAATGCACAAATTTTTCATAATTTTTAAGAAATGATCCTTAGCTTTCCCACTCATTTAAAGAAATATTTTCTCTTAGCATTCCCCTCTGGCATCATTAGTTATTCTTTTCAGCAGGGACTGTGTTGTTAACTCTTTTCATTTTTTTTTTTATATTTCCACAAGAATGCTATAGCAGCGGTCATTATGAACGCAATTTTTCATTTGTTTTGTATTTCATCATCACGAAGTGTTGTTTTTTCTTTTTGTGCTCTTAGGTAATTTGTCTAAGAAAAAAGGCCTCAACTCCCTTTTTTTCATACAGTGGGTAATATAAAACCTACATCAAACTTTTTTTTTAAATTTAAAAACTTAGTATAAAACCAGTGAGCGGAGCAGTATAGCCGGACGGGGCCGACCATACGATACCCTACACAACTACCACGAAAAGCAAACTTTCTGCGGTTCTAAATTCTGAGCCTGGGCAATATTTCGTAATATTTGCACCCTTTTTACCGATTATATATCAATAACTGCACTTTCTAACCCTGGCATATTTTCCAAAATTTTTTCTTGAAATGAATGTTTACGCCATAAAATAAAAAAATGGTCACTTTAGGTTTTGGTTGATTTTACTCTCGGAATATTGACCGACCATCATCTAAGTATTTGGCCAGATCCCCTTCACCTGGTAAAATATGTGATGTTCTGCATATAATAATTGCCTCTAGAGCGACTAGAAAATCTGTCAAAATTGAGGTTTTCGGTTCATTGCACTCCCTGAATGAAATCTCAACTACACCGAAAACTATGGGCGTCGACCATAATCGGAACTTCATGTACAATTTCAAAGCGATCAGCGCACATAGTCACCTTTGCCTAATTACGTATAACTCCCACATCAGAGTACTCCTCCTACTTCTCAACTTATCGGGTATATGTCCTTCAGGAGCAAGTATATACGCCCCAGAATAAAAATGTTGTAATTTTTCACACAAAAGTCAGGGTCCATTTGAAAAACTAAATATTGACCGATCTTTATCAAAACAGGTATGCTATTCTTTGGCCCGATCCCCCTTTCCATGTAACGATCACGATGTACCGACCAGAAAAACCGACAAAAATTAAGTATTTGGTCCATGTTATCCCCTAAATATCAACCGATCTTCATCCTACATGCAAAATTTCGTGAAGATTGGTCCTCAACTGTGGCCTGTATCGTGAAAAATATTCTTTAAAAAATCCACGCTTATGTCTCTGATAGTCCATGACAAATATTCTTTAAAAAATCCACGTTTATGTCTCTGATAGTCCTTGAAAAATATTCTTTAAAAATCCACGCTTATGTCTCTGATAGTCCTTCTTGAAAAATATTCTTCAAAATATCCACTCTTATTGCTCTGATAGTCCTTGAAAAATATTCTTTAAAAAATCCACGCTTATGTCTCTGATAGTCCTTGAAAAATATTCTTTAAAAAATCCACGCTTATGTCTCTGATAGTCCTTGAAAAATATTCTTTAAAAAATCCACGCTTATGTCTCTGATAGTCCTTGAAAAATATTCTTTAAAAAATCCACGCTTATGGCTGTGATAATCCAGGGACCATGTTGATCCCTGAAAACAATAATTATGTAAGTTTTTTATTAAAAACGTTCTCTCGTATTATACAGTCTTATAACCAATTTGACTCAATATGCAGTATTGTACACTGTGCCATATTAATTTCTAAACCCGTGATGGACTCTATCTTGAACTGGCAATTTGTCTACTTCTTGGGTTAACATTTATTTTTATGCTTTTTTGTAATTTTCTACGATGGATAAGAGTGCATTTTTTATGTTTCCCAAATAAAGCAAAGAAATATAAAATAATCCACTGTTTTTGTTGTTTTTACACTACTACTACTATTCACCATAACAACGAAAATACATTTTCCTTTATTCTCACTACAACTTCCACGGATGATGTTGCACGAATATTTTTTGGGGGTAATAAAAATCACAGAGACGACGACAGAAAAAAATATGTCGATGTCAAAAAAACAAAACAACAACAAAACAAAAAAATATTTGTTTAAATAAAACATATTCTGCCATTATTTTAACCAGTAAAGGCCAACAACAAAAACAACAGTAGCAGCTTCGGAATGGAACATAGAATCATAGAAGGCACAATGATAGTAAAGGACACTCAAATGCGCGCACTCACACACACATACACACACAGCTAGAGATACATTCGCACACGTAAACAAAAACATATAGGACGAATTTGGAATTTATAGAGTGCACTTTCATGTATCGCATTATTCTTGTTTAACGTTCAGCTGACACACAGAGCCTGCCAGTCATCCAGTCTGTGGATGAGTAGAAGAAGAACTCCACTACCAAAACGGGTGAGTGAGTGAACGAGTGAGCTAGCGATGAATGGATGGATGAAGCTCCGGATGACACAACGAAGAATGTCAAGCTAAATCTAAAGATTTCACAAAGAATGTTTCCGCACAAACACACTCACTCACAAGCAAACACCACTGCACTGTCAAATGGCTAAAATTTCTATTATTTAGCCATTATTTCATGCAGCCAAAATAACAACAACACAAACAACGAGCAAGCAAGAAACAAAAACTTGAAATGCACAACATGACATTGATGGGCACTGCTAGTTTTCTTGGCAAAACTAAAAATCCAAAGAATGAAAACACAACAACAACAAAAACATTTTTAAAATCCTTACAATGCAATGTTGAACAAATGGAAAACTTTCCACAACTCCAGACCCAAGGTTTTTTGACTTTATTATTGCTATTTTTGCTTGCTCCAACCGCAAAATCTTAACATTTCCCAAAAAAATCCCCAACGCTGACACTTTAACGCTTAATGTTGTTAAATCTTAGCCTTTGATTTATGTGCACATTTTTATATTTTGTTTGTGTCGTTTGACAATGTAGATCTTCGCAATAATTCCATTCTCCATGTAAAAGGATTCGACACATCACCACTTTTTTTCGTGTTCGAAATCACAAAATTCCACAGATAGACCGACACGTACTTGTGGAAAACGCATGGATTATGGATGTTTTTCGTTTTATCTGTGGGGTGTTATTGTCCAATGAGGGTTGTTGTTTTGAGGTTTACGTATGCAGTACATTATGGGTGAGAGGGGTATTTTTTTAAAATACGGTAAAGCAAACCATTTTTTAAATGCAACAGTTTGCAAATGTTAGGTAATTTAAAATAATCGGAACATAATATCGGTTGCGATTTGAGTCGCTTATTTTGAAAGTGGTTAAATAAATTTTTTTCTTGTATTCACATATTTAATGTTTTGGTTTGACAAAACGTGTCGTGTCGATTAGTCAAAAAAAATTTTTGATTTTTTAGGTCCGTCCAATATGAACCACTTTCATCCTAATGATTTTATGATTTTATTAAAAATTTTTCCTCTGTTTTCCCATATTTGGACTTGATCGACGTTTGATTAGAATATTCCATTCATATAGTCCTTGAGAAAATATTGTTTTAAAACCCAATTAAAAAATCTTTAAAAAACTCACGCTATTATATTCTTTAAAAAAATCATTTTTTAAATAGGCCACAAAAAATATATTATGTATCTTAACTTATCGCTCTGATAGACTTTGAGAAAGTATTTTTCAAAATCTTTGCTAATGGCGCTCTTATAGTCCTTGACAAATGCACGCTTATGCCTCAGATAGTCCTTAAACAAATGTTCTTTACAAATCCAAGCCTATGGCCCAGATTGTCCTTAAACAAATATCCTTTACAAATCCAAGTCTATGGCTCAGATAGTCCTTAAAAGAAAACATACTGATAGACCTGATAGTCCTTGAAAAAATATTCTTTAAAAAATCCGCGCTTATGTTCTATCAAATTTTATTTGTAATATGTTTGTCACGTCCCATAAGAATATTTGAGAAGGAATTCTATCCTCCAGCAACGTCCTAATTATAGCCAGTTCAATGGAAAAATGCGGTTACAATATTTAAAATTCAAGCTTATTGGTCTTTAATCCCCTAAGAACACCAAATGCCAAATTGCTGGTTACAAAATACCACACTGGGTGCGGTACAGTTATATGCGGCCTTCAAAGTATTCCTGCGCTTCAAGAAATGGTCATTTTTACAATTTTCTTCCGGTAAACATTGGACCTAAATTTGAATCAGAGACATGTCGTTGACTTCACATGACTTGGAAAATAAAACTAGGACCTTCAAAAAACTTAAAAAAGTGACAGAATCATTATACAGGATCCTATGTCAAAGCCTAATCCAATATAGGAAATTTTCCAAAATTTGGAATCGGTGGTCATTGGCGTACCTATTTAACAATGGTTTATACTTATTCTTAAATCATTCAAAGCTATGGCTTCGAGGTGTTTCAATCGGAGATGCAAGAGTGCTTTGACAATGGGTTTTAGAGCATAATTCTCCCGATTGGTTTTAGGCAATAGCTCGTATTTAATATTTCCGAATACAAAGACTTGTCTCAGGTATCCTGGTCGTAAAAAGAATTTACTTAAGGACATCACTGAAAATCTTTACACAATTTGTTAAAACGTTAAAGTAGGGGATCATAAGATCGGTCTCGTCTGATTTTGTGGAGTAAACTCTAAAGTTTAAAAATGGGTAAAAGTTTGGGCCTGGGCAAAAAATTATCAACTATAATCAAATTAAGTCCCTAAAAGTTACCAATCGGGTTTACAGATTTGGCTACGTCAAAAATGTGTCTCATAGAAACATTGGTTTTAGACTCCATGTTTCGTTGGACCAAATCCGTTTCAGACAATTATGAGTCGATTTACAGATGTTCCGTTCATCTGGCTGGTGCGCACTTGAAAATTTGTATTGGGACTAAAGACCTTGGTGATTATGTAAAAACTCCAGAAGGAAAAATTCCCCATATATTTATTGTTAATTAGATCACCAATTTGTCGATATGGTGAAGTTGGGGGTCATTTTCATATAAACGTTTCACTTGAATTTAAGTCTCCCCCCATTTTAAGTATTTTTTTCTCTTGGCAAACATAAATAAATCCCTTCAATATGCCAAGTCTCACATCCCCACCCCCTCACCACATGCACGTTACTGTTAGTTTGATATTCAACACATGTTGATGGTGCGATTATGTATTTTGTTCAAGGATGTCAGTGGATAATATCCTGGCGCATTTAACTTAAGTGATTTATGTGAGACTTCGATTTGTTACAGCTTTGGTTGGTGGGTTGCTTGCTTGCTTGGCTTGTAACTGCTTGGCGGTCACACAAGAACAAAAAAGATAGAGTAAATGTTTTTTGTTGGTGTTGTTTGTTTATTTTTTATATTAAAAAACTCACAACAATCCCACAAAGCCAACCAAATAATACAAAAAAGGGGTTTGAGATTTACAAAAAAAAAGCGTTTACTTCTTTTTTATATTTTTTCTCGCTCCAAATAACAAGTTCGAGAGTTTTTTTTGTGTTAAAGAATTTTGTTTCTGTTTTGTATTGAAGCAAAGAGAATCACACATCCAGCATTGTCACGATTTTCGTTCGGCTTTGTGAATTCTGAAAATTTTCCATTAGAAATTCAAAACCTCAATTTGGATGGGTTTTTATATCTCAGGGAAAAAACTGCGACTGTCAACGAGTTTGTTTTTATGAAGCCAAAAAGACTTCATTTTTGATAAATGTGTGAAAGAGTACTGGTGTCAATGGCAATAACGAAAACCCTGTGCCACCTTATACACGGCTTTTGAAATATAAAAAAAGCATCCGGCGATGTTTTGAACCAAATTGAACTTTATATAAACGCATATCATGTCAATTAACACCATGGAGTTAATAAAAATATCATCTCAACAAAAGAAGAAGTACGTTTTGTTTGAACGAAATTAATTATGATATCTAATCTAATTGTGTTTAAGCAGTTTTATATCACTTTTCAAACATTTCAAAAGGAAATTTGGCGGTTTCTTTTTTTGCGATATGCAAATTTTCTATCACAAAAACTAGTTGTAGCGATTTATTGGGTTATTGTTGGTCTGTCTACATAATAATGACATTGAATGTAAGGTATGCCATGCAAAAAATTATATATATAAATTATATGCTGTATTAACATTAGTTTCACAAAAAAAAACTTTTTTGTAGCTCATAAAATTCCACTACAAAAACCTTTCCGAAATAAGGTCAGATTTCAAAAGATTTCTATTTATTAAAGTATTGTTTCATAAATAGACATTGAATATATTATAGACCACCTGTAACGTTTATAAACATAAAATATGAACCCTTTCAGTGTTTTTGTCGAATATATTCGACATTTGAAAGTACTCTCTTTCTTTGCGATCGGTTATCCTGTGTACCGTTACTATTGATGTTTTTGCTGAAAAACATACGAAACTGGCCGAGGGTTAAAATGACAATTGCTATTTTTTCTAAACTGTGTCCGTTTATATGATTTTAAATACAAAATTTTAGATTTTTATTCCGACAATTAATACTTAAAGCACATATACTCCAAATACCATATTTATTATCTTTTGAAAATTTGGTCTATATTCTTGTGAGAATTAAAAGATTTCAAAAAAAGTCCTAAAAATATTAAAAAAGCACATTGTCCACGTCTATGGAAACACTTTCAAAAGAAAGCTAAATTTTTTTGATCTAAAAAGACTATTTTTAAAGTTCTTTAAACCAATACATTCCTAAAAATATTCTGCTGGTTACGAAAAAATATTTTATAAAAATCCAAATTTAAATCTCTGCTGGTACTCCAAACATTTTACGGTTCCATTTTTGCTGGTCTATGGGAAAAACATAAAAAAATCAATTAATAAATATTCTTTAAAAAAATCGGTGCTTGAAGGTCTGCTGGTCATTGAAAAATATTCTTTAAAAAATCACGAATATAACTCCGATGTACTTAAAGAATAGTTCCTCAAAAAAAAAAAAAAAAAACAAAATCGAATCAAAATCCAGTCCTAAAGCATACGTAATTCCTAAAAATTAAAAAACATCGAGTTTAAGGCTTTAGTGGTCCCTATTTTTTAAGTTCTTGAAAGCAATATATTCCTAAAAATATTCAGCTGATTTCGAAATTTTTCTTAAATCTACATTTAAATCTCTACAGATACTCCTAAAATTGTATGCTTCCATTTTTGCTGGTCTATGGAAAAAAAAATTGAAAAACCATTAAACCGGTGCTTGAAGGTCTGCTGGTTCTTGAAAAATATTCTTTAAAAAATCACGAATATAACTCTGATGTCCTCAAAAAATATTTTTTCAAAAAATCCACGTTTAGGGACTTTATTAGTTCCTCAAAAAATCTATTCAAAATCCAGACTTAAAGCATACGTCGTTCCTAAAAAAAATGAAAAAATCGAGTTTAAGGCTTTAGTGGCCCCTAAAAATAATATTAAGGAAGTCCAACTTTATAGTTCTGTTGAAAAATATATATATATATATATATTAAATACAAATTTCTAGCTTTAATATTTCATACAAATATTCTTTAAAAATTCCCTGGATCCTTCCTACCTTGTTATTGAAAAATATTCTTTAAAAAAGGCAAGGAAGGTTGTATATATGTATAACGTTTTTTGTTTGAATACCTAATGTCATTGCACATAACCTTGACAAAATCCATTACAACTTCGCTGTTTCTTTTTAATCCAAAAATCTCTATTAGTGGGTTTATGTCTTCAGTCTTATAATTTTTAGAGCGTCCTCTATATGTCAAGTAAGACACATTAAATTCCAATTACAACTGTTAGTGAAAATATTTCAAGTAAGCAATACAATATTTCAAAACTTTGTTCCAAGTAGAATTATGTGGAATAAGTTCCACATGTCTAGGGCGACATCTAAACTATCATAGCGTAAAATACAAAGTACAGTAGTTTGGACATCAACATGGTTAGCAAATTGAATAAACCGGAATATTGCCCATGTGAATTAATTCAAGTAGATGACGCTGTTGAGTACTTATTTTCAATGAAAATTAAAGCTATATTTACACGATTGAAGGCATTTTGACGTCTTATCAAAATTTTCAAAATCTATTTTGAAGTGCTATTTACACGTTTCAAAAATTTTATCAAAATATTGTTTCAATATATTTCAAAATATTTTGATCAAAACGTTTTGAAGCTAATTTACACTATTGGCATTTTTTTTTTATTGAAAATATTGACTTTGAACAGCTGTTTTGATTATTTTGAGAAATTGTTTAGAAATAATGACTATGGACGACGACACGATCATCATATCATCAGCATTTTTAATATTGGAGGAAGAAGTAGCCGATAAAAACGAAAAAAGAAGAAAACAAAAGCAACATTGGGTTCGGCCTTTTCTTTTGGAAGGTGATGGAGTGTATGTTTCCTTTAGGCAGCGATTGAAACGGAATGATCCCGAGCTATACAAAAACTTTGTACGAATGTCACCAGAAGATTTTGATTATTTGCTAGAACTAGTCAATCCATTTATTGAAAAGGCCAATACTAATATGAGGGAATCTATATGCCCTGGAGAACGCCTGGCAATAACATTGAGATTTTTAGCGACTGCGGAAAAGCTATGCAAGTTTTAAGTTCTTGTTTAAAAGATCGCGATCATCGATATGCAATATTGTACCTGAAGTCTGCACTGCATTATATACAGTATTAAAAGATACATCTTTAAAGGTAAACCCGAATTTATTACATAAAAAACAAAAAATATTTATGCAGATGCCAACAACAGAAGAGGAATGGGAGGGATTTTCCCAAAGTATAAATAAAACTTGGAATTTTCCCAATTCAATCGGGGCACTAGATGGAAAACACATCGATGTTATACCACCAGCGCACTCATATTAATTTATTAATTATAATTTAGTTCCAAATTGATTTTATTACACTGCCAATTGCCGCACACAAAAATATGTAAACAAAAACATATGATATGTAATGATCAAAAGAATGAACATGCTGTCAAAATATTTCTAGTCGTCAATATTGCCAGATGCAATTTTGAAGCGTATTTACACGGCATCAATAAAATCTTCAAAAGTTTTGTTCAATAAATTTGGATCAGTAAATTTTGAAGAAATTTTGCTGTTTACACGAGTTTGAAGCATTTTGAAGAAACCTTCAATCGTGTAAATGAAGCTTAAGATAGAGTTCTTTTATATTGGCAGACCACACATTTAACTATTGAATTCCTGGCTATTCATTTTGCAACACCTTGAAATATTAACCGGAGACCCCATAACGTATAAAATTTTTTAATTGGAATAAAGTTTTGCTGCCTATTTGTTCGTCCATATGTCAGTTGAAATCACGTAGAACTCTTTCATATTAACGTTTGAAATTCCATACCATTTTTCAAGCAGGATATGCCCAATATATGCCCATGTTTTGGCCAAAGACTTTGGCCCCATTTGGAGCATTTTGATAATACTACAGGGATTTTCTAATCGAAAATTGGCTTTCCCTGTTCTTGGTGGATATTTGTTGATCCAAGGCAAGTTTTTTTTTTTAAGTAGTTTAAATATTAAGATCCCGCCCATTTTTTTATGTCGATGGTCCTACTCCATTTATTCCACATGAGTAATTTTTTTTTAGAATTGACTGTAATTTATCTTGACAATATCACGACCGATTTTATGTATTTGTATTTTGACAAATTATTGGTATTTAGGAGAATATTATTAGCTTCTTGGCATGTATAAACGTTTTATTTTCAGCTTTCATTGATAATAGCTTCATACACCTTGCCTATTACAATAAATATAATACTGTGCCGTATGTAAATTTTTGTGGTTAGCAAAATCGTGAGATGTATTCAATGATAATAACTTTTACTTCCTATATGCCTCCCGTCATTACGGAAACACCCAAAATATTTTCATTCATTGACTTTCACCCTTCATTAAATCTGTACATCATAATCTTCAACGTCGTCTAATCAAAAATATGCAAACATTTGTAAATATTTCTAACATTTGTCCATGGTTGACACCCATTTTGATTTGATTTTTAGCAACATTTCATGTCTATTGGGCGGTTGCCCAAAATCTCTTTATAGAGAAGGCAATTCAATCAAAATGTGTCATAATTTCCTTTCATTCTTTCGTTGTTTTTTTTGTAATACAATAAGACCAAAAGTGATTATCACCATTTAGTCATCAATGTTACCAGTTGTCACCCTAAAAAAAGAAAAATGTTTTGATTGTTGGTCATTGATTATGCGGTGGTAGTAGGCGGATCTATTTCGCAAACAATTTTATATTTTTCTATGCTAATTGGATGGCTTGAGGTTTTAGGATAGAAATGTTTATATTTCTGAATAGTAATGAATATTTGGGAGAATGAAATAACTAGTAAATTTGGTAATTGTATTGGAGTCGAGAAGCTAGTGGCATTTTTGTAATTGAAGGTAGCCATCATGGACCAAAGTTGGATGTTAGAGTTTTATCATTGCTGCCTAATCAAAAATTATTTTTTTTCTCGAATTTCATAATTTTCGAGGATGTTGTGATTAGAAATAATATTTTATAAAATGAATTTTGTATGAAAATTATACAAAAAATAATGGGGTTACCGTTATATTTTTGACACAGATATATTCTACCTAATGAGGGCCCAAATACCAAATTACACCCAATTTGGTTGAAAAACTCGCCCAAACTAGGGGCTACCTAAAAAGTGGACCGGTATTGATATATGTTGTAAGAAGATTTACTTCCCAGTTACCAAATTATCTCAAAAATCGGTTAAAACATGTTCATAAATTTGCTGGGGTACCGTAATATGGGGGCCATACCAAAAATCCAAGAATTAAATTCTGATCAAGGATATATATTCATTATGGGGTATCCGGTGATTATGCAAAATAAATTACTCCACCCATTGGTGGAGGGTATGTAATGTTATCCGAAGGTATGAACCCTTACAAAATTGGATAACATTTCGTTTTATAAAAAAAAGGCAAAAAAATTGGTAAAGCCAAAAATAAATTTGTAACTCATCATTGAAGAAAATTACAATATTGGTTGATGTGTTGGCATAGATCGTTCCATGGTCCTGGGACGCAATTTGACATTTTTCGATCGTCTATAAAGACTCCAGAACTTCAGCACGCATATAAAGACTACATTAGCTATTGCTATATATAAAGACCCTCTGAGCTCCTAGTTTAAAAAGACAGCCTGAGCTCCTGCTCGCCTTTAAGGACTCCCGGATCCTCCTACTGAGCTCGTTTATAAACACTTCCTGAGCTTCAGGACGTCTATAAAGGTTTTCTGATCTTTAGGTCGTCTATTCAACTCTTTTTTAAATACTCTTATTAGCCCGATTATAAAAATTTCCTTAGTTCAGTTCATATACAGTTCGTGCTTTACATACTCCATGAGCTTCAACTTGCTTATAAAGACTCCCTGAGCTATAGTTTGTCTATAAGAATTCCCTGATCATCGGCACCTTTTTAAGGACTACCTGAGCTTTAGCTCGCCTATAAATACTCCTAAATTTCAGCTCGTCTATAAAGTCTATATGATCTTCAGTTCGCCTAAAAAGGTCTCTGAGCCTTCAGCACACGTATAAATACTTCTCGCCTATAAATACTCCCGAGTTTCAGTTCCTCTATAAAGACTTACTATGTTTCTGGCGGTTTACAAAGACTATCCATAAAAACTTTATGATCTTCAGGTCGTCTATGAAGGTTCCCTAAGATTCAACACGTTTGTAAATTCATATAACCATCCTGAGCTACAGCTCGTCTGTAAAGTCTACCAGGGCTTAAGTTTGCATTTGTAGACTCTCTGATCTTCAAATCGCCCATAAAGACTGCCTGGGTTTCAGATTTTCTATTAAATCTCCCTGATGTCAAACTCTTCTACAAGGACTACTTTATGTAATTTGCGTCCATTGGTTATTATGGATTCTTATTAGAAATATAATGTCCCTAGTTTAAGCAAAATTTTCAATTTGATACTCTTTCCTTTGCCCTAAAGAAATTTTTCCCTTAATATTCCCAACACCGCACCCTTTCTTAATAACGATATCCCACTCCTTATTGTTACTTCTTCATTTGATATTATCCAAAATATAAAGAAAACATTGATATGATATCCCCTCCATATATAATGGAAATACATTTCCTTAAAGGAGGCGTTTTATTTTCTTATTTAAACCGCCAATTACCTACGAGTGATACATTTGTTTCCTTTTGGGAACAAAGGAGAAAGAAAAACATGAAACAATCTTCTCATCATGGCCTTATACAATATCCACAGATTTTAGGTGAAAAGACAAAGGCAAGCTGCAAGCCAAAACCGTCACTGAGGAGGCTATACAAATACAGAAAAACCAACAAGTAACGCCTTTAAGTCGCTAATAATCAACATACCCCAACCATTGAATTTGTCGTCGTAAACACAAAGCGACAAACAACAAAACATTTTTTGGCGACAAACAAAACAAAAAATATGTGTAACAAAAACCTCAAAAACTATAATCAACCACTTCAGAACAAAGGACACATGCGGTGATAAGGATCTTGTTGCAAACTACTTTAAAATCGAGCACAAACATAACACACAGCCATGGCAAGCAAGGCCATGGCAAGCAAGAAGCATGCATATGTCACCCGCAAACTATCATTGTTGAACAACATATTGTTCTTCCTCTCTCTCTCCCATCCTCTATATATATGATACTAGTGTTTTCTCTTCACACTTTTCATACAAATTGGAAATCTCTGTTGTTCATTTAATCCTTGCTTATACGCATTGACATTCTCTCAAATTTTTTCACAGCTTCAAGAGTACCAACACACATTTCCATTGTTTCTCACCTTTCGCTGGCTGGCTCTTTGTGTCCCTGATGTTGTAAACTAGTTAAGAATTATTTTACATTTTTTGCAAATTGTTGCAAACCTATTAAGCGGATTACTAACCCCTCAAAGAGCGGGTGTTAGCCCAGCGGGATATCCTTTTGAAAACGATCCCATCGAATAGCTTCTGGATTTAGTTCATAATCCTCTAATGTAGTCTCCTTTGCGTTCGTATTCTCTTAATATGACAATAAAATTAGAGCAATAAGTATTTGCTAAATATATGTACGTATGGATACATTTAGTGTATGTATGTATTTGAGTTGTATTAAAACGTGTGAAAAATCCCGGAAATCATGCTGTGTCCAAAATGAAATTTAATTGAAGATTTTAAACGGAAAATAATGAAATTAGAGCACCACATCCGGAAATCTTGTATGTGAAAAAGTATTTAGAATTAAAATAAAATGTTTAATTAATAACGAGGTCATATAGAGCCGTTTGACAATAAACAGAATATTTTGGAAGGATATGTTTCACTTCCTATCCATAATTTTCTGGTTTCCAGTTATGACTCTTTAGATCATATTTGATTTGATTAACAAATATCAGGACCATTATATGGAAGCTATGTCAACGCAGGAACCTATTTGAAAATTCGATGGGAAAGTACTTCTAAAACCTTCAACATTTCGTTGCCATGGTGGGGTAACTTTGTGGGGGCTGTAACAAAACTTGAACAAATAAAGCCAATTTTCCAAAAAAAAAATAATTTTACCTATTTGGGAATACCAAATTAAAGCCACATCGATGGCAAATTTTGGCTAAACCTATAAAGTACTGACAATCAGGGGCTACCCTTAATTGTGGGCTATTTCAAAACATGGACCTATATTGTTATTTTCTGTATATATGTATGTCAGCTTTCATGAACCCTTTTTCAACAATTTAGAGCAACACCGGTTGGAAACCTTCAGAAATTGTATTCTGATAAACAATAGATATAGTTATGGGGTTTTCCACGAGTCTCATAGGGAGGTCATGCTGCCAATGGAACACTGCTACAGGAACCCAACTTCTTTCCACATCATTGATCTAGGCAGTTTTGTTTTATCTAATGCTAGATTTCGAGTCCTCAGATAGAGGGGATGTATCGGGTTCACGACAGAACTGTTTGGTCTGAAGTGGTAGCAATGGCTCGGAAGGAGAAATTAATCAATCGACTAAAGTCCTCGAATCTAGGACTTTTGACAATAACCTATTGTCTTTCGGGTTTGGAGATAATACGGAAGATAATTGTATAAATAAGATATAATGGAAAATCTACTCAAAGTTTAATATTCCTTAACCTGCGTGATAGTCACTTCGAAATTTTTGAACATCCTTAGGCCTTAAGACCTACTGATCCCAATTAAATCTTCTTTAAAAAATCCATGCTTACAGGTCTACTGGTCCTAAAAAAATGTTTCGTTAAAAATCCACGCTTACAGGTCTACTGGTCCTAAAAAATGTTTCGTTAAAAAATCCACGCTTACAGGTCTACTGGTCCTAAAAAATGTTTCGTTAAAAAATCCACGCTTACAGGTCTACTGGTTCTAGAAAAAATCTTCTTTAAAAAATCCACGCTTACAGGTCTACTGGTCCTAAAAAATGTTTCGTTAAAAAATCCACGCTTACAGGTCTACTGGTTCCAGAAAAAATCTTCTTTAAAAACTCCCCGCTTACAGGCCTGCTGGTCCTAAAAAAATGTCTTCTTAAAAAATCCACGCTTACAGGTCTACTGGTCCTAGAAAAAAATCTTCTTAAAAAATCCACGCTTACAGATGTGCTATTCCTTAAGAAAAAAATAAAAAATCCACGTTTTTTGCTCTTATTCTAAAAAAAATCTATGGGTACAGGTTGAAAAATATTCTTTCAGTTAATCTTCACTAAGGCTATGTTCCTATGTAGTTTATTGGAGGGCAATTGATTGGGGCCATCCAGATAAACCTCCGTCGGAGTGAGGTGGCAGCAATGGCTCGAATGAAAACATTAATCAAAGGTAATATACACATTGGGTTAATCCACGAAACTAGGGCTTTTGACAATTATCTATTGTCCATCGTGTTGGGAGATAAACCAGATATGAAGAAGATAAAATAGAAAATCTACTCAAAGTTTAGTATTCCTTAACGTGCATGATAGTCACTACGAAATTTTTGAATATCCTTAGGCCTTAAGACCTAAGTTTTTCCTTTTTTCTCATACATAAGAAAATCAATTGCCACCAAATAAATGTTGGCAATCTACTAAAGAAAATAAACTTCCTTCGCCTCCCTCCCACACACACACACTCACACCGAGAAATACAAACAATAATAAACAATAATGAAATTGAATAAATTCGGCAATAAAGGAAATTCATATCCTTTATTCAGTCATCAAAATGCAATTATTATTGTGAAGCACAGGAACACAGGTATAAGTTGTCTGTGTGCGTTTGTGTGTCAGAGTGTCAATGCAACTTACAATCGAGTGATGAAATATCTTGAGGATATTAAAAATTGTTTTCTTTTCGGTGATGGTGGAAAAACAAATTTCCATTTATGCAAATTATCAATGGGAAAAATCTTCGTTAACGCCAAAAAATGAGTTGATTAAGTCAGAAGGATGGGGCAGCAGCTCCGAACCATAATGAAAGAAAAGGGTTTTTACATTTCCTTTGGAAGACTCCGACAAACATCCTGAGACATAAACGAGGCGGATTCCTGACTAAAACCTGTGAAGATGATGGCCCCAAGAAGATTTGTTAATATAAAAAGTAATTATTTATGATGAAGTCGTCATCACTGGTGGTGTTGTTGTTGTTGTTGCAGTAATTGCCGGACTGGGATGGAACTTTTGCAATTTCCAGTGGAGGTGAATTAATTGTTTGTTGGTAATTATTTTTTCGAACAAACAAATGAAGAGCGGCAAATTCAGTGAATGGCTTAAAAATGCATTTTTCCAAAATAACTTAAGACTAAACACAGGATATTTATGTAGAAAAAGGCAATTTTGTTAGAACAAAATCTAATAAGGAATTTTATAAGACGTAAATAAGGGAAATTAAAAATAAATGTAATTTCTTAAAAAATCCAAATGATATCCTGTGACCATTTGTTGTCATTGTAATTGTGTTTAATTGCAAATAGATCATTGCCCTCCGTTTTTATTTTCGCTCCTGTAACTGTTATAATAAGCTGATAATTGAATAGCAAATTACAAAAACATTATAAACCCCGCTGAAGCTTTGATATTGTTTTGTTCGTCATCGCCATTGACATCACCCGTCCACACAGCAGGAATTCATCTAAAGGCAATTCAATGGTTTGTTTTTTGTTTGGTAGAGAGCCGACATAAGGCACAGTTAAATAGTTTGACTTCCATAGCGGAAACGGAAACTGTAACAGACATCATTTACAGGGTACGATGTACTTGAAACACACACACTAAAATTTGTTTGATAAATTCTCATTTATCCCGCTGTTTTGGCAGTATGACAGACTGCGAACAATGTCAAACATGATCAACATCTGTCATTTTGTGATATAAGAAAATATGGGTGACTACAATATTCTACAATGCAAAGCTTTAAAAAATCCTTGAAAAATCGTATTTAAAAAAATCCACATATTTATGTCTACTGGCCCTTCAAAAATCTTATTTAAAAAATCAATGCTTATAGGTCTATTGACCCTTCAGAATATTGTATTAAAAAATCCAAGCTAATAGGTTTATTGGCCTTCAAAAAATCGTGTTTAAAAAATCCACATTTATTGGTATACATACTGGTCATAGAAAAAATATTCTTTAAAAAATTCGCGCTTAGAGGTCTACTGGTCCTAGAAAAAATCTTCTTTAAAAAATCCGCACTTAGAGGTCTACTGGTCCTACAAAAAATCTTCTTTAAAAATCCACTCTTATAGGTCTACTGGCCTTTAATTGTATCCTTCTAAAAATCTTCTTTAAAAAATCCACGCTTATAGGACTACTGGTCCTTGAAAAAATCTTCTTTAAAAAATCCACGCTTATAGGACTACTGGTCCTTGAAAAAATCTTCTTTAAAAAATCCACGCTTAGGACTACTGGTCCTTGAAAAAATCTTCTTTAAAAAATCCACGCTTATAGGACTACTAATCGTTGAAAAAATCTTCTTTAAAAAATCCACGCTTATAGGACTACTAATCGTTGAAAAAATCTTCTTTAAAAAATCCACGCTTATAGGACCATTGGTCCTTGAAAAAAAAAACTTCTTTAAAAAATGCACACTTATAGGACTACTGGTCCTTGAAAAAATCTTCTTTAAAAAATCCACGCTTATAGGACTACTAATCGTTGAAAAAATCTTCTTTAAAAAATCCACGCTTATAGGACTACTAATCGTTGAAAAAATCTTCTTTAAAAAATCCACGCTTATAGGACTACTAATCGTTGAAAATATCTTCTTTAAAAAATCCACCCTTATAGGACTACTGGTCCTTGAAAAATCTTCTTTAAAAAATCCACGCTTATAGGACTACTGGTCTTTGAAAAAATCTTCTTTAAAAAATCCACGCTTATAGGACTACTGGTCCTTGAAAAAATCTTCACGCTTATAAGACTACTGGTCCTTGAAAAAATCTTCTTTAAAAAATCCACGCTTATAGGACTACTGGCCCTTGAAAAAATCTGAAGGTCCTTAAAAATATTCTTTAAAAAATCTTCCCTTGTGCTCTGAAGGCCATTGAATATATTATACAAAAAATCCGCGAAGCTCCTTGAAAAATATTCTTATTAAATATTCTTATATAGTGCTCTGAAGGTCCTTGAAAAAAATCTTTGAAAATCCACGCTTATTGCTCTGATGGTCCTTGAAAAAATATTATTTTAAAAATAATCTTTTTATGGGTCCTAGTTGAAAAATATTCATTCAGTAAGTCATCTCTAGAAGATAAGAGTCTGTGGAGTCACCCATATATTTGTTAGTTTGTTTTCAGAATATTTTGCCAATACATTTATACAAACCATGTAACATTTCTTATTTAATTATGGGTTTGCTTTTGATTGTAATAGTGGAAGTGATGCAAATGTGGTATAGGTTGGTAATGTGGTATAGTCACTTTTTTTGTAAAAAAATTTTAAATAACTAAAACATGTTCTTAGTTTGCTGTTCTCAAAAAAATAAAATAGCAATGAAATGTTTAATTTATTTAAATCACGTTGAGAATCAGTACCAAAAATAAAATTTTTTATGAAATTGACTTTTTTTCGGTTGAAGTTTAAAAATAATTTTTTGTTTTACGGATGTACTTTAATCGTTATTACTAAAGCATTAAAATAATCAGTATGGACTAAAAATCAAATAATATGCGCGATTGCACCACATAATCACCAATTTGGAAAAAAAACTAGACATTTCTTCAGTAAACACAAGTGTAGGTAATGTGGTATACCTTGAAAAAAAAGGCCAGCACTGAAAAATTCCATTACTATGTGAAACATTTGTACTCTCTGATGGTCACAAGGATGAAAAACAAAGGCTATTATTTTAACAAACAAAAATTTAATGTTGACTGTGTAGACATTATTATATAATAAAAATTTATGTTCCACTCAACGTAAAAAATCTTAACAGACATACAGCTCGAGCTAATTCGCATTCATTAAAAACAATAAATTATATAAGATATCAATTGGAAGTGAAAATTATACTATACCACATTAACATCATGTGGTATACCACATTACCTGCACTTTTTTTAAAATCGCTTTTTATGGAATTTCTAATATTTTCTCAAATATCTCTTAAATTGTTAGAATAATATTATTTTCAAATTGATACATGGAAAGACAACACATGTAGCATGTTAAGTGCAAAATTTCAATTTAATCGGATAAAAAATAAAAATTTGGCAATCTAAAAACAAATGGGTATACCACATTTGCATCACCTCCTATACTTTTCCCGATGATTTCCTCCCATTCGGTTGGATTTGCAAATATTTTAAGGGATACTGTTATACTTGCCCATAAACAATAAGTAGAATACTTGTCATAACTTATTTGCTTAGGACTCATACACACTCGACGCAATGAGAGTTCATAGCCCAAACTCGGAGGGTTGAAGTTCATAACATAACCGAATTATGATTTTTAATGACTTTTAAAGGACCTGGCTGTCAGCAACACACCACCGCCACCAGGACCACCACCACCTATGCACAAAATGCAACATATTTGTGAAGGTGTCAACATTTTTAGCCTAAGGTCAAATGGTGCCAGCAGGTTTTTCTTTTTAACAAACCTGTGTCGCTATGGGAATGATGTCCTCCTCTGGATAAGGTTAAATTTTTGTGTCGCAACAAATTTTTCTTCAAACCCTTAGGGCAAATAACTAACTCACATGGTTTGTGATGGGGAGTAAGTGTAAACTGTCATCGTAATCATTTTCATCCCGCCAACAAAAATCTTTTTTAATTAAATTATAACATTTCCAAACTCTGTTCAAAACTCATTAAATATGTAAATCATTTTTATTTTCAAAACTCTGTTTATTTTGTTTTTATTTTCCCAAAGACAGTTATTGGAAATAATCATCATCATCGTCATCCATCGTCATCCATGCCATCCTCACAATCCCAAAGTCCATAATCGATGTTGTCATTTTCATGAAATGAATTGAAATGTTTGATGAATTTGTTCACCATTTTGACAATTTTCGGAAAAATGCGATTTTTTAATTAAATAAAAATCATTTTTAATCATTTCATCTATTCAAATATTGATGTGTATCCGTATATATCACACACAAACCCACACGTGGTATATATTATATATAGATTTTTATTTTCAATATGTGTGGCATATTTGTTTGAGTGTCCCCAGAGAACATTTTCGACTCAATGAGATTTGTTTGGGAAATTGCGAACTTAACCGGTGTAAGGGTAAAAGGTATTAAGTTCGAATTATGAATTATTCCTTAACTCCTTCTTAAGATAGTCCTTGCAAAAATATGTTTAAAAAATCGAATCCTTTAGATAGTCTTTGAAAAAAAAACATATTTAAAAGTTCACTTAGTCTCTTTAGGTTTATTAACGACCATCACTGCTAAATTTCTATTTGTGTATGTTTGTGCGGAACTATGTGTATTTAGATGAATTTTCATTATGTTTTTCAGCGAGTGTTAGTAATTTTATTTAAATTAAGTCTTCCTCACACTTCTAAACCATTTTTAGTATATTTTAACAGTGAGGAGGAATATATCACACCAGGCATGTGGCATATTCTCTTAACAGGAGTTCATTCATACAACATACATGGTTAGCAACGTGTGTGTGAATATTTAAAGTGTGAATAAAATGATTGTGTGTGTTTGTGTAAATTTGTGACAGCGTTTAGTTGGGTTTTGTTTTTAATTAATTTTCAAATTGTTTAATTACAACATAACTAGCAAGTGTGCCCGCAACTGCGTTTGCGTTTTTTTATAAAATGCTGGATTTTATATATTTATGAAGCTGTGGGGTCAATATTCAGACTACCATTCCTATATTGTGAAATATATAAGAGGAGATGGATGAGATGTTTAATTAAACGATTTCATCTCAATAATTCGACTTAGCATAGATGTGCGTGAATATGCAGAAGAAATTTGTATCAGATTTAGAAAATTGCGGAACTGTGGATGTTTATAATACGATTCTAATAATACAAATACTAACATACTTCGTTAAAATGTTAAATCGTACTAGATTTCCAAGTTCTTTTGCACAAACATTTGGCTTCGATATTTAATTGCTATCTGTTCTCAGATTTAGTCAATAATATATTAATTCTCATTCATCTCCTCCTTAATTGTAAACTTTCAAACACATTCTTCCATTGTATAACTAAATCTATAATCTCATTCATTATTTGCTTAATGAAATTAGTTTAGAATTTAGTTTTATACAAACTTTATAATTGCTTACAATAAAACTTGTATGAGCTTCATAATAATGTTGTTTACGCTTAAGAAACAGTTGCCATATTTCATTAGGAGACGTGACGTATACCGTGCTACTGACATTTAGTGTGTGTGTTGCAGTCACTCACACGCACCCACAGACAAAAGCAACAAGCAAAATGTCTTTACACAAAGGAAATAATTGCTAAACGAATTAACTAATCTAACCGCACCAGCATGCACAGATGCACAACATACGTATCTTGGGATTCTATATCATTGGGAGGTTCTTACTGTGAAGATGGCATGGCATAGGGATGTCACAACGAGGTGTAGCCAATTGAAAATATATTTTTAGAAAAGCCACACCTTAAAAGATATTTTTAAGTAAATATAAAGGTGGTCCTATGTTTGATCCTTAAAAAATATTCTTTAAAATATCCACGCTTACTGAGGGTCCTTGAAAAAATACACAATTATACACAATTATTGAGGGTCCTTAAAAACTATTTTTTTTAAACCGCGCTTTAAAAAATCCACGCTTTTTGCTCTGAAGGTCCTTAAAAATATTCTTTAAAAATTGCTCGGAACGCCCTTAAAAATATTCTTTAAAAAATGCTTATGTCTCTGATAGTCCTTGAAAAATATTCTTTAAAAATTGCTCGGAACGCCCTTAAAAATATTCTTTAAAAAATGCTTATGTCTCTGATAGTCCTTGAAAAATATTCTTCAAAAAATCCACGCTTGTTACTCAGAAGGTCCTTGAAAAATATTCTTTAAAAAATCCACGCTTGTTACTCTGAAGGTCCTTGAAAAATATTCTTTAAAAAATCCACGCTTGTTACTCTGAAGGTCCTTGAAAAATATTCTTTAAAAAATCCACGCTTGTTACTCTGAAGGTCCTTGAAAAATATTCTTTAAAAAATCCACGCTTGTTACTCTGAAGTTCCTTGAAAAATATTCTTTAAAAATCCACGCTTGTTACTATGAAGGTCCTTGAATAGTCCTTGAAAAGGTCCTTTGATAGTCCTTGAAAAATATTCTTTAAAAAACCCACTATTATTACTCTGAAGGTTCTTGAAAAATATTCTTTAAAAAATCCACGATTATTACTCTGAAGGTCCTTAAAAAATATTCTTTAAAAAATCCACGCTTATTTGTCTGAGGGTCCTTGAAAAAATATTATTTAAAAAATCTACGCTTATTACACAGAGGGTCCTTGAAACATATTTTTTAAAAATCAAAGCTTATTACTCTGAGGGTTCTTGAAAAAATATTATTTAATAAATCCACGCCTATTACTCTGAAGTCCTTGAAATTTTTTTTCTTTAAAAATCCATACTTTTTGATCTGAGGGTCCTTGAAAAAATATTGTTTAAATCGCCCTCGTCTATTGCTCTAAGGGATCTTGAAAAAACATTTGATATTTGAAAAAATGAATTCTTGCCATCAGGTCGTATGGTCGTGCTTACCGGTCTTCTATATGCTAAGGACCTTTGGCAAAACATATGTAGCTAGGAGACCTTTGAATTATCCGAAGCTTTTTACCAGATCTTCTATCGACAAAAAGCCTTAGCTAGTCCTCTATAGACAGATTGCTTTTAACGGATTCTCTAAACACATGATATCTTTAAGAGCTTTTAGATTGGCAGAATATTTTAGCAGTTTTTTTAAAGACAGAAGACAAAAACAGATTTTTGATATACGGCCTTTAAGATGACTTTTATAGACGGAAAACCTTTAAAAAGTCTTATATTAATATATTCTGTATATTAAACCCAGTAGAAATTATTTGCATTAGAAACACTTTGTAAGAAATTTTTAAAAACGATTTCTTGAAGACTTATGAAAAGTATCCTCCTTTCTCAATAAATTTGACATCCCTAACTGCTGAACTTCTTTCCTGTCGACATCTTCAACTTCTTATGTTTCTTTTCATACCCTTAGAACAACCACAAAACGGTTAACATCTCATGAACTCAATGTCGTCTTCGTTTACTAGGATATGAAAGGATTTCATTCGTTCGTGTAGCATCTTGCGGGTCCCTTAGTGGGTGTGTGTGTATGTTTGTGTCGAAAGTTAGTTTTTCATGAATAGGAAAACTCAATTGAATAATTGAGCAAATGAGTGAATGATGAAATTAAATGAATGTCTTTTATTCGGAATTTTGATTTAGTTACAGGAAAGTCTGCAGCAGAGCAACTAGTAATAGGGAGAACAGTGATTTGAAGCGGGGTAGTTCTGGTAATATGGTAAACAGTGGTTGCAAGAAGATAGTTTTGGTAAAAGGAGAACCCTCACTTCAAGGTGTTATAGACCAAAGAGTTTTACAGGTATTTTATCGGCAGGAAGTTTTAAATAGAAATTATGTAGGCAGCAAATCTGTATATAGATAGAATACCTTCAGCAGGCCGTATATAGACAGACATATGATTTCAAAGAGGTTGTTCTGGGAGTAGTGGTTTTATAGATAAACCTGTTGCTTAATAAAATCCTTAACGTTGAAAATGCTTTTTCAAATTTATGTACATATATGAATAAAATTTTACATCCTGAATATCTTTGCCTGTATTGCATATACATAAATTAATTTCCCTAATGAATTTTAATTGATTTCTGTATTTGTCATTACTCACACACATGTGCACATATAGTGCACATATATATGTGTATGTTTTGTATATATATATTATATTGCCACGTTGTGTATACCAGTATACAAATGCTGGCTTGTTTTATTTAATAATTTCTACTAATTAAAACAATTAATATGGTAAAGAAGAAACCAAACAAAATAATAAATACATAAATGGCAACAACAACAGCAGCAACAAAAAATACTGCATTTATATGAAAAACCCCAAAACTGGTTAATGAAATGAGTGTTTTTTTAATAAACAAAATGATTATTTACTTATATTTCAATTAAGTCTGAAACAAAGACCGAACAGCCAGCCAGTCAGTCAACCAACCAAACATTCCAACAACAGCAACAACAATGCACAATGATTTTTAATTAAAAAATAATTATAAACATACATATGTATATATATAGAGAGAGAGGTAGGTATGTGTGAGTGAGCATCTATGTAGCATGTTGGTGTAAGCTTCTATGGATGTATTTATTAAAATGTCCTTTATGTTGTATGTATGTGTGGGTGTGTTTGGTATATATTTTTTCTGTGTAACTGTAACTGACATCAGCTTGAGCATGAGTGTTTTTTTTGAGCAAGCAGTGTTTGTCATTAAATTAATTAACTCATTATGACAAATTTAAAATGGCTAAAATGACTGGTTGAGATATTCAATGTGTTCGTGGCATAATTCATTCATACAACAACAAAAAATGTAATGTTAGTAATTAACAGGAAAAACCAGAGAATGCCACACGAAACCATGATAATGATGTGAATGATAATGAAGGAGGTGGAGGAGCTTTTTGCATGAGGGTATGATGGATATAAATTAAAATTGATTTTCAGAGGATAGGATCTGAAAACAGACTACAAAAGTAACATAAATTATACAAACGCTGTACATGTACTCTGTAGAGAGAAATCGTGCTTAACAGATCTTTCATATATGGAAGACTATTTAAAAGAACAGAACTAAAGACAGAAGATCTTTAAACTTGTCAGAAGACTTTTATCACGTATTCTATATGCAGAAAACCTTTAACAGATATTATGTATATAGAAAATCTGTAGGAAGCCCTCTATACCCCTTTAATAGGTCCTCTAAAAACATTAGACAATTAACACGATTTCTGTATAGTTTAGGTTGTTAGAAGATTTACGATATCTAGAAAACCTCCACTAGATTTTATACATACGGGACAGTATTTAATCGTTCAAGAGTCTGTGTACCATTGACTCGTATTTTAAAGCATGTCGTGTATAGGAACTTCAAAAGTTTTTTTAATGTTCTAGTTCCAGGTCGTCTATAGACAGAAGGCATTGATGAGGTTTTCTATCGAAGGTAGGCTTTTTATATGTCCTCTATAGAGAAAGGATATTAGGTAGCATTCAATAGTGCTTTAAAAAAAAAATTAAAAAACCTTAAAGTATGTATGAATGACGTTTTTACTTATTTCTTCTTATTCCAAGTAAAAACTCTTCCCGAAAAAGTAATAACCATAACCTCAATTTATTTTCCTGCAACGTTTCGTCTTTTTTCATATTTAATAATATTACCTTGCTTAACGAATGGAGTCACCAAAAAAAGTCACCTCAATTTGGAAATTCATTAAAAAATCCACACACAAAATAATAACTCTTTCCAGCGACAATCGAAAACCATCCATATCCACAGCACCAATTTAAAATTTAATCAACTATCACGGGTCGCCCCCTCACTCACACTTCACTCTCATAAACAAAATATAAAATTCATCGAGCCACATATACACAACACAAGCATGTCCTTTTTCGGAGGTTCGTCCTTTCATCGTTCTTCCCTTTTTATTTGTCACCGTTGTTGCTGTGCTGTGCCATTTCCATTTATAAAAACACCTTAACACGTTTCCTTTTTCAATTAAATACCACCATTTTCCATTAAATGAATTTGCATATGTGCTACGAAAAACAAACAAGGTTGTTGCTACACCACGAGGCTCGGAGGGGAAGGGGAATTTCAGTCCAACACACCAAAAACAAACGACAAGACACTCAGGAAGTTAAAATTGAAAACTGAGAGCAAGAGACAGACGATAGCCGTCACACAACATTATTGTGATAACTGTTGCGACAAACAAACCTGGACCAACGCTGCCGATCCGATCCGACCCAACCATACCACATCACACCACACACATCCTTAATAGAGAGTATTTCTATAATAAAATTAAATTAGAAGACCAGAAAATTAAATCATCAAAACACAACTGTAGCGAATGGTGGGTTCATTGGTTGCCATGTCTGTCCATAACCAACGGAAAATATACAGATCTATGAGATGGATGAATGAATGAATGACTTGTAAAGATGAGTGTTTCAAATGAATTTGTAGGAAAGTGTTTTGGTCGGAAGCAACAGTAAATGTGGAGGATTTCGATTCCCTTACCCCCTCTTAGAATGCTAACTTGTAATTTGAATATTCATATTCGTTTTTGTTCCCCTCTTCAAACATTTTTGACTCGATGTCTAATAGGTTTGTACAAATTTATAATGTTCTGCTCACTATGTCGTTGTTGGCAAAACGAAAAACAAACATCTTTACAAACTAACTGACCACTAACAAAATGGAGGCAGAAGGGCACAGGGACGTTTCAGGCGGTTCAAAAAAAGTAAGGAAAGTAGTTAAGTCGGACTAGGCCGACTATATGATACCCTTCACCACTTTATGTATATTGTACATATGTATCCTAACAATTTTATGTCAATGTTCCCTCGAAGCGAAATACATCTTTCTGCAACTTATGCTACATTTAGTTTCAATCGGGCAGATTTAGAATCGTTTGCGTACAATGGGAAAAATTTATAGTATACCGCACTGTTAAAAATATAGCCTCAGTCATACACCCGTTCGAAATATATATGGTACGTTGTGCAAAATTTCGTGTCAACCCGACAAACATTAGGAGTCTGGTGCACCATTTACCTAAAATCGGACGAAAATATATTCTCAAAAGGAACCATGTGTCTATCTCGTTTCCTTTTGCCTGTTACAAACATATGCACAAAGACATAATAACTTGTACCACAGTGTGGTAAAGGGAATACAAATTAAAAAAAAACATAAAACGAACTTTTTTTAAATTTTCTTTAAAAAAAAAAAATATTTTAAGTATGTAATATATAATATTAAAAAATATATATTTTTTTAAAATCCACGATTTTATAGCTTCTTAAAAATATATTTTTTTTAAAAATCCATGCTTCCAAAGTTTTCTAAAAAATATATATTATTAAAAATCCACCCTTCCACAGCTTCTTAAAAAACCAAGATTTTTATGCCGCTCTCTCACATTGTTGAAGAATAATTTAAAAAAAAAATCCATGCTGCCCTTGATTCCTAAGAAATATACGATCTTCATACATACTTAGAACTTTTTCTCCCTTTAAAAATGTATTAAAAAATCAAAACTCTTCCTGAGCCTTAAAAAGAGTTCACTTGTAAAAAATATTAAAAATAAATATCTGTTATAATTCACGATCACTTCGATTTTACAATTCCAAATCCAGCCCTGTAAAAAATTACCATACACTCTATTCCTTCGATTACTAAATATTCTTCACATACATACAACACACCCGCACCATATACATTATGAAGTGTACAACGTTGCCTCGTTTTTTTTTTCTTCTATTAAAATTGAATAAAAGCTGAACACATCCTTAACGTGGTCAACTGGCGTCTACTAACCATTTCCTTACTACCTTTCCAACATTGTGTATCGGTGTGTGTGTGCATGTATAGCCTGGTCGTTTGGCTAGTCATGTTTGCAGCAAGGGGGTGTGGTGGTTTAAATACATGATGCCATGATGTGATTGGATTGGGTCTGTGGGACATCATAAATTAAATTCTTCATCAACTCAAATACTCATTAAAAACCAATAAAGCTGTAAAGAGAGCATTAACTTTAATGAAAAAGTGTGGTGACCAGTACAACAGTCACATACACTTTTTCCAAACACAAAGACAAACATACACTCGAAGTCTTTGCTTGTGCTCTCTGCATTGATACGCAGAATCTCTCAAATTGTAGTTCCTTCTCTTTTGCTCACTCTCTGTAGTGCTCAAAAGTTCCAAGCCAGCAAAACCCCCCATCATTTCAATATGGACTCCAAAAACACACAGACATAACAGCAACAATGTTGTTAACTCCTCCCCATTATGAGCGATGCGATTGTGTGTGTGTGTGTGTCTGAAAAAGAGGGGAAATTGTGTTTGTATGTTTTGTTATTTGTTTTTATGTACCTCTGCCAGAAATACCACACAAAAATAAAGGGAAATTCCACAATTCAGTTCAGTTCACAACTTGCAGGTAATTTCATTATAACTTTAACCCCAAAGTTTAAATTTCAATTATACATTTTCCGTTTAATGACTGACGACTGACATGCTGGGCAGACAAGACAACCACATTAGCAGCCACATTGGAGCAGCGGAGTGGAGTAGCTTGAAATGCGTAACCATCAATCTGTTGCTGCTTTAATTTCTCTACGACATTTGACGCCCACAAATGTCAGTCTAGGTTGGTAAATAGTAAATTGCCGCCTAAAATAGCCGCAATTGAATTGAACTCTGCGCTCTTCAATGGACTCAACTATGTATTTATGTACGAGTATGTGTGAATGTCCATCGTATGTAGTAACCGAAGGGGGGAAACGGTGATAATCAAAAATCAATCAATAGCATTACTTTCGTAATGTCAGACAAATAAATAAAATGAATAAATGAAATAACGAACGAATATTGTATGCCCGATTGTCTGTCGAACGGATTGATAGTTGTATAGATTGGTTGGGCTGTTGGCTGGCTGGTCAGTCAGTTGCTTGATTTGTTTACCCAACTTTGATATTCTTTCTAATGACATTTGTTAGACTAAAGCTTCAAATGTTTCATTTGATTTGTATTGAATTGTTAGTTGGTCGGTTGGTTGGCTGCCTGGCTGCCCTGTGTTTATGTCGATAATCATTAACATTCCCAACCAAACAACAGTCATGATGGCCATAATGGATGTAACTAAATACAAATTAATTAATACATAATTATGTTGCCTGATGTAATGAAAAAATGAGCAATAATATGTACACTGCAGAGAGAAGTGGACATGAATGTAGAATTATAAGTCTGTTTAATTGTGACCTGACATAAATCTATAATTCTAAGGCTATATACCCCGAAATATAAGTCAATATTGATAGTTTTTTAGGAGAATCTAAAATACTACAGTCCAACAAATATGGTTGAAGCACATGCCGTGCCCCAAAATTTCGGAGATACTTTTGTATGTATTGTACATAAAACAGTGGATACTGTGAATCCATATGCCCATATTCTCCAAAATACTGACATTTTGGGAGGAATTCGCTACGATCAGTATTAAGAGGTGTTGAAAATCTTTTGATGGAGGCTATCAACGTTCTCACTTCAGTCATATGTTCTAAAAATATGATTTCGAAAAATCTCGCCTCTGGGTTTTGAAAAAAATATTTTTTAATCAAATCGACACTTCTCTCAGGTGTTAGAACTTTTTTAGCCCATGAATATTGGGAAAATATTTTTACCAAATAGGCACTTCTAAAGATTTTTTTGATGGAGAGAATATATTTTAACAATTTTCGGCACTATCTGGTGTTGACAAATTATTCATTAAAATCGAAAATTCTGTCGATTATTTAAAAAAAATGTTATGTACAAAATTAATATTCTAGTCAGGTTATGAGTAACTTGTTAATAAAATCCACATTTTTGTTTAAAAATTTTTTTTGTATATTCGTAAAAACAACAAAACTTTTTAAACGTAAAAATTGTTTTTAATTTTGATTTTTAATATTGTTTGTTGTTCCCAAAAAGGATTCTCCAATCATCCTCAGGGAATTGAAGAAAGTTATGTTGTCTTTAAGTCAACGTTCTTACTTCAACTCCTTTTTCTCCTTTCCTCCTTTTTTTCTCTAAAAATGTGGGTACCAAATTTGCCTTTAAAATCCAATGATAAGTATAAAAACTAGCTTTGTATGTCCCTTCTTAAATTCATATATATATATATATATATTAGGTTGGGGAAAAAGAAATCCATTATGGCGGTCGTCGAAAATGTCGATAAAATCGGAGAAATGATCGAAGTTGACCGACATGTTAGCAGTCGTAAACGCAAACCATTTACGCAAAGCTGGATTCAAAAAGAAGCTCGATGTTTGGGTGCCACACCAATTAACAGAAAAAAATAGGATCTGTCGAATTTTCATCTGCGAAGCCTTGGCCAAACGGATTGAGATAGACCCATTTCTTAAACGGATACTGACTAGAGATGAGAAATGGATCACATACGAAAACCCTGTGCGAAAACGTCGTGGTCGAAGAGCAGTGAAACACCTCAAACGGTGGCGAAACCAGGACCAACCGTCAGGAATGTTCTGCTATGCATGTGGTGGGACTGGAAGGAGATTATTTATTATGAGTTGCATCCGTATGGATAAACGCTAAATTGTGTTCTCTACCAGGACAAAGCTAGGCCACACACATCTATAGTGACTCGCCAGAAACTTCGGGAGCTTGGTTGGGAAGTTTTAATGCATCCGCCATACAGTTTTCGATTTATCGACTACTAGAGTTTTTTGCAAATAGAGAGTAGGACTTCTACGAGAATGGCATTGAAATTACCTTGAAAATGGCAACAAAATCATAGAACAAAAAGGTGCTTATTTGTCCCATTTGATCGGACATTCCGAAGCATGTTAAATAAAAATAATGGATTTCTTTTTCCCCAAACTAATATTTTGCTTTGCAGCTTCTTGAATTTATTCGTTTTTTAATATTTTACAAATATTATTTTTTTCAGGATATTTATATCGGATGAAATAACAAGGAAACATATTAAATTTTCAAATAGTATTTAATAACTATTTATCGATTTAAAAAATCCTATTATAGTGTAAAGGTCTCTGAAAAAAATATTCTTTAAAAAATGCACGCTTGTAAAAGCCTCTGGAAAAATATTCTTTAGAAAATCCACGCTTGTAAAGGTCTCTTGAAAAATATTCTTTAGAAAATCCACGCTTGAATAATATTTTAAAATATTTTTTCAAATACTCTTTAAAAAATCCACGACTTGTATTGGTTCATGAAAACATATCCTTCAAAATCCACGCCTTGTAATGTTCCATACAAATAATAAAACAGCACACAAAAGCAGGACTACAATAAAAAACGATAAGGACCAATTGATCTATTTTGAAAATGTGACGTCTTTATATAAAGGTTATGTTAAAACTGGACCAATGGACCCATTTCTATTATGTTAGCAAGAATTTTGTCCTCTGAGAAACTGAAATATAACGTTTGCTAAAAAACACGGATAGGACCTTCAAAGCTCCTTAAATAAAGTACCTTATGTGAAAATTGAAAATGTTCCGCAAGGTGGTTTTTTATTCTTTGAAAAACCGAAATACCATATTCAGACATGTAGGTTGGAAAATGCAGATCCTAGGTCGGTCTGGAGAGCATTTTGAATTATTAGGTTATAGGTTAGGGAAAAATAAAGACATTATTTTTTTCGTCAGATGGCTGTACTGATAGATTTCTCGTAAAGTATCGATCAAACAAATTCAGATTTATGCTCCAATTATTGTTTCTATTAAACCAACGGACAGCTATTTAATTTGGAATATTCGGCCAAAATATCGAAAATGTTTATATGTATATGTTCCATTTCGTTCCAGTTTCTACTTTTATCTTAGACGATTTTTGCTATGAAACATTATATGACAGTATATGTTTCGTCAAAATGTATATTCAAGTTGTACCAAAATATAAATTTAGATTTTAATGGAATTTTGAACGTTTCAAAAATACTTTGTCATTGTGTTTTAAAGATATGAACATTTTGAAAAGGATTACTTACTTTCTCAGTGTATTAACATTGTGATTTTTTCTCTTTCTCGTGGTTATATTATTCCTTAATAATGAAGATGGAACTTTCAGGTTGTTTCTTTCTCAGGTTTTATTTTTTATTTATTTATTTTTTTTTCGATGAACTTTATTTACTTCTTTTGACGGCATTCACTTAATACATGGCCAACAACATTTAATTATGTGGCCAACATAGCAAAAGGATCGAAAGAAATTAAATTACAATTTATGTTGTTAAAATGCATTAAGAACTCATTATGAGGTCTTGTTGTTGGTTTCGATTTTTTATTCTTTTCGAGTATACACATAATGTGTAATATGTTAAATTGGAAAAAGTTAATGATTATATTAAAGTTATTTTCACAAGGTTGCGTGTGAGGTAATTGTGAATAAGAAAGTAAAGTTATTAGGACCCATACGTATTTGCAGGGTTAACCATTTCGTAGTTTCAAAAGTAAATAGATATAGAAAAATAAAGTATATATATAGATATAGGTTTAGATCTAAATGCAAAATACTCCATATTGTGCATTATGTGTCCTGATACATTCTGGTCTTCGGCAACACTTCCACTTGCAGCGGCGATATGTTAAGCGGAATTGTCAAAACGATGATGCACAGGCTTTACAATATTTGTAACCTTCCAGCATTTTCAAATTTCTTCAGAATTTGGTCAATTACTTGCGTAGTCGGACGATTTTTCAAACCATAATGTCATCATAAAGCACGATCTTTGGTTGTGTCAGAATCGCCATTTGAAACGTTTATTTAGAAAGAAGTTTAAGTCCATTTTGGGTTCTGAAACAAATCTTAGTTTTCTACGTAAAGTTTACAAAACATATATTTTATCCCCTCCTCTCCACATCCCTGGTTATAAATCTAAAAATATGAGAAGAAAAAATATTTATTCACATTATTATATAATATGCTCCTTCCGTCACTGTCTCGAATGCAAAGATATTTCCGTTTTATTTATTTCAAATTTTCCTTTTGAAATTTCTTTCTCAGAGACAAAATAGAAACACACACACAAAAATACTTTCATATTTTTTTTCCAATGTTGATACCGGAAAAACCCAATATGGCTGCTTATCAAAAAAGGAAACCATTTGCCACACACACACACAAATGCATACCCAGCCATTTAAGCTAAATAAAAAAACAAAACACACACACAAACAAAGAAGAGAGATGAGATTTTTTTCATTCTATATTGCGTTTTAATTTTTCAATCAAATAATAAAACAACAGACCGCAACTGTAACAGATACGCAGAGACAATAACAGATCAGGATGAGCAACAACGAAAAAAAACGAAATCAACTGAAATTAAAAATCAACAACCCCTTTTTATGGCGAGAGCATCAGAGCACACACACAGATAAGAGTTTATTAAAACAAGGACATACACCATAGATAATCTTCTATATCCTGGGGATGATGATGGCTTGTTTTCACACTCTTTCCACAAAAAAAAAAAAATGTTGTCGGTTTTTGTGTTTTGTTTTAAATGAAGATCCATTAGCAAAACAACACTTGAATTGAAAAAAACGACGATGTTGTGCAAAGGACACGGTTACATTTAAAACAATTGTATGATGCATGCATTTTTGTTTCATCATTTTTTTTGTATAGAGATATCTAAAAGGTGTGCAAATATCTCAATTATCCTTTTAACAGCGTGTCTCTGTATATGTGCGTTTTTGCATTCTGCCTGGCACACAGACATTGGCAAATAACAGGATGCACACATATGAACTGCACTTCCTTGCGGCTATTTATTCATTTATATTTACATGCAAGTTTGTCGGTGTGTGTGTCTGTGAAGCAGTACATTCTAGTTGGTTGGGTTCCTGTCTGTAGGTCTATGAATGTGTGTGTATTTCTCGGGACTCTAACAATATTATGAGCCTGTTGGAAAATCTTTGCACACACACTTAGTCAGACATAATATACTCACCACTTCTATATATACCTTGTTTTATTATTTCCTTGTTCCCTTCTTCACCTTTCCCTTTAGAGTCGCCCATGTCCTTATACATACCTTCAGTGATTTAAGGAAACATGCATTTAACAAACAGTCTGCCATCTCCAGCTATTTCTTTTGTTGATGTTTGTAGCCTTGTGTGCTTTGTTGCGCATACTTTGGCTATGCGCCATGAGAGTTACACTCACCATAGAGTGAATGACGACTATGCATTTTGTTGTTTTGCTCTCTAGATCTCTTGGAATGATTAGATTTCCTTATTTTTAATTGAAGTTTAGCAGTTCTTTTGTAGAATCGTTTGAAATATTTTAATATGTGCGTAATGTTAAGCATAACAGGAAACCACATTAATTATGTCAGTTATTGTAACTTATTGCCACAACTTTAATAAATAAGGAAAGCAAATTCACAGCAGTTTTATTTTAATTCGTTGATGTTTATATTTATCGGCAAAAATTTGCATGAAAAAATTGACTTTGGATAATACTACTCACAAAAGTGAGGGTATATTTTCCATGAAGAAGAATTGTCATGTCTTCGACAAAAGAAATCACTTAGGATCTACAGGGGTTTAGGCAGTCCTTAAAATGTATTATAAAAATCTAAGCCTTATAATAGTCCCATTTTTTTAACTCAATCCTTACGATATTAATTGAAAACAAAAATTAAAATATTCACGACAGTCACGATTCTTTTTAATCTAAGCTTTACAATATCCCTGGAAAACAATTAAAAATCCACGCCTGACAGTCACTACTGTTTTTTAACAAAAAAATTTAAAAATTAAAAAAAAATCAAAATCCACACCTTATGACAGTCACTAAAATTTTTATAACCTACACAACTATGTTATATTAAAATATTATAGCGTTGTGCAGTTTGTAACGCTGCGAAATATTGGTCCTAGACCCACCTTTAAATATACCGATCATCATATCTCAACGAGCTGAGTCGATCTAGACATGTATGTATGTCCGTCCGTCCGTCTGTCCAATATAATTTGTAAACACGATACAGACCACAGTTATGGAACAATCTTCACGAAATTTTGAATGTAGGATGGGTTCTGACCAATGAAATAATAATATTTGGGGGATTGAATGGACCAAAAACTTTATTTTTGTCAGATTTTCTGGTCGCTCCAGAGGCCGCAATTATGGCCCAAATTTTTACATAGGGAAGGGAATCGGGCCGAAGAATAAGCAATCCCTGTTTTTATAAAGATCGGCCAATATTTAGCGGTTCAAATGGATCCTGACTTTTGTGTGAAACCCCTGAAAGTATTTACCCGAGAAGTTGATAGTACAGGGTGAGATGAAAAAACTGCAACCAGACTGCTGTCATTTCTAAGCCACTCGTCCGAAAGCTGTTAAATTTTTTCCAGTGACAGCTCATTATATTGTTTACAAGCGTACAAAAGAATTTTTCCAGAAAAAAGTTATTCGTGAGGAACAGAAAGGAAATAGACTGAAAAGAGATAAAGAGCATGGCCGAAAGTGGTGAACTGTCGAATTTGGTGAACTTCGATGAAAAAACATTCGTTGTCCAGCAGTCTGTAAACAAACAAAATTATCGTGTTTAGTTGCCAAAGAGGTCAGCTGAAAATGTGAACCTTCGGTTCGGCTATGGTGATGGTGTGGGCCGCCATAACAACCGATGGTAGCTCTTCGCTCGTATTAATCGATTATCATCAGAATCAATGCTGAATATTATCGAGAAAATATTCTGTAGGGTGTATTAAAGCATTGGACACGGAAACATTTTGGGCGCAGACCTTGGACATTCCAACAGGACCATCCTGAGTGTGATGGTGAACGCGCCACCCAAGAATGGTTACAAAATTATGTTCATCGCTTCATTTCCAGCGCTTAATTGCCACTAACATCTCCTCCAAGGTTGGCACTTAAAAATACCAAAGTTTAGATCGCCTCAAGCAAGCGCTTCGCCGGGAATGGGCCAAAATACCGCAGAGCAACAATCGGGCAGCGTGTGATGGTTTCATTAGCCGTTTGAAGGCCACAATTCGCGCCAAAGGTGACCAATTCGAACAAATCTAAACTTATTCTAAAATGTGACGCTATTTCCGACATTTTTGCTTTCATTCAATAAAATTTAAAAAAAAAATGTAAAAATTATGGCGCATGACTTTTTGCATTTTTTTTATCTCACCCTGTATATCCAAGAGGAGAGGTTGACCTTTAAATTGATACCAATATTGTGATATGTACTCGGATGTGGGAGTTCAGATAATGTTCAGATAATAATTTTGGAATGAATTCAACCGAAAACTTAACTTTAATCGAAGCCTTACAATATTCCTTAACAAAGGCCATTCGACAACCCCTAAAAATATTTTTAAGAAATTAACGCCTTATTATAGCCCCTAAAATATTTTTTAAAAATCACCTTTACAAATCCCGGTTTTCTTTATACAGGCTAATTGGTCTTTATACAGAACTATAACCTCTCAGCAGAACTGTGGTTTCTATACACTAATTGGTCTTTCTAATGACCTGTAGCCTCTATATAGACCAATTCGACACTATATACCCCTGTGTTCTATATACAGACCTCGAGTAATAAATTCGATGAATATAACTTTAATGCACAAACTTAAGTAAACAACTTTGAAGATTTCATCCTTTCTTTAATTATTTCCGAAAATCATACCCGGAAGATCCTCTCTCTATATACCACTGTGCTTTATAATTTTCAAATTAATTATTTTGTTAATTCTTTATTATTTCAACAGCTAACATTATGCTGACAAATATTATGTCAAGCATGAAATTCATTAACCCATTGTGGTGAGTTCAATAAACGAAAATTTTTTAATACATACAAATACCCCTGTTCCATAAACGTACACACACACTCTCACAACTCATTATCCAAAGTCGGCATTTTTAGTAGATCTTCAAATAAAAACCTAATTAACCACTAATGCAGTTGTATCTTCACTCTATGGGCTGTTTTTGCTTTCACTACTGCTGCTGCTGCTTCTGCTGTTGTTGATGGCGATGGTGAACAAAAATGTAAAATGTGTTAACACAATCTAAATCTCCGTAATCTATTTGTCTATTACCGTGTTGCCATTATACACAATGGCTTCAAGTCAAGTAGAATTAATGCCCCTTAACATACGCACGCAGTAGTCTCTCGCAGTTGGCTGCGTACGTATGGTAAATGGGTGTGTGTGTGTATGTTGGTAGCAGGAACGAGGAAACAGATAGTCCAACAATTACGCACAAACGCACTCACACACACACACGAACAAGGATAGATACATAAATAAACATAAAGGAATTAAACCGCAGAACCAGGTTTTCACACTATTTTGCTTTCCTTTTTTTTTTGCAAAATTTCGGTAGGATGCAAACAAAAACAGCTTAGCCAGAATAGAACAAAGCAAAAGGTAGCACGCGCTGCAAACACCACCTCGCCACAATACAGCAAGGGCGGCTGTAGATAGACAACAGCCATGGGATTTGCTGAGGTAGGATTCTCTGTTTGAAAATGTAACGCTCTCGGTTACTCTCTCTTGGCTAGGATTTTGAAACAAAGGATATTTGTTGTTGTTGTTTATTTGTTCGAACAAATCCCAGCCAACGTAGAGAGATGTATTGGTGATATGTGCTTTGAGATAGCAGCTAAGGCTCCGCCTACCTTTGAGAGTTACCAAAACCAACCACCAACTATAACTGGTTTCCAATTTGAATTTCATTTCCCCTGCCAGGCTGTGTGTTGTGTGTGTGTAAATGAATGAATAATTGAAGCCAACAACAAAACTCACTGAATGTTTGTTACGGCTGTCTGTCTGCCGTTCACGGTGAACGAAATATTGCTTCTGTGCCACAATTTATGGGGTTTCATGTTTATTGCTACCTTTGCTCTAAGACAGAACGTTACGTGTTTTTGGCGCTCCGCTTGATGGTAAACGATTTTAACGACGCGTTTTAAACTTTTTTGCAAAGTTTTGTTCGCCACTGAATGAGTTAGTGTGTGTGTGCCTAACGTACGCGAAAGTGTATGAGTGTGTGGGTGTTTGTGTGCAATCAAATAATTAAACGCCAATTTGTAAAAGGCAACAACACAAAGGCAACGCAACACTAAACTAACGAACGAACGGTAGTAGATGTTGTTATTGGCCAACAAACAACGTCTTGTTAGCTTGGATTAATTCATTAAACTAACTGAACTCGTTATGACGACAAGTGAATTAAATTCTATTAACCATAACTAAATAAAAAGCTGGAGAAAAGCTTTACAGGCTTTGTTAAGAAAAAAATTATAATAAATACAAATTCAGAAAGCAAAAAATAATAAAACAAAATTCTTATTATAAAAAAGTGTTTAAAAAAATTACCATCAAATATGCAATTTTTGTAACAACATTTGCAAAAAAAATTTAATAAATATTTAAAAGAAGTGATTAATTAAATAAAAAATAAATCGAAGTAAAACTCCCTCAAACAAAATGGACATTAAAACCACACCGCCACCAAATCAAACATCAGCAACGACGGTAACTTCAAATTCCGTATCCGGTGTTACATCGCCGCCAACAACTCCACCATCACCAATGGCCGCCGCCTCATCGGTTGCCGCTTCTATAACCACCGGCCTAACGGATGTTCAAAAACAAACTTTTCAACATATTTTTGAAAAACTAGTTGCAAATAGCGGTGGCTCGGCCAAAGTGCCTCCCAAACAATATGAATATTTTCGCAATCTATTGGAAAATGTACGCGACCCGAAGAATATTCAATTGATTGTGGAGAAATTTAAAAATCTCGAACATATGGAGGGACATTTTGTGCAACAAAATGGAAATAAAAATGCCGTTATGAGTGAAGGTAATTTTTTTTAAAACTCGCCTAAGGTTGGAGTGGATTATAATATTTCCTATAGGATTATAGTGTATTGTATCTCCAAATATTTGCCGTAGTTCCGATATTTATCAACGTTCCACCTTAAAAACTTTGTCATATCAACGAACATATTTTGATGATTGGCTCAAGAGCGAAATCGGACAGTTTTGGTTCCTCTCAAACTTGAAAGTTTCTTTTGATAATATTCTTAAAATTCCTAACAAAATAACTCACCTAGGGTCGGAGTGGATTATACTATTTCCTGTTGGATTAACTTGTCAGTAAATATGATCCGATGTTGCAAAATTTATAAGTATCCAAGTAAAACTTCAAAATTCCATAGTTATATGATGTGAATAAATTAGTTGAGTTTGTATTGAATTTGGTATTCGTTATCTTGGACAGGCTACATATCTTTGACGGAACGAAGTAGGACAGTTTGGATTTGTCTCCAACTATAAATTGGTTTTAGTTAAATACTCTTAAAATGTCTGAAGTTGTTGATGAATTTTCTGAGAGCAGTCCTATACCGTTTAAATTTATACATAAATTTGCAAGTCCAGCACTCGACATGATTTATCTACCACACCAACTAATGTAAGGCGCCAGAATGGCAAATTTTTCGGAGTCAGAAATATTCTGAGATAAAATTTAAACGGAAAAATAGAAATGCTTTCAAAACAATGCAGTTTTTTGTTTACAGCGAAACACTTCGTCAAAAATGCCAATCATGGATTTTGCGCCAGCTCAAACATCGATGCAGAGCCATTATGATGCCACAATTATCGTATTCACCGAACTTGTGCCAAATTGACCTTTTCATCTTACCAAAACTGAAAACACCTTTTCATAGGTCTGCGATTGGGGAAATAAAAGAAAAATCATATGAAAACCTTTCAGAAGTGCTTCGAGGATTAGACCTATATCGAGGATTGGACCTATATCGATGATTGGACCTATATCGAGGATTGAACCATATATATAAAAAATATGACCCCTATTTCCGACATGGTACGCAATAAATCATCTTTCATTATTCGTTTTTGGAATTTTTCCGAAGACTTTAGACAAGTATTTTGCTGTACCACTTAAGCCTAACCGCCTTATGTTGCTCAAGCGGAACTGCCATGGCCAGTTTTGGCGAAGAAATCGATGGACATTTATTTGTCGTAACCATAATCTTGTCGTAACCACCTACGCAGCACGAAAATATTCACAAGACACTGTAAACAACACAACACATGGTCGTACGCCAACCCTTCTGAGTACGTTTGTACTACAAAATATCAATCATTATGATATACAGGTCAGATGTCCCCAAGCAACACTAAGTTTTGTCTGGACCAGGAATGTTAGTAGACCTATTAGCGGAGTTGATACTTCAACGTCTTCGAAAATGTTCACAAGATACTGTAAAAAACACAACACATTGCCGTACGCCAACTCTTCTAAGTACTTTTGCACTACTCAGACAGGTCAGATGGTCCCAAGCAACACTAAGTTTTGTCTGGATCAGGAAAGTTAGTAGGCATGTTAGCGGACACAATAGAGTAGACACTTCAAGGTCCTCGAATATTATTCCTCTCATCTTTGGATTCTCATGGATTAGATCAAATCGAAAATTCGCGCTTTGTGAGTTTTATATGTATATATGTTTTTTCATATGTTCGCCATTATGAGGATCTTGATCTATATTTAATAAGAATTTCAGTAGACAAAATATTAACTAAAACGAATCTTCCATTCATGTTGCAATAAGTCAGTGTGAAATCCGTTAGATTGTTCGAGGGCCTCAAATAGTGTTTAGATGGGTCATATCCGAATCACAAACAAACTTTAATTTCATAGAAAAAAATTGTTACCAAGTTTATGTATAAATCAAAAATCCTTTGAATTAAGCAAAAAAATCTGAAAAAAATCTGGAGTAATAACTCATTACATTTAATTAATTATGTCCCTATGCAATTATACATCTCAATATTCGGTATGTTAAAGGATCTGTTTTACACTATAGAATATTTTTTTCAAAAACCATCATTATTATTATTTGAATTATTCTCATTATTGTCTTTAATTAAATTAACCACACACTCACACACAAGCCTGCCTTTGAATGTCCTCAATTCGAAGCACAAACCGCATTAGCGGCCTTAATGTCCTTCTCTAATTTCATTAATTAAACATTAAATATCTAAATGGACTATAATTATCTATTTTAAATCAACATCATAAAATGGTTTTATAATTATCGCAAACACGACCGATATTTGTTATCAGATTATAGCGAAAAACTCTAACGAAATGGAAACTTGCAGGCGACTGGCCAAAAACACAAGCCAACAGGCCGCCAACGACAACAAAAACATTTAATTTGTTTATAGAATGACATAATCGCACGACAATATTGGCAACAATTAGTTCTTATATTTACATAGTCATACATTTAGACGGTAATCACCCGGCAAACGAATAAAAACGAAAACGGGTTAAAAACGAACGAACATGTGTGCCGGTCATGTCCAACAAAGATTCATATTATTCATTAAATGACAGGACATTTCAAAAGTGATTTAATTAACAGAAATTGCATTCAGGCACGCATTTAAAATTTACAAAAAAAGAACGGCAAGTTCTTTACTGGCCCTTCTTTTTTAAGCTTTTTTTCCTATGCAACAGCCTGGCGTCTGGTAGCAACACGTGTACACGTTTACATGTTGTCAACTTTGTTTAATAAAGAAAAAACACAACGACAGGTTTTTTGTTGTTCCCCATATCAGCGCATTTTCCTCCGCCTCTTCCCTTTTTAATAAGAGCAATTAGCAAAACGAAAATATTTTTTAGAATGAAATCATTTGAAAATTAAAACTAATTATAGAGTAATTTTCAATGCAACACACATACATGCATACACACATGGAAAAAACAGGATATTCACGCATACCAACATGCATGCATAAGTGGAGCTACTAACTCCGGACTGAACTTTACACAAATGCATTGTAGTCTAGGAAATTTGTAATTAAAAACTAAAAATAAGACTTGGGATTTAGTCGAACCGAATTATAAGGACCTTTAAATATTCTCTATGGCTAAAATTAAAAATAAATTAGAATTAAAAATAGTATGGACTTTCAAAAATATTTTAGAGAATTCTCAAATATGGACCTTCAGATATTTGCCTTAAACATCAGGATTATAGTTCAAACTGATCCTCAGGAAATATTTTTAAAATATCCCCGAATAAAAAAAAATCGGAGTGAGTAAAGCATTATCGCATTCACATTGTTTAGATTATCAGTTTGTTTTTGACTAATGAAAATGGTTAGTCTTGTTTTGGTGTGCTCTTCGATTTTTATATTCAAATTTTTAATTTCTTAATCAGAACTTAATTTTTTTTTAAGATATCGTACTTCCTAAAATCATTAAAAATATAGTCTCAAAATATTTGACGAATACGAAGGCTAATATATATATTTTTTGACCATTGCAACATTAATTATGCAAATTTTATTATGGCATAAAAGTTGCCGCACAGTAAACCGCACTGATTTGACGTACGACCATGTGCTGTGTTGTCAACAGCAACTTGAATAATTAAATTGCCAAAATTTGGCCTTGTTAGATTTTCTCCATTATTTCAAAGAAATTTGCAAAAAGTACTATCGGGGTGCTTCAAAATACGTTCAACAAAGATGACAAATAATGGATCTAGGCGTGTGAACGGGTCTTCGAGTAAAATCCAACGATAACTTTTGGCGGAAGACAAATGGTGTCTATTCCTTCGACAAAACTAATCACGTGAATAGTGTGTTTTTTGAAAAACGTAGGACAGTTAGTTCTGAGTAGGAAAACTTGAAAGGAAGATGAATTATGGTTAACCAAAACAATAAGAGCTTACGAAAATCGGCTCAAATCGGAGAATTGTTTACCGGCCTAAACGAATTTAAATTCTTGGGAGAGAAATATATAGAACAAGAAAGAAATTTTTGATATAGGTCTATGTTTGGGCATGACGATAACCCGCCATATTCCGTATTTTGAGTCCAAATCTTCCAAAAATTAAAAATTTTGGTCGATCTTTGATATAGCCCCCATTTGAAGGTCCTGCTTGTACATTTCAAGGTCCCAGCTCAAATTTCAAACCTGAGTTGTTGCCGTTTAATATATTGTTTTCTACTGGCAGCAAGTTATCATATAAATTTCCTAGACAATTTTATAGGTCTCCATAAAATATAGAATTTTTTTCTATAACATTTTATAAGTCTGGGATGCCTGCTTCTATACAATTTATCTATACTAATAAAAGAGTAAAGTGATTGACTGACTGACTGATTGACTGACTGACTGATTTAACGATTCATCAACGCCCAGACGAAACGGCTGAAGCTAGAATCTTGAAATTTTGGGTGAGGGTCACTCTTGGCCCAAATGTGACAGATAAGGCGGGGTTTTTGGAAATTCGTACTAGAAGGGTACGAAAAGTACTAAAAAGTACTAAATATGATATCATTTGTATTTGGCGAACCAGTAGAGCTAGAACTCTGAAATTTGGATTGAGGGTCACTGATGGAGTGTAGGATAGATGTACCAAAGGGTTTTTGAAAATTCGAACTACTACTATCCGAAATGTACTAAATTTGGTACAATTCTGTAGCATGAGAACGGATAGAGCTAAAAACTTGAAATTTGGAATGCGAATTAGGGTTGGGAAGTAGGGTCGATATAAGGAGATGGTTTGAAACCGTGTACTCATGTGTACGAAAAGTACTATATGGTACTATATTTGGTACAAATTTGATTTGGAGGTACAAATGGAGCTAGAATCCTGAAAATTGATATTAACATTACCGTCGGAGTATAGGATTGGGATATGTACGTAGTTTTGGAAATTTTTTACTTATGAGTACGAAAAGTACTAAATCGTACTATAATTGGTACAATTTGGATTTGGGTGAACCGATAGAGCGGGAACAATAAAATTTGGAGTCAGGATCACTGTAGGGATGTAGGATTAGGGTCAGGATTCAGTTTAAGAAAATAATACTTATGGGTACTAAATGGTACTAAATTTGGTACAATTTGAATTTTAGGTGAACCAATAGAGCTAGAATCATGAAATTTGGAGTCAGGATCACTGTTGTGGTGTAAGATTGAAATATGTAGGAAGTTTTAGAAATTTGTACTAATGTGTACTAAATTTGGTACAATTTAAATTGTGGGTGAACCGATGGAATTGGAATCCTGAAACTTGGATTTAGGGTCACTGTGGGGGTGTTGGTTTGAGTTAAGTAGGAAGTTTTGGAAATTCGTACCACTGTGTACTAAATTTGGTACAATTTGAATTGTGGGTGAACCGATAGAGTTGGAATCCTGAAATTTAGATTTTAAAGTACTGTGGGGTGTTGGTTTGGGTTAAGTTGGAAGTTTTTGAAATTCGTACTAAATGGTACTAAATTTGGTACAATTTGAATTTTAGGTGAACCAATTGAGCTAGAATCATGAAATTTGGAGTCAGGATCATAGTTGAGGTTTAAGATTGAGATATGTAGGGAGTTTTAAAAATTTGTACTAATGTGTACTAAATTTGGTACAATTTTAATTGTGGGTGAACCGATGGAATTGGAATCCTGAAACTTGGATTTAGGATCACTGTGGGGGTGTTGGTTTGAGTTAAGTAGGAAGTTGTGGAAATTCGTACCACTGTGTACTAAATTTGGTACAATTTGAATTGTGGGTGAACCGATAGAGTTGGAATCCTGAAATTTAGATTTTACAGCACTGTGGGGGTGTTGGTTTGGGTTAAGTTGGAAGTTTTTGAAATTCGTACTAAATGGTACTAAATTTAGTACAATTTGAATTTTAGTTGAACCAATTGAGCTAGAATCATGAAATTTGGAGTCAGGATCATTGTTGAGGTTTAAGATTGAGATATGTAGGGAGCTTTAAAAAGTTGTACTAATGTGTACTAAATTTGGTACAATTTGAATTGTGAGTGAACTGATAGAGTTTGAATCCTAAAACATGGATTTAGCATCACTGTGGGGGTGTAGGTATGTAGGAAGTGTTGAAATTTTGTATTACTTTGTACTAAATTTGGTACAATTTGAATTGTGGGCGAACCGATAGAATTGGTATCTTGAAACTTGGATTTAGGATCATTGTGGGGGTGTAGGATTGGGGTATGTAGGAAGTTTTAAAAATTCGTACAAATGTGTACTAAATTTTGTACAATTTAAATTTTTGGTGCACCAATACAGCTGGAATCCTGAAATTTGGAGTTAGGGTTACAGTTTCAAAATAGTACCAAATGTGGATTTGAGTAAACCGACAGAGCTAGAATCTTGAAATTTGAAGTTAGGATCACTGTCGGGGTGTAGTATTGAGCTATGTAGAAAGTTTTGGACATTCGTAATAATGTTTACTAAATGGTACCAAATGGTGGTTAGGATCACTGTTGGGGGGTTCGAATGGGGTATGTAGGAAGTTTTGGAAATGTGTACTAAATGGCACTAGATTTGGCACAGTTTGGATTAAAAGTTAACCGATAGAGCTGAAATCTTGAAATTGAGTAATAAGGTTTTCATTGGATTGCATGATGTAGGTAGTAATGCAAATTTGTACCTATGTGTATTAAATGGCACTAAGTTTGAAACAAATTGGATTTAGGCGAACAGATAGAATCCTGAAATTTGAAATTAAGATTGGGGTATGTGGGAAGTGTTGGAAATTCGTATGTTAATGTAGGAAGTTATGACAATTTATATATTTATGTTTACTAACTGGTACTTAATTTGGATTTGGGTGAAGCTATATTTGAAATTTAACTAAATGACACAAAATTTTGTATAGTGCTTGATTTATTTTAAGAGAACATTGGGACCAAACGGTTTTAAAAGTGTTAATATTGGTTGGTATTGGGTTTTAAATACTTCCCACATTCGCTGACGAAGTAGCGGGTATATGCTAGTTTTCTATAAAATTTAAAAGGTCTCTATGGCCAATGAAAAATATTTTCTATAAATTTTGAAAGGTCTCAGAGGCCTATGGACAGCCCTCGGAAGCCTATGAAAAGCTTACTATAAAATTGTATAGTCCATCGAAGCCTATGGACAATTTTCTATAGAATTTTATAGGAATTTAATTTTATCATATAAAAATACGGACCGACTTTATGTCAACCTCATGGTGGGGGGAATAAAATAATGGACCCTACTACACTTATAGATGTTTTTAATTGTTTTTTATCTAAAAATTTGCTATTAGTTTTTGGATAATATGATAAGGCTCTTGCCAATATTATACTAAAAAATGTTTATATTTTTTTTCATAATTTACCAACAGTATTCGTTTATGTTTCTTATAAAATCAAAAGCCAAATATACTTTTCTTTATGTAGTGTATACAAATACTGAAAAAATGTGTGTTAAAATGCCAACATGCAGTAATAAACATGAAAGTCACATTAGAGCTTGTCCACCAAACATTCATACACGTTATTTTTCATTTTTAATAGAAATTGTAGGTCGTTGCATTCGTTTAAATAAAATTTTAATTTTTTAACAAATTTAGCCATTTTGATAAAATTATGGTCTTTGTACGTCGTTATAGCTGCTTTGTTTATTAACTTGATTATAGTATATATATTGGCCAGAGGACTAGAGAATAGCGGTGGTTGGGACTTTGCATGTCCGGCACTATTTTGAATTTGAACAATTTAACCGAAATTTAATGCACTCTGAATTGCTTACAAAACTAACATGATTTTGACGTGCTGCTGATAGCATTGGAAATTTTATGTGTGTTTTAAATATTTAATTTCTATTGACATGTGTTTTTAATTTTGCGACCTGTTTTTTAATAGATAACGAGGTCATATTTATGGTGACCTATTTTAAAAATTAAATTATACATTTCATTATTTTATCTTTTTCTCTTTAACAGATGAGGAATTATCGCACAAGGATAATGTACGCAAATATGGCAATACAAATCAAACCCTAACACCACGCCACACCATCGATGCCATATTGGGTTTGAAAAATCGCCAGCATATTAGCAGTAGTGAGAGTAAGTATTTGCAAAATGTTGTTTATTACAATTTATAATTTGAAAATATATTTGTATTTATATCTTTAAATCAAATTAATTTTTAGACGCGTCAAAAGTCATAAACCACTTTTCGACAACACCTTTATTTATTATTTGTGTGGAACATTGGGCGTTTTGAAAACCAACAACAAGAACGAGAAAGTAATCATTGCGAAAATCAAATCAAACTTTTGTTACAAGTCATACCAATGCCAACCAATGTATTACAACTTGATTTGACAAAAAGCAAAAAACTTCCCTAACATACAAAAGGCTTAAAGGTTGTTGTCTAACGTGACATCACCATGTGGCACCAGACACATGATTACACCCTGCCACAAAAAATTGAGTTTATATTCTTATATTAAATTTTTCATTCCGTTTGCAATACCTCAATATAATAACCGAATATCCCATAAAGTATGTTAATTTTTGATCAGAAAAGTTCCATGTTTTCCCCATACCAATGAAATTTGTTCTATAAAATTGTATAGTCCCCAAAGCTCTATAAAAATTTCATAGGTTTCGGGTGCCGGGTGAAAATTTTTCTAAACAAAATGTATAGGCCTCCTTTTTAAGAAATATTATAGGGCTCGACGACCTATGTATAATTGTATAAGGGACCAATGAAATTTTTTATGCAATTTTATAGGCCTCAGTGGTCTATGAAAATTTTCCATTGGCCTCGGAGGCCTATGAATAATATTATATAGCCTATTAAAAATGTTCTATACAATTATGTAAGGACAATTTTCCATAAAATTTTAGGCCTCAGAGGCCTTGCAAATTTTTCTATAAAATGTTATAGGATTCGGAGGCCTATGAAAAATATTCTATAAAAGTATATAGGCCTCAGATGCCTAGGAAAATGTTTCTAAACAATTTTATAGGCCTAGGATTTTAATTTTTTTTTGTATTTTCTAAAATTTTATAGACCTATGAACAATTTTATATATAAAATTGCAAAGGCCTAGGAGGTCAATGAAATTTTTTCTTTGAAATTTTATAGACCTCGGAGGCCGATGACAATTTTTCTGTAAACTTATATAGGCCTCGGAGGCTTGCGAAAAAAATTACTATTACATTTTAGAGACCTCTGAGTCTTATGAATTTTGGTTTTTATATTTTCTTTAAAATTTCTATAACATTTTAGAAGCCTCAGAGGCCTATGAACAATGAAAAATTTTGCATAAAATTATATTTCTGAAATATGTTTTATAAAATACTATAGGCCTCGAAACATTTTTTTATTAAATGTCATTGACCTCGGAGGCCAATGGAAAATTATATATAAAAAATTGAAGGCATTGGAGGCATACGGGAAATTTTCTGTAAAATTTTATAGGGCTCGGAGGCCTTGAAAATTTTTCTATAAAATTGAATGTTTGTTAAAAAAACATTCAATATTGGTTCACTCTTTAGGGTTGGTCCTAGTCAAGCTAGTGGTGTAGGGTAAACTATGTTCGTCCCGGCCGAACATAACGACGTTTTTGCTCCTTCTCTACTCCTTGATTTTGTCTAAACAAGACACAGAATTTATATATAATTCGGTTAAACAATCATTTTCATAAAACCCATGGCAAACTTAAATAACTAGAATGCAATAAAAACGCCCATTTAAAACACTTTCTTCAAACAAAAAAAATGTGTAGTTAACCCTCTACACAATTTTTTTGATTGATAGATTACGAAAATGCAATCAATTTTTATTTCGTGGATGATTTTAACACCACAAAAAACGGAAATGGATTAACCTAATCCAAAGACCTATCAAGGTGTGAGTGTCTTATCTCTTTAAGGCTATCATTTTGGATTTGAGAAAAAAAACACAAAGTTTAACAAAACTACACCTACTTGAGCTAAAACTTTTATTTCTCTTTACACATTGTTCCCTTCATTTTCGCTCTTGCAATAAATCCTTTTTACCATGTTCTTGCACAATATTCATAATTTGCACGCCCTTCGTTTCCTCAATTGCTTTCTTTGAAAAAATAGAAATTGTGAATCTGGAAATTTTGTGGCGCTAACTTGTTATTTTTCCTACAACTCCCCCTCTGCTCTCCCACTCTTTCATTTCCATAGTGGTGAATATTTAAATTGTATTTTTCCTTATCGAATTTGTAATCGTTGGTGGTGGTGGTGGCAAGACATGAACCTTATGTGATTATGATTACGTGACATTTACGATTTCGTTTGTTGTTTTTGTTTTTTTATTTGGTTCTATCCTGTTCTCCTTATGGTTGTTGCTACTGCAGTTGTTTGATTTCCATGATTTTGTCCTCCCCTTTGTCACGTTAGCAAATTTATGAATTGATGGGGCCAGTCAGCCTTTTACACAATTCACGGCAGCCAATTTTGATATTTTTGTTTGCCAAGCATTTGTCAAACGTTAAATTTATGGTGTAATGCCAAAATAATGATTTCTAATGAAAGGTTACAAAATGATTAAATCACAGGTGTGTGTGTCGTCACCGACAAGGTGGGTAGCGTTCCTAGCTAGTTAGCAATGAAATCAAGATCTATATTTTGTGCTTAGTACATGTCGGAAAGAAACGGGAATTCTAAGGAAATGTTTATTTGGAAGAAAACAAAAAGAAGAATGGAAGGTTGTAATTTGTCCTTGTTAGGAAAGAAGGTTTTTTTTTTTGGGGGGGACTTTAGTTTTATATAAGTTTTTTTAACCAAAAAATGTAATATTATAAAGATATTTATATTCGATTTTTTTGCTTCCATTTGATAAACATTGAACAGGTTTATAACCGATCATTTTAAATTATTAGTAAAGTTTACACTGCTATTTTCTTTCGCATTCTATTCAGATGCAAAATCGATCCCGTAGAATTGCTTTATAAATACATGTATTTTTGGGGAATCATCGTATTCTCAGAAGGGAAAGTGCAAATAGTTATTAGTAAATCAATATCCGAATCCAATCGAATGTGAAGTATAGTATATCAAAATTTATTGCGGATGTGAAAGTACCTATAAAAGACAAAACTTCCCTATTGTTTTTATGAACAAAAAATCCGATTTCCATTGAATAAAGAGTTTCTGGTCACAGTTTCCTTCAATCATGTATGAAGAAGGTGGTAATTTTTGGCTTAAGAGTACCTAGTATTGTTTGAAGTACCAACATGTGTTTTGTTTTATAGCAATTTGAAAAACCAATTCCTTAAAACTTCTTTTGATCATGGGTTTACATACATTAGTAGAATAGGATCCGAACTCTATTTTCTCAAACGTACATTTTGACGTACGAATATATTGTGTGTTGTTTACAGTGTTTTGAAAAATAAGACATTGATAATATCGTATCTGGTGACAACTCATGCATATGAACCCGAAACTAAGTAGCAATCAACCCTACTAAATTCAAAGAAAGCTGTTCGTGGAAGAAGTATTTCGAAGAAAAGTGTCGCATTTACCATCGCAAAATAAGTCATGTGAAGATTGTACTGCTCGACCAACTTAGAAGTGCTGGTAGAACGGACAGGAAATCAATTAGGCACCACATAATACAGGGCAGAAATAATTTGTTCTTTAAAAAATATATTTTTGCAATGAAAATGTTCATATTGTACGACACTTTGGTACAATATGGTGCCCTCGACTTCTTCTACCCAGTATCCAAGTCTATGAATGCTAAATAGGTATTGTACAGTATATAACCAATTGTCTTTATCTATGAAAAAAAAAAACAGTGAGCGGAGCAGTATAGTCACAACTACCACGGAACTCAAATTTTCTGCGGATGTATATTCCGAGCCTGGGCAATAATTCGTGATATTTGCACCCTCTTGCCCGATTAGTGGTAAACAGCAACTCTTCCTCAAACTGACATATTTTCCGAATATTACGAGTATTCAGTACAGCTATTGTCCAGATTCCCTTCACCGTGGGTTGTGTTGTGATGTTCGGCTTTCATTTGTGGTCTATAGATCGACTCGATAATAACACAAAAAAATTAAGTTTTCGGTCCACTTCATTCCAAAATTATTATCTGATCATCACCGAAAATTATAGGCGTTGTCCTTGACCATAACTGGAACCTCATGGAACATTTCAAAGCGATCAGAGCTATAGTTCCGCTCTCTAGAGTTAAAATGGGTTACTAAATAATATACGAATACGGAGATCAGAGATCAGAGATGGTCCGTCAGAAACAGTGACGTAAATGACATACATTTTCGACGTATATTACATACGTCAGAAACGTCGGAAACCCACCCAAAACCATTAGGTTTTTGACAAAATACCTATTTCCATTAATGAATTTGGAAATTACGTATGCTTTACTGAAATCCATACAAAATTTCAAAAAATTTTTCTCTAAAAAGTTTAGAATTTTGTATTAGTTCTAGTAAGGAACAGACAGATTTATGTAAAAATAATATGTATTTTTGAAAATAACGGTATATGGTAATAATATTCGAATAAATTACGTTTTCTACATTTACTACATTTTACACAGGTATATGACGTTTTCGACGTTTACACCTTTTTGACAATCGAAAACCTAAAAATTCGTCACACGGACCATCCGGAGATACCTGTAAATATTTAGGTGTAACTCCCACATCCGAGCACATACAACAATATAATTGGTATTAATTTAAAGGTCAACCACTCCTCTTGAATATAATATAAACTTCTCGGGTCTATGTCCTTCAGGGGTAAATATATACGCTATAGAATACAAATGTTGTCATTTTTCACACAAAATTTCACGATGTTTGGGCCATAATTGCGGCCTCTGGAGCGACCAGAAAAACCGACAAAAATTTAGTATTTGGTCCATTTCATCCCCTAAATATTAATCGATCTTTCCCAAAAACAATAGTGGTCTTCATTGGCCAGAACCCATCCTACATGCAAAATTTAGATCGACTCAGCTAGTCGAGATACGACGATCGGTATACTTAAAGGTGGGTCTAGGACCAATATTTCGCGGCGTTACAAACTTTTGGGGCTGCACAAAGCTATAATACCATGACAACATAGTTGTGTAGGGTATAATTAATTAACAAAAATAAAACACATTTAAATTTAATTTTGACTTTTTTTGAAATGCACTTTAAATGTTGGCAATTCATTAGTAGTTATTAAAGAACACCAAAATGTCTTATCCAATATTTGATCAAACACTCGAAAAAGGGGGTATATGGAAATATAATCGTCATGAACACCAACTCATTTTGAGCTTTATTAGCTGTCAATTTGTTTTTATTTCTGAATAAACAAAAAATAAATGACAGCTTAAGGTTGGCAGGCCACGAGTCCATTAGTAGAGGATATTCTTAACAATAACACTAATCTTTGTTAGAATCTTTGTGGTCTTTAAGATGTTACGAAAAAAACGCATCTTCATTCATCGTCTTCGTAAGCAAGCTAGTCACCTAGAGTCATCGCCGCCACCGCTGCTTCTTACCATTGTTAACATCATGATAAATGCTTTTGTTGGCGTTGTTGTTATTTTACTAGAATTTCTTGTTAATGTATTTCGGATACATACCATCATAACAGAGCGCTACTAATTGGTTTCAATACGCCACACATTTACGTTCGCTTTTAACGTGTCTTTCTTCATTTACTTGAAGTTTTTGCCTCGATGTCTGATCTTTGGATTTATTCAAACTGATTCATTGAATGATTTGATTCGTTTCGTTTCGTCTCGTTGTTGATTGTTGTTTGCGTTGAAGCAGGCGGAGGAAGTTATGAGAGGGCATTCTATAAAATTATGTTATTCTTCGGTGTGTGTGTGTGTGTTCATGCCCAAGTATTTTGATTGACAGTTTAATAAGGCTTGTTTGACTTTCGGATATTATTAAATATACATTTGTAAGCACTTAATAAGTTTTAAGTGGTTATTAATGCCGATTAATTGAGTATTGACCAGAGGCGTAGTGGTAATTCAGATTCAATGAATTTGTTGTTGTATTAATAAAATTTGGCATAAACTTTTTTAATTTTTTTAAGTTTATTAGACACTTGCAGTAAATAAAAGAGAAGTTTTATGCTTGGTACAAAAGAGATGCAGATATTTTTTGGACATCCGATTCTGAACACTTTACTGATTTTATGTTTTATACTTAGAGCAACAAACATTTTCTCAAAAATTTCGAAACGTCTAATACTGTCCAATATATTCATATCATTAGTTCGCTTCGTGGATGTGGTGGACTCAATCCGATTTTATTTACGATTACAACGTTGAAACCAGATCTCAATTATCATTATCACCAAGTTCAGTCGAATTTAAAGGAAGATTATGCTCTCTGTATACTGGATCAGCATATCGCAACTAATCAGCAATATGAATGAAGCTATCCTGCAAAATGTACCAGAGATTCGCCGCATTATACACACGAAGGGACTGTAATTTGGCAATATTGTAGTGTAAACCAGTTTTGCCAACAAGACTGGCGACCATTTGTTTCCAAGATTCCAATATTTATTTAGTTGGATTTTAACGTCGTCAAAGGCATGGTCGATTGCTGTTTCGGATTCATACACATAGATCCATGATTTGTTACCTACGACGATAAACGTATGTTACTGTTGTTCCTGTAGTATCTAAGGAAAGCTTCTATTTTTAACTCAATGGCTTTTTCGAAGTGGCTGTAATTTATCACGTCTCTCTAAATATTAGGTTGGGGAAAAAATCCATTATTTTTATATGAACTATTTGACTTTATTTAACATGCTTCGGAATATCCGATTTGGGCCAAATGCATATTTGACCAAATGCTGGTTTGACCACAGTTTTGAGGCGCTTCACCGCTCTTTGCCCATGATCTTTTTCGCACAGGGTTATCTTATGTGATCCATTACCCATCTCCAGTTACCATCCGTTTATGAAATGGGTCTATCTCATTCCCTTTGGCCAAGACTTCTTCACATAAGTATTACAAAAACTAGTCCATTTTTTTACATAGCCCCGTCCATTTTTAGGTATTTTGATGCTCCAGGATGCAGTTCCCATTTTTTGTGTGTTGAAGGGCCTAGACGAGTTGTTTACTCAGAGAGTATACAATCTACAAACATACGCATTACAATTTAGCTATAGTTTTTGACATAGCTCCTATTTAAGATTTTAGGTATTTTGTATGTACACCACGTTTTGGAGGATATAAAAGCTGAGCCTGACCGACCTTAACGACGTTTTTATTTTTTGAAACGAAAATAAATTCAAATAATATCACTTTTTTCAACTCCAATTCCGTCAGCAGTAAGACCTTTCTTTTTGACCTTTCAAGTAGACATGAAAGAAAATCGTATTTTCCGACATCATTAGCAGTCAAATGATCTCGATATTGATCTATAACATTCATGACAAAACATTTCATGCAATTCTTTTGGGTCCATTTATTTTTCCCTTGGGGTCAATTCATGGTTTAGGGTTACGTCTTGTAATGTTAACAACATTGTTTAGACAAACGCCGCTTAATTTGACATTAATCGTGTCAAAATGATGATTTGGCATAATCTTAACATTTTCTTCCTTAAGATGGGTCTTTTTTCACTCTCTTTCCCTATCTCCTCTACTTTGGAAATGGTGTGGGGAAAAATACAAAAACAAGTTTATTGCCTTTGTTTCCGTCATTGTTGTAAAAGTGACAGTAATCCTGATATCGGTCTGTTGGTTGTTGCATTATCATTAGCCGAAAAATGAAAGAAAGAACAACAAAAAATACAACACTTTGCTGGTGTTGGAAAAGACCAAAGATTTGGATGCGATTGCATTCGATCAACATAAAGTGTTTTTTTGGGGAAGGCAGCAAAGGAAAGGAAAATAAAGAAAGAGAAAAATAATAAAAAGGCATCAACGGCGTCGGCGGCAAACTTAATTGAAATGTTATTAGTTGCTAATACTTTACAAGAGAGGCACACACACAAAAAATAACTCACAAAGGCCAAAATGAGTGGCGCACACCAAACATGCTTCATGGTTGTTTTGCCACTCTCCACAAGAAAACGAAGAACCGCAGTCAGAAAAAAGTGTTAAATCATGCTTTTATTAATGGTCCATATAATCATTCCGAATCAACCGCCCGACCGACCGACCATTCAGGGAAAAACATATGTTTGGCCAACCAAGCAATAACAACATTTTGACAGCTGCAACTATTATTTGTGTGAGTCGATAGATGACTATTACTGGAGGTTGATTGAATGGCTGGCTGGCTGACAATGTCCCCCCTTCCCCCATCCCTCTTCAAAGATGATGGCATAGGAAATGTATTTCTAATTAAAGTATTTAGCCTTTTTTGTTTTGTTGTTATTATGGCTATTGTTTTTCAGAATAATTTTTATGGCATAAATTCCCCTTTGTCGGTCAATGTAGATTGAAATGGAATGATCAGGTGGTGGTGGTGGGCGTTCAATTTGTTTGATATTTTTCTGTCATTTTACTAATTGGGGTTGGAGGGAAACAGGTACAAAATAAATTCCAATCATTCATAGAAATATTTAAATATTTAACAATCAATGAACAAGATCTACAAGTAAAAGGCAGGAACGGAGTTTACACTTTCTACAATAGGGGTCAAATTCGATAGACAATGATTTGGATCTGTATCGTCTCGTAATGCTATGTAAATTCATAATCGCCCTAAAACAAGCTAGATGCAAAACGTGTCAGAATTTCGTAAGAACAAACAAACTGTTTAGTAACCAAATAGGTGTCATTCATACGATAAAAAATAATTTTGTATAGGTTGAGATTAATTTATAACCTATCAAGGTCCCAATAGCATTTGTCACCAAAAAGGCTACCATTTATGTATCGGTTCGTGTTTCTGGAGAATTATAATACATATCTTTCAATCATATGTATTTTGAAAACAGTAGGGTTGGTCCACTCTCAAGTCCTTTAATAACCGCGTTTTCTAACACAATGTGAGGCCTCATCCTGACCGATTTTAGGAATATCTATGTTTCTAGACTAGACATGCTACCCATATACCGTAACTGAGGGTCGATGGTTAAACATATGTTCTCTTTTTTCTCTTTATGTCAGTCGTTTTTAATAGTCAATTCTCTGTTACGCTCAGACACATTGGCTCTCAATTCATTTTTGCCCAACACTGTTCTACACTGATTCTCAAACATTTATGCATTTTAAGAAATAAAATTCCTCTCTTCGGAAATTTTATTGTGGAAGGTCTATATTTTGACGTAACTCTCGTATTTGAACGTCCCGACTTATTTCTTTTTTTATGGTCCTACTGGAATTTCCTATAATTTGCATTTTCCGAGCATAAATTCTCTTGGTAAAAAATATTTTACGTATCTCCATGTTTTGAGAGGATTCCGCATAGGGTTCCTGATCGATTTAAACAATGATCATAGCCTCATTTTTAAACCGAGGTGTCTGTAATTAAGGATATAGCATAAATTCTCTTGGTAGAAAATATACTATGTATCTCCATGTTTTGAGAGGATTCCGCATAGGGTTCCTGATCGATTTAAGCAATGATCATTGCCTCATTTTTAAACCAAGGTGTCTATAATTAAGGATATCCCAATTGAACATTTTTATTACAACATTTATACTAGCCTCATTTTCAAACCGAACTATTTGTAATTTGACACAAATGTAGGGCTTTAATTTTTAATATAGGTCTATTATTGACGTAGTATGTGGCCGTTCTGAAATTTAAAGTCCTAGTGACATTACAATCACATATTGTATACTTCGAAGTTATTTCTCAGAGGATAAATCTTCATAAACGAAATATTGCAATATGGCTCCAGGTTTAAACATAGCCCCATTTAAGGTTCCTTCGATATTAAAAATTTTGAAGTTATTTTGTCATTTTCAAATGATGTTCAACTAACTCTATATTTTGACATGACATCCATCTAACAGATGCACTCTATATTAGATTTTGCGAAGGACCTAGCGAAAGACCTAGGAATATCCGATAGAAGCTCCTTGATATTTTAGTTTATCAGATGATAAACTACTTCTTTGCTAAAACAGGTTCAACATCGATTCGTGTTTTTAATCTAAATTTGACAGGACCTTGACAGCTTTAATATATCAATGCCACCGATTTCAACCGGATTATCTGTAATATCGGTTCTCATTGGGTAGTAAATCTTCCTTTCACAAATTATTAATATTGATCTTCGTTTTTTAGATAGCCCCCTCCCAAAATTGAATTCTCATTGGGTATAAAACCTTCCTACCAAAAACAATCAATTTGGTTTAGGCCTCATGTAACGCTACCCCCATTATTTGGAATTATGAGCACGATTTTAAAGCGAATTTTATATAGTTTGTTATTTTAGATTTTTATTGAATGTCCAATATTCCTAAAAAAACTGTGGCATAGCCTCCCAAAAAAATCCCTATCGATTTTAAGGATTTTGAGATTTTAAGTATTTTGAATATCTACCTCATGATAAAATTTTCGGCCTGGCCGACCTTAATGATATCTTTCGCTGCTTTATCTCTTCTTATAAATTATCACGTTGTTAATAACAAAAGAATTCTTTATTAAAAACAGCTTCTGCATTGGAAGAAACATTGTTTCTTTTTTTGCAAAAATAACAACAAAATTATAACAATGTTTATGTTGAGTATTTTAATTTTGTATTGATGTCGGTCTGTTGATACATTTGTGTTTCTCTCCCTCCCTCTCCCTCTCCAACTCCTGCTCTTTCGTTTTTTTGTGTTTTTTGAAAATTATAAATTATATAACTCAGCAGGTTATGGTTTGAACAAATTAAACGCTTTAATAATATAATTAACTGGAAATTATGATGAGAATTAATTGTATATAACCACAACACCATTCAACCACTATAGACAACGGCAACAACAACAACGCACACACTCAATTAATACAGCCATTGAATAGACAAATTCCACACCATACGACGTACCCCTTCAGAAGATAAAACAAATTAAGTAGCTCACCTGGAAGCTTTAACCCCAAAAAATAGGCATGACGAATTATAATTTTTAACAATTCAAAGTAAAATTAAATAACAAAAAGAGATGGAGAGAAGACCACACAGGGTCTTTTGAGGTTGCTATAAGGAAGCTGGAAATAGTAGCAGTAGTTTGTAATGGAAAAAATACGTAATATTAAATATGGATAATAAAGGACATAACAATTTACACAATAGTTTATGTTATTTTTTTTTTAATTTAAGAAAATTTAATGAACTCTGACAATGTTTTAGGTTCCGACTATATACCTTTAAATTTGTTCTCCTGTTACTCCATTGGGACATAAAGATTTAACTCGATTTTTATCTTGGTCTTTTGAGGCAATTCTAAGTCGACCTCAGATTCGTGATCCTCGGAGATTCCATTCAATCGTCACTCTGGTTATGCTATAATAACATCGCTCATTTTCTGCAAGACCGGCATAAATCAAAAATCTTGAGACTTCATGTTGTGTAACAAATTTAAATCAATATCTCTTACACAATCTGATTGAAAAGGTGTATAAGTTGCTCTGTTCCTTGCAAGGAGTGAATAAATTAAACACATAAAACTTATTTTATAAAAAAAATATTTTTTTATTATACCCCTATGTTATCTTGCTGCAAATGAGCAATGTAATTAATGGTGCGGCTAATTCATCTCTAAATCTGCTTTTATATTATTCTTGGATTTTCCGGTTCCTCAGCTCTCTGTTACTTAAGGTGATGGGGCAAAATATTATATTTTTGAATACCCGTAGCCTATTTTTAATACCCATAGCCTTTGCGGCTCGTATTACCTTCCTTTTATTTCTTTACAAAAAGGTCATACGTGTAAAAATTAATCGAACTTGAAAACATTAGCCAGCAGAACTATAATTTTAAATCAATAACATATCAATTAATATAACACTATCAGAGACCACTTATTAAGGGTTATATAATATCCTAAACACGAAAGGTAGATCAGCATTTCACCAACCAACCAACGCCATTAGTATTGGTGGCAAGGTTACTTTGTAAATAAAATATTATTCAACAAACCACCCACAACTTTGCATACACACACCGACAGGCAGACACACTCGTCCGCTCACTCACAGACATATCATCAAAATGCAATTACTCAACACAACATAATTATATATTTTTGTCGAAAACTATTAATTGGATTCGAAGTTAAACAATGTAATTGCATACGTCGCTTAAATGGATTGATATACAGAACTTCAGCAACAAGAACTACAATATGGTTGAAAAAGCACCAACAAGGCTAATGGCATAGACGACAGAGGCAGGAATAAGCCAGAAGGACACCACACAAACACACTTACCAAACAAATTGATTACAACTGGAAAAAGTCAATTTGTTAGTGGTTCTTTAAAATAGCTTTTAGTGGAAGTGGGCTAGTAGGGGTGGTGGTGTTGGTGTCAATGTTGTTGGGACAAACACCTTATTTTTTTAGTGGTTTTATATATTCTCCCAGAAAAACAAAAATAATTTGAAGAAATTATTCCTACCAGACGATTAACAACCAACCCACCTTCTATCCCATGCCCTCCCTACCATTTACTCCTTTATAATTTTTAGTTCAGTTCAGTTATAGTCTCGATTCTATAGCCAAGTCTAATGACTTCCTTGCATGTCACATGATACACCCACCGCTCCTTTCGTATTTGCCTTGTGGCAAACAACTTTTCAAAAAGCAAATAACAAACCAAAAAACAAGAATGTAGTAGCCCACTCAATAAACTATAGTTACAGATTTGTAATTTCTACTCCTAAGGGTTTCGGTTTTTTGGGTTGTTGTTTTATTTTCGGTTTATTGCTCTTATTTTTTGTTGTTGGTTCCATAAGTTAATTTGTTATTTGGAGTAGAGTTTAAATTTTATTGAGTCAGGCGTTTTGGAAATTTTTATTATGCCACATTGTAAATATAAAACGGCGTCTAATTGAATGTCATTTAATCGTTAACGCTAAGTAGATATCGTTACAGCACAACGACATTCCAAATACACTGAAAGAAAAATTGAAAGAAGTTGGACAAATAATTTACGAGTTATTATTAAAAAAAAGCAATGCAAAGGTTGTGAAGGGCTGAACTTTTAATAAATTTCAAAATGTGGCCATTTAAGGTAAACGGAGGTTTTTTATCCTCTCAGAAAACGAAATAACAATTAACAGACACAGATAGGAAAATTTGATCAGGAGGTATACATTCGCTTCATTTGAATGTATTCAAAATACCTAAAATCGGTCAGAAGCTTTGTATGGGGGGCTACATCCGGTCAAATTGCTTCAACGAATTTTTAATTCTCTGAGAAAATTTTAATTAAGAACTTCAAAATTTGATTAGTAACTTCAACATACTGAAAATGGCAAAGGACATTTATATCGACCTATTCAATTTTGCCATCTCCCGAAATGGCGACAAAAAAAACCTAAAATGCATAACCTTTATGTGAGGACTAAGGGGTATTTTCTTATCTAAAAATACAATGAGAGTATTAACTAATCATAGATCTAGTCAACGTTGGAATTTGTAGGATTTCGGAATGTTCGAGGACTGGGAATCCTATTTTCCAATATTATGATCTTTAGTTTAATATTTCGTTTTCTCCTTGCACACACTTAAAACGACACATTTTGAAATTCCGAATCGATTTTGGGTATTTTGAATGTGCACCTCACGCTCTAGGAGGATTATCTTGCAACCCATTCGGATTTGAAATAGTTTCCAGAGAAATTATCTAATCGGAGCTTTCTCGAACACACAACTCTGAAAGCTATTACCTCACAGACAACATATATTTCATTTACTTCTCCATTTGTAAAATTACATTTCTCTATTCCTTTTTTTGCCTTTTCAGATGATTCCGATGACGCCACCGATCTTCGTTGTGCCGCCACCAAAACATTGGCACAATTGCGCAACATGGATAATCACATGGCCACATTAATGCAACAACATCAACAACGCAACAACAATGGCAATTTTTCCCTACCCTCACCTAATGGGGCTACTGGTGCCTCACATCCAAGTTCACTGACTGCTGCAGCTGCCATGTATTTAGCTCCACCACCTCCACATCTACATCATTCACAGCAATCACATCTCAGCTATCACAATAGTCTAATGAATTTCCAACAACAACAACACCATTCACATCATCACCAGCAGCAGCAACAACAACACCTCCACCATCAACATTTTCCAGCAACTCCCAATCATCATCACAATGCTGCTCACCTGCATCATGCGAATCTAGGTTCATATAGTGGCAGTTCTCCTGCAGATAATAGAGATGATTTTAATGGCCTCAGTGGCAGCAGTCGTCTGGGCAGCCCCTCCGCCCACATGGCCACAAGTAATGATTATTTGAATTCAATGCATCAAATGGTCGAGGCTAATAATTTATTGAGCAGCAATGATCTGAATTCGCATGCCATGACGCCTCAGACGACACCGCCAACACCTCCCTCCGGCAGTGTCTATCACAGTCATCAACAACATTTGGCTGCATTGGCGGCCCATGCTCAGGCCCAACATGATCACAAAATTGCCAAGTCATCTGGTGGCGGCTCTTCATCAGCGACATCCTCCTCTGTTACGGCGGTGAGTTCAGCAACAGCTGCGGCAGCAGTAATGGTAGCCTCGACAATGGCTAATCAAATGTCGGCAGCGGCGGCTTCCTCTTTCTACAGTGCTAATGGTGGAGCTGGCAGTGGTGGTGGCGTCACCAATCTACACGAATACGATGAGCGTTCAATGTCTTCACTATCGAATGGAGGAGAAATTGATGCTGATATAACCGACGATGAGGAGCCACACGATCACAATGATAGCCATAACATTGATGTTACCTCCTCTTCACCACAATCACCACAAATGACTGCGGCAATGCATAATTTTGGCAATGGTTCAGGTTTAAAGAGGAAATCTAATTCATCGATCTCAAATTACTGTGATGATATGAATTCTCTGACAAATAATAACAATAACAACAATACGAATGATGCCGAGAATTTTTCGAAGTCCCTTATGAATGGTAATGACGGAGGTGGTTATTCTATGAAATCACAATTTGATGGTTCTGTCCGGCCTCGATCATTAGAAGATATGCAAAATCAAAATTTCCCAGTTAATGGAAATTTTGATCAACACAACAATTCATCGGCGGGACATCTATCGGGTCATTCTCAGCAGCAACAAAAACATTTGGAGGAATATGGTCGTAGTATGTCAGCAATGGCGTCTGGTGGCCAAGGTGCTGCTATGAATGGTTCTAATACTGATCAATCGGATCGTTTGAATGATAATGATAGTTTAATGAATGGTAGTTGTGCCTCCAGTGAAGATCTCAATCAAACGAATTCGAGTGAACAGGGTGAAAAAATCACTTCGGGAAGTGATGATGAAGGTATGTAAAGTTTTCAATATATTCCAAAGAATTTTCAATATTGTAAAGTATTCAACAGGGTGGGAACTTAAAAATGTGTACGAATAGAAACTTCTTTCGTTAAATCGGGGTGGGGGTGGTTTGTTGAAGCACTACTGCTTTTAAAAATTGGAGTGAAATGTCGTTTCGGATCGACACTACAATGCTATTTCCAAAAATTTCCCATAGGATTGTCTTTAATTTGGGGTCTTAGAGGTTAAAAACCTCAAAAAAATATTTTTAATCCTGAGCGGAAATGGCCTTAATTTTGCCATAAGCCTATATTTTGTAAAGTTCGTGCATAATTTTACATATTTTTCATCCGAACTCTTATGGAATTTTTTCTGTAATTTACTTTACGGATTATCATTGGTCGTCCACAGGTCTTCCCAGAAATAGTTTAAACTTATAATTAAAAGTTTGTGACATATTTTATTACATTGCTTTCCAGGCCAGGATGATAACTGTTCCAAGAAAAAACATCGCCGCAATCGCACCACATTCACCACCTATCAACTGCATGAATTGGAGCGAGCTTTTGAAAAATCCCATTATCCCGATGTATATTCCCGTGAAGAGCTGGCCATGAAAGTTAATTTGCCCGAAGTTCGTGTACAGGTAAGTGTTTTTTGTTACTCACACTCACAAAAGAAAAAATATCTAAAGATAATTCAACAACATTTTTTTTATTTTAAAACTTCTCAAAAAGGAGTAAAAACAACTCCACAATCACAAAACTAAATAAAAACGGAAATTAAACAATTTCCTTTAACAATTTATTACAACATCAAGAATTACGTTCAATCAGTTTAAATTAGGTGTTGAATAAATATCCAATAATGGTGAGAATTTGGGGGTGGCAGGAGAGGGATACTAACCAAATATCAATGTGAATAACCCAATCAGTGGTTAAGCAGGCAGCAGACCCCTCTTTTTTCTTTATTTAGTCTGACAAAGATTTATGGGCTGATGTTGTTGTTTATTTGGCATAAAGGAAATGCAAATGAAGTTAACATAACTTTGTACAAAATTTAACATTTGAATTCCCCTTAGTATTTTGAGAATTTTGTGAATAATATGCAGGGAAGATACAGTGTTGAAAAAGGATAAAATATATTTTCAATTTTGAACAATTCATTCTCATTTTTCCTCTAATATCTGAAAACAAAAACGGACAAAAAATTTCAAAATAGTATTCAAAAAGTGAAATATTGTTGAATCATAGGATATTCTTACAGGTTCTAATTTTTTAGTTTTCAATTTTGGTTTTATTATATCGTATTGAACCACTGTACCTATTTTCCGCTCGCAATAAATGTTTATTTACTTATTTTTAAGCAGCAGAATATTTGTGATTTATGAAATATTTTTGTCAACAAAAATTGTCTCTTCCTTAACAAAAAAATGAAGTTTCCGGGAAATTCATATCACAATTTATGTCTCAATTTTTGTAAAGCAACACAAAAAATTTATATAGGAAGTTTACGCAAATACAACTTTCTTACCCTTCAAGCTGCAATATATTTTATTGGGTTTCACAAAAAAAAGGAATAAACGAAAATACTTTCATTGCGTTATGAGGAGTGGTAATTTTAACAAAACCTCATAAATTTGTTAAGGAAATATTTTTTTCTTAAAAAATATTTATTTAATTTTGGACATAAAGGGATAATATATTGAAATGTGAGGGGTAAATTTATGTAAAGTGTGGATAACAACTTAAAAAGTATTTCCACTTAAAAAAAATTAATTTTTATGCTTGCAGTCGAAATCGTTTATAACGACACCGTTTTTAAGATATATTGGTTGTAAAGAGTGTGACCAAAAATGTCCAAAAGACGGGAAAAAAAGATCTGCTTTTTGCCGCTTATCTCTACCACTATCGCCGGTGAAACCTCGTTATAAGCGATTTCGACGATATTTTAAATTAAAAATGTTAGTGGGGATATGGAAGGCATAAGATGGTCATAATTATATTTCACGAACCTTCTAACTCATGTTTATAAGTTCTATTTCAATATAATACATTTATATTTCGATCCTAATTGTCTTTCGGAGAAAAAATAAGTTATAGTTAGCTTAGAACGATTCTAAAATTCTCCAATGTGGGTGTCTATTTTCCTAGAGTACACCTAAAAAAATATATATTTTTTTTCACATTCAACTTCATTTCAACTCCAATTTGCCCTTTTTTATAGTCTACTCCAAAAAAACTGCTATTTGTTGTAAGTTTTTTTCTGGTGGTTTGGTGTAATTTATTTTCACGGTTTTTTGTTATATCAAATTTCGTGATTTGACAAATCATTTTTATTGACTAAACATTATCATGGTAAAAGTAACAACGAACGTTGGTTAGAGAAAGGTAGACACATAACAAGCAAAAAACGCAACTAAGTTTTCAAACCAACCAAATTTTTTTACCTTTCACAAAACGAAGCGACTACAATGTCTGCAAATTGTGATGAAGGGGAGAAATGCCACAAAATATAATATTTTTTTGTTAGTTGCTTATGGAATTTTCTTCATACAACAATAGCTGATAAATGTGTGTGAGTGAAAATCATATATAGATTTGAATATGAGTTGGGTATTAGGGTATACAATTCGGTTGAAGATTTTATATTCTTAAAACATTATTATTCGATGATGAATGAAGGGTCCTTAAATATTTAACCTACTTATAGGATATATATAAGGTAGAGCTCATAACTTTTGTAATATATCCAAGATCTACATTTTGTTTTTTTTTCAAAGAGTGAGAAGTCGGCCAATTTTTCGAAATTCCGATTCTCTGTTAAAAAGAGCACCTTTAATGGACATATAGCCAAAACTGACAATTTTCCAAAATTACACCCTAAAACCCCATCTTCTTCGATTGGTAAATAAGATTATTATGGATTTATAGTATGGATTTGAATTCGAAATCTAGTAAGAAATATCTAGGAATCTAGGAACTGAAAGTCACAAGGTCGACTCGAACTTTTGAGATTTTATATTAGAAAAGTTCCGCATATTATTCCATGGATGTTCACGAAAATACTATTTAAACAATCCAATTTTCTCATTTCATTCATTGACTCATAGGAGATATGTGCCAATTTTCTTCATTCCACCCCAATACACATAAACACACATGCAAATATTTTCTATAACAAAATATGAATTGGATTTTGATTTCTTTTTTTCGGCTACGATTTTATGGTAGTTGTGATTTTTTTTTTGCATTTTGCATAAATTTTGCTTATCAAATATTGTGTTTTGATTGTTTTCCACTGTTGTTGTTTTTTTCGCTCCCTTGATCTGGTGGTTATAACAAGGGTACAGCCCTTAAATGTCACTTTGTCAAATTGACGCTAAATTCAAATTATGTCAAATTTTGTTTGGGTGGTAATGAAGCGGGGGAGGGGTAAGGCAAAAAATATTTTTTGCAAAAAAAAATGGTGAAATGGCAGCAACAAAGTGATTGGGAATTATGTGGGTGAAAAATCTCCCACCCATCCCCACATAACAGAAACTTGTTCTAAACTTTATTATGACTTTCAAATAGTTTGGTGTATTTATGGCAATTTATTTTTTATTCATTTTTATTTTCGAATAACATTCAATTGGCTCGATGATTTTCGTTTTATCTGGCTCTTTGCGGTAGAGGTTTAGTTTTTGTTTCATTTGTCGATTTTGGGTTTTTTGTAGGGGGTTTCATCAATAACGATTGCTCTGTTGGAGTTTTTGTGAGTTGTTTTTTTCTGTTTTTGTAGTTGCTTATTTTTATAAAATAGATTTGTTAAATGTTTGTTTAAAAAGTTTTGATTGGTTTTAGTTGACTATATTCTGTGATCCAATGAAGAAGAAAAAATATAGTTTTTTTTTCATTCACAATATAACAAAGAGGCCAGTCAATACAACAAAAGAAACATGAAGAAAACGAAAAAAACTAAATTACATTTTAATAGAATTTCTAAAAGAAATTTTAATATTATTTCGACAAATGTTTTTTTTTTTCGATATTTTGGGGGTAATAAATTTTTATTGTGGTAAATATAGAGTTTTGTTAATTTTACAATAGGTTTTTTATTGCAAGATATAAATTTATATAACAATAATAGTAAATTGTTTGAAATTGATTTTAGAATGAAAAATTATTATGTTTCAATTGCCAGGACAGGCAGGCAGGCAGGCAGAAAAGCATACCAGGAACATGTTGCAATTTTTCTGCAACAAATTGTAAAAAGGAGCAAACTTTTGAAAACCCAAATCCATTATTAAAATGTAGATAAAATCGGAGAAATGAATCCATTGATATTCTCATGTTAGATGGTAACATCGTCCAGGACCTAAAAATCGACCATAAAACTGTTTTAAACCAATTACGCAAAGCTGGATTCAAAAAGAAGCTTGATGTTTGGGTACCAAACCATCAACAGAAAAAATAGGATGGATCGAATTTCCATCTGCGAAGCCTTGGCCAAACGCAATAAGATAGACCCATTTCTCGACAGGATGGTGACGGGAGATGAGAAATGGATCACATACGATAACCCAGTGCGAAAACGATCGTGGTCAAAGAGCGGTGAAGCACCTCTAACGGTGGCCAAACCAGGACTAACGGCCAGGAAAGTTCTGCTATGCATTTGGTGGGACTGGAAGGAGATTATTTCTTACGAGTTGCTTCCAAATTTTCAAACACTAAATGCTGATCTCTACTTTCAACACCTAGACCGTTTGAAGAAGGCAATTGACCAGAATTGGCCAACATGAGAGGTGTCGTGTTCCACCAGGACAACGCTAGGCCACACACATCTACAGTGACTCGCCAGAAAGTTTATCATCTTTTGGAAAGTTTATCATTTTTTTCTTGCATTGCAAAATTTCTTCAATGATAAAAATTGTATATAGGGAGGATTAGGAAAATCTACTACTTGAGTTTTTTGCAAGTAGAGAGCAGGACATTTATGGGAGAGGCTTTATGAAGTTACCTTTAAAATGGCAACAAATCATACAGCAAAACAAAAATGTCTAATAGTTCGTATAAAAATAATGAAATTCTTTTTCCCCAACCTAATATATGCTTTACTCAACAATGTAAATGGGAGTTAATTATCATCTGAGACCACGAAATATGGAATATCAGCTACTCCAGTGGAAAAATGAGGCTAGAAATAAATCTAGAATTGGGCGGGTCTATATAATGGAGGATTATTTAAACATACATTTGGAAAATGCGGTTTGGCGATTTTAAAAGTGTAGATAATGGGTCGATACCTCCATACCAAATTGTCTAACGTTTTCTACCATCTGAGGAACCCAAATACAGAGACTTATGTGTTGTTGATGGTCCTAAACGCATTTTCTAACGAAAATGCTTTAATTACTCATTCTAGGTTGTTAGTGGAGGGTATAAAAAAAAAATTAGAATTGCCCTAAGAAGTTCCTTACATTTCACCATTCTTATCCCGAGACTCAAATAGTTAAACATAGAATAATAAATTTATTGAAATTTATTGAACTTCATACTACACAACATACCAATAAAAAAGTAACATTTTTTGGATATTTTAGTATTCCACATAATTTCTTTATTTGTTTATAAAACATTTTTTTATTATTTTGTTTATCAGAAATTAATGGATAAAAATCAACAAAGAAATGGTACGACACAACAGACAAAAACGATCTGCATCAAAATGCTAATATTCAATTATTACAAATAAACCTATATATGTACGTAAACATATGCATATGTGTACATAAAAAATAGTTTTATTATTACATACAAAAAAAAACTGAGCAATGAATATTTATTTACCCTATTACGAAACAAACAAAAAAAAAACAACTGAACACTGAAGCAATTCAAATTAAAAGTACTGATTAAATAAAGTTAAACTGTCAAACAATAATTTACGATAACAAATAATCAATGTGTAATAATAAGAACGAACACAACAATAGTAACAACAACAAAAAAACCCCGAAACGGAAACTGAAAACCAATCCAAATGGAAATTATTTGATGTTTATATTCCATGACAAAAAATATAAAATAAAAAAAAAACTGAATCGTAAAGGTGGTAGGTGGAAGATATCGGTTCTCTATGTCGCGTATTTAGATATACAAATATATGCCTGTATGAATGAATACCAAGATATCCTTGTTTTTAGTATATTGAACTAAAAAAACAAACATAACACACACTTTCGTGTGGCGGGGCGGGGACAAAGTGGTTGGAGACTAAAACTAACAAATAAAATAGATTTTTATTAGTAGGCAATAGACAACAGTAGACATTTGAATTGCTATTGTTTTATTTGTTTTTCTGCCTTCGTTTACTATCAAGTCTTATGCCCTCTAAAATAATCACACCCACGTACGTACACACATGTCTCATAAAACAACCTCCCATGCAAGCATAAGGATATGTGTGTGTGTGGAGAAAAGCGAGCATAGCCAAGTCCTGCCGGCGGCGGCGGTTGTCGTGTCAAAAACACCTTAATTCTAGATTTTTATTCGTATTCCACATTCAATGATATTTGTTTTTGTCAAAGACATCCATTCAATCATTCATTCATTTCCAAAACTCCTCGCCAGCCTTTGTGTTTAGTTTCCTTCCTTTAACATCCAGCCAGCCAGCTAACCTGCCATCCATCCATCCGTCGTTCCACCTGCTCATTTGAATTGTTCCTTTTTTTGTCTTTATTTTATTATTATTTGTTTTCATTTAGTTTTATTTTATTACTTTGATTGCTTTTTGCTCGTTATTTTCAATCGAATTTATTTTGTCTTAGCCCGATTCATCTGTAAGTAGTGTGTTTAGGTGTGCGAATGTGTATGTGTGTGCCAAAGGGAATGAGATACTTGGATTTTCGGTTTTATTGAAATCCAATACAAATTCGATTTCTGTTAGTTTTTATGTCAAGATTGTCATGATATGATTATATATGAATGATAAACAGCAATTGTTTCAGTTTTAGTTTTGGGTTTTGTTGTTTTATTATTTTGGTAATTTAATATCCTTTGGTATTTATAAATCAAATGTATAATAGACAATAATAATGAAATGTTGATTAGGAGGGGGAATAATATACAAGGAGGAAATTCGTAGAAAACGAGGATAAGGACCATGAAGGTATTTTTTCGATAATACGACAGATTCAGAAATTTTTCAGCCCTTGAAGGGGTTTATTATAATTTTCCTTATTTGACATTCTATTTTTATGAAATGGCCTCCATGTAAGGATTCCGCCTAATTTGAGGTATTGGGATGATGGTGGAAACTAGTACTCATTCCGAGATTATATTTTTACTTTTTAAGCAAAAAAGTACCCTATTGACGTCTAAAAAGTACTACAACAATTTCGACAAATCAAGTGTACATTTATGTAAAGACTCGTGTACATGTTTTTATACTTTTTATACCCTACACAACTATGTTGTCAGGGTATTATAGCTTTGTGCCGCCCCAAAAGTTTGTAACGCCGCGAAATATTGGTCCTAGACCCACCTTTAAGTATACCGATCGTCATATCTCGACTAGCTGAGTCGATCTAGACATGTGTGTCCGTCCGTCCGTCTGTCCATTATATTTTGTAAACACGATACAGGCCACAGTTATGGACCAATCTTCACGAAATTTTGCATGTAGGATGGGTTCTGGCCAATGAAGACCCCTATTGGCGCTGGTCGCTCTGAATTTTTCCAGTTGTGGTCAAGGACAACGCCTAGTATTTTCGGCGATGATCAGATAATAATTTTGGGATGTAGTGGACCGAAGACTTAATTTTTTGTGTTTTTTGTTTTTTTTTTTTTTTTTTTTTTTGGAGCCTCAATTATAAGCCGAACATCACAGCACAACCCACGGTGAAGGGAATCTGGACAAGTAATTAGAAGGAATGTACTGAATATTATTAATATTCAGTGTAAGGTAGAAGTGCTGTTGACCTCTAATCGGGCAAGAGGGTGCAAATATCACAAAATATTACACAGGCTCAAAATAAACATCCGCAGAAAGTTAGAGTTCCGTGGAAGTTGTGTAGGGTATCATATGGTCGGCCCGTCCGACTATACTGGGATTTAAGGAAAAATATTTTTATTAGCTGAAATTTAATACTTAATGTATATACTGACAATTTTACCTTTTGTATACATTAGGTTGAGGAAATAGAAATCCATTAGGCCGGTCGTCGAAAATGTCGATAAAATCGGAGAAATGATTGAAGTTGACCGGCATATTAGCAGTCGTAACATCGCCCATGAGCTAAAAATCGACCATAAAACTAATTTAAACCATTTACACAAAACTGGATTCAAAACGAAGCTCGATGTTTGGGTGCCAAACCAATCAATAGAAAAAAATAGGATAGATCGAATTTCCATCTGTGAAGCCTTGGCCAAACGGAATGAGATAGACCCATAAACGGATGGTGACTGGAGATGAGAAATGGATCATATACGATAACCCTGTGTGAAAACGATCGTGGTCAAAGAACAGTGAAGCACCTCAAACTCTGCCCAAACCAGGACTAACAGCCAGGAAGGTTCTGCTATACATTTAGTGGGACTGGATGGGGATTATTTATTATGAGTTGCTTCCATATGACCAAACGTTAAATTCTGATCTCTACTAACAACAACTAGACCGTTTGAAGATAGAAATTGACCAGAAACGGCCAGAATTGGACAAGAGGAGAGGTGTCGTGTTCCACCAGCACAACGCTAGGCCACACACATCTACAGTGACTCGCCATAAATTTCGGGAGCTTAGTAGTTCATATAAAAATAATGGATTTCTTTTTCCCCAAACAAACATATTTTTTCAATACTAGACCTGAGCTAGGTCCCTACTCGTTTTAAGTATTTTCATAGACCTACTAGCATTACTGAACCGAAGTGGTTGTGATTCAGCATACTGGGTTCTTGGTTGTTAGAGATATTTTTCAAAGAGATTTTTTATATAGGTCCATTTTTTTACTAATAGTGTAAATAAAATTTTTAACCAAAGTTTTCAATTTCCAAAAAACGACTGTTTTAGATATTTTGTTAAGGATATAAAAAGCTCCTATTTATATATTATATATTAAAGTTTCAAAAATGTGTTTAAAAACTGTCTCCAAAAATATCCGAATAATCTCCACAAAACTATCCAAACATTCCTTAAACATACGATATTCGCAGATAGTATTAAAATATCTTCAAAAAATATTCATCAAATTCGTCAAATATAATACAAGAAAAATAAGAAAAATGGTTATATCCAGAGGACTACAAATTCCTTGAGTCACTAAATTTCCTAAACCAGTAAAAAAAGATTTTAGAATCATTTTAAATAACAAATTAGTGTTGTATACTATAAAAACTCCAAAACCTCTACCCCTATGTTTATCCTTTACCAAACTAATTTCTTGATAACCACATAAATTAATTTAACCCAAACCCAAAAGAAACAATACTTCATTACAAATCTTCCGCCTCAATTGTTGTACTGACAACAAATTTAATATAACTCTTTCTTCCTACTCTCTATTGAATTTATCCTTTAAATTTCCTCTTTTATAAATAGCATGTCTGGCACTATAACGAAGGACGAACGAACGAACACAAATCAATCAAAAATTCGTTAAACTTAATCAATTTCTATTAGACAGCTTCTTGTTTGACACCGTTGGCAATTCTGATGCTGTCATTAAATAATGTTGTTGTTTTTGTTCTTGTTGTAGTTGTTTTTCCAACAATTTACTTTGCTTTTACACTAAATTACATTTTAATTAACCCTTTTTACTATAAACAAACCATCACTCACTCACTCACTCACAATCCCACTCTCACACAGACACACTTTTCCCCAACGATTATTTATAACAAGCGTATAAAAAACTTTTAGCCAGACATTAAACCTCAATACAAATATCCTCTTCATCATCGTCGTCCTCACTGTCGTCATTTTCAACTTCATACTCTTCCTTGCAGACTAGAATCCAATACATTGGATTCCCAGGCATCCTCACCATCTTCGCCATCCCTGGCTGGATAGCTTCAACGTTTTGATCTATGGTGTTTCTGTATTTCTCCAGAGTTCCTTTTCTTGTTTCTGTTCTATAATTGCAATTTTCTTCAATGATTGTGCTTAATCCACCATATGATTAGGTGTTTTCCAACACTTAACAGGATGGATAGATGGATGAATGGATGCTGCTGTGGTTAGTTGCCAGTTCTGTGGCCTTTGTATTTCTTTGCCTCGCCACCGCCCAAAAGAATCCCTTTCGTTGTGTGTTCTTTGTGTAGCCATGAATAAAAATGCCAGTGTGTTTTACTTCTGTCACAGCCATAACAAATAGGGATGGAAATGGAAAAATGTTTTGCGAAGATTTGGGACTGTCGAACAAGTTTTAAATGTTGTATACATTTACAGGTTGCCGACACCTTTAAAAAGTTTTATACTTTATACATATGGAATTGTTGGTAATTTGTGTATATTTCCTCATTCTTAGTTTAGTGGCTGTAGAATGTTTACAACATTTTCGACGTCAAAAAGATATGTCAAATACATCGTAGTTTACCAAAGAGTCATCTCTGTCCATATAATAATGTTGTTAAGGGGCATCATACCACTACATTTTTCGGTTTTTTGGTGTACTTGAGGATTTGGCCACTTTATTCTTTTAACCCTTATCCTTTGTTCATATGTGGGTGGTGTGGTCGTTGTGTCTTTTTGCCAGGACTTCTGTGTGTGTTTGTTTTTGTTCGAAGGGTTTTACTTCTCTTTTTTGTCATTTAATCTCAATAAAATAATTGTCATTTATTACCACAATGTAACCAAGCATGTTTGGCCAGGACACTCATCATCATGTTAAGCCCAGTGGAAAGTGTATGGGATGGAATGGGAAGAAAACATTTTGACAACATTTACTCTGGCATATGTTTTATTTCTCACCATCAAAAATTTCATTCGTTGTCTGTTGGTTCTGCAACCAAATTAAACTTTGAAAGAATATTTGTTTCAGTCTATTTTTTGTTCGTTGTGTCGTCTCTAGCTGTGTGCCATTGTTTTTGTTATTTTTAGTTGTCGTTGTTATTCGTGTTGTTTTTTTGGTAAGACCAAGCAATTTGCCAAGTGTCAAATTGTTCTATGAGAGAGCATTACGATAATCTACCGCATAATTTCAAAATTAATGTTTTACATGATTGTGATAGCTAGCTGCTGTTCGTTTAATTCGTTTCGGTTTTATAATTGTCATACAGGATGGGCGGGGAGTGTGGAGTGACATTAACATTGCATGAAAAATAATTGAATTAGCGAAAAATATTTTTTTCGCAATAGAAAAGAGAATTAGGAATTGGGGAAAACCAAACTATTTCCTGTAAAATACGAATTTGGCAACAATTTAAAGTAGTATTTTCTTTAAATTGCATTTCTTGGATAGAAAGAAATGAAATGTAGCAAAATATTCAGCCCATAATGGAGGCTCAAATAAACAAGATATAAAGTATCGGTCTGTATGGCAAACCATATACCTGACATTCGTATGAAAATTTTAACTGTTTTTTTTTCAGCTCTGTGAAGTCAGAGCCCAGCCGACACATTCTACATTTTATGGCAGTTCGGACTTTAAAATTGAGGAATTATATAATTTTTATCAAAATTTGAGAAGTACTAGAAGAAGTGACCCAATAAACTCCATCTTCGGAATTAACATCTTATGGCATACAATAAAACATTTGCCAGTATTAATATTCGGGGAGCTACCAAAAAAAGTGGATCGTTGGGCGCCATCTTAGGGCTTCAAATATGGCGATGTGCAAAGTTTAAATCGAATTGGATACTCAATTAGCTTTATGTTTCGAGAAGGAGTGGACTGATAGATTCCACTTTTTAAATTCTACTTAAAATTGTTAAAATTGTTAAAATTGTTAAATGCAAAGTTTGAATTAATTTGAATATTCCATCCACCTCAAGTACGATATACACATTTTCAAAATTGTATGCCTATGTGGGGGAGGTTCTTGTGGTCTGATCGGCCACATATAAAGATTTCTCCTAGGATTAGTTTACATTAATTCCGATAATGAGATCAGTTGGTATAAAATTTAAAAAAGTAAAATTGTCCCTATATATTATCCATTCATAATAAATCGATCATACATTTACATGAGGGCTATAACTTCGTAAAGTATCTGACAGGAGATTTTTTTGAACTCTGAGAAAATTTATTACCAAATACAGCCATGCAGGTTGGGAAAGAGTGCTAAGACGTCAGTACATCCAAAATAGACAGGACTTCTGTATGGGAGCTATGTCAAAAATTGCAGCTACTACGACTGAAAAATGTCTCCAATTCCTTCAATATACGTCAAATGGGCGGAACCGGGTGATCTTTCTGCGAATATGATTTTTAGCCTCCAAGAACCCGGAATGTCGAATTACAACCACTACGTCAAGACATGGACCTATATTAACATATTTGTAGAAAGAAGTTTTTTTACCCACCAAGAACGTGGAATATCAAATTAAAGCCACTTCGCTTGGTAAATGCGCCTAAGTCCTTTAAAATAACTCAAATCGAGCGGCACCTTTGAGTGACGACTGTGTTAAATATTGGCATATATTAAAAATGTTCTGCCAAGAAGAGTTTTACCCTGATAGACCTGGAATACAAAATTGCAGCCTCTAATGGAGCAAGACTATTCAATACTATGTCAAACATTTTTATGTAAATTTAAGTTCTGACCCTCCAAGAAAACGAAACACAGTTCATTTGGAATGAAAATGCGACTAAAACCTTCAAAACACTGAACATGTGGTGGAGGCTGTATTAAATAAACGGACGAACATTGGTAAATCTATTCCTTACGTGATCTCCGTCATAACGAGGGTGAAGGTATTAGATCTATATTTAATAAAAATAAAGACAAATTCGGATTTATAATTTGCTTTATATGAGACCTATTTATATAACATAGCTACCACTAAATGTTGGTCGTCAATTTTGATTTTCAATTTGCTTTATATGAGACCTATTAGTAGTACTTAGCCATTACCCAGTGTTGGTCGTTAAATTACCGTTAAATTTGTCTTTACTTGTTAGCCAATGAGCATTTTCGATATACCGATATTATTGTCCTTAACTGATGAAGTATTCTACTTCGACTTTGGGGCATAAATGGCTGTGACACCATTATTGTGTTGTTTTGTCCTGGTTAAAAATCCAATATCCTAAACCTGAAATCGATCTAATGCGAGCTGATATAAAATATTTTTTTAAGAATTTGTCCCTCACTTCGTCCCTGAAGCCCACGCATTATTATTTATTAAAAAATGTGTAATGCATTTGTAATAAATAAATGGATTTCAAATCGGAAAGAAAAAAAATAATTTTCCTTATCCCAGTGGTCTAAAACGGTTTCTATAATAACACCATTAAAAAGCCTATTCTGTTGGGGACCTAATAATCTATTCTAAATGTTTTCAAACCAGGTGATATTAAAATGAAATTTTCATTTTGCATTTGTTGTGAACGGCCTAAGCAATTAGGCATATGAAAAATGTGTTTCAGCAACAACAACAATAATAATATTATGCAAATTGATATGATAAGCACTTTGTAAAATGAAATTTTGATTTAGTTATTGAAATACATCAACACAATTCCCCAGAGCGGGGAGAGAAGTGGGTGGGTCCTAGAAAGTGTGATAGAGGGGATGTTATATTGAATATAATTTCGTTTTAACAATTCCATGTTGTATTTCAAATACAATTTACCACAAATTGACCAAAAAATTGTCTATAGGAATTGGGACATTATTTACTGGACAACAACGACGACGTTACCTGATATTAGCAGTTGTTGTCAAATTAATCCCCAGAGATGTCATTTCATGTGACAACAGCTACAACAACAGAAACATTTGCTAGTTTTATTTACTGTTGGCATTAATAATATAGAAAACAACAACAACAATAACAAGAGAAATCATATGTATTGTTAACAATTATTATGGGCCACAACCAAGTCCATGACTCAGTCCATCACTCAGCCACCCCTCACCTCACTTAGCTGAGAAATCATTCAGCCAATGCCTTCTCCTCAGTGATGATGATTTATATTCTGTTGTTGTTATATCAAATTGGTCACTTAGGTAATTTCGTTTATTGTAAACAATTCTATTAGGCTGATGAAATTTCTGGGGAAGTTTGGGAGAAAATGCGAACATAAAGAGCCGAGGAGGAGCAACTTTATCAGAGGGTGTTATTTATATTTGTGGTAAAATGAATAGATAATAAGATTTGTTAAGGCTCACAAAAATACAAGAATTTTGTTAAGCATGAAAGTTATGACATGTGACAGGATTTATGTGGGTAACAGGAAGTAGAATATATGTATGTATGCGACACGTGCCGAATATGAGTCTCATATGACTAGGAAGTAAATGCCTATTAGGAAAAGGAAAGCAATATTCATAATTATTTTAGAATAAAAAAGAAATATCTCTATCTCAAATTCTCATGGAGAATTTTATAACGAATTGTGTGTGAAAAAAATAACTTTTACGATAGCTCAAAGAAATTTCATACATACACCACTGACATACAAACTTTATTTGTTTCTCCATATAAATACAATTAAGAATAGCATTTAAGCCGATTATTTTTTTATATTGGCTTACACTTGTCAAATCATATAAGGAAGGCAGCGTGAAGCCAACCAAAAAAACCTGAATTTCACATTAATTCCATTTTTTCGCTGCAATTATTTTTGGTGTTTTATTTTTACGAGCACACAAATTAATTTTGATTAAGTGCTAATTAATCACTTCCCCCTCCCCGGTCCCCATATATAAATAGGCATTTATGTTAATAAGCTTGTCGTAGTCATAATTCAGTTATAACCCAAGTAATTAGTTGGCAGGGTATGCATAATTAGCTAGTGTGGAGTGGCGGGGAGACTTCACGTTCTAATAGAAAAACTAAGAAATTATTAAATTCCTGTGTTCTGCTTATTAGCAAGCACTCCACCACTTATAGTATTTAGGCAATTTCTCAGTAGTTCCCCAAAATACAGTAACATGCAAATTCTAATTAAGTTATCAAACTAAAAATGTCAAAATCCAAAAGTAACAACAAATTAATTATATCGCACGAACCCTTTCCTGTGTTGGACTGGATTTTGGTTAAGGCTAAGGGTAAGTGAATGGCATTAGACCAAGGAAAATGTATGGAGAAAATATGTAAATTTTTCCTTAATTTATATGTCACAAGAAATTATGGCCATAGCTATAAAGTGGGGAAAGTTAGTTGATAACTTTATTATAAGAAAATAAAAAAAATGTTCTTCAACTTTTACAGGTCTTGTATAGATAAATATATTGTAATTTATAGGCTTTCATAGCTAAGTGTATATTTTTCAATGCCGATTTTATCTAGAATATATTAAAAATAATGATTTTTTATTTTTTATTATTATACAAAGTGTGTTTTTTAAAAAAATGTATATATATATTGGGCAAGGACTACATTTTTTTTATAGATTATTTCTTTAATATATTTTTATAGTTCAATTTTAATAGCCTAGATTTTTTATAGGTTATTTCTTTAAGGAATATTTATACCCTACACAACTACGTTATAAGGGTATTATAGCTTTGTGCAGCCCCAAAAGTTTGTAACGCCGCGAAATATTGGACCTAGACCTACCTTTAAGTATACCGATCGTCATATCTCGACTAGCTGAGTCGATCTAGACATGTGTGTCCGTCCGTCCGTCTGTCCATTATAATTTGTAAACACGATACAGGCCACAGTTATGGACCAATCTTCACGAAATTTTGCATGCAGCATGGGTTCTGGCCAATGAAGACCCCTATTGTTTTTTGGAAAGATCAGTTAATATTAAGGAGACCAAAATGGACCAAAAACTTTATTTTTGTCTGATTTTCTGGTCGCTCCAGAGGCCGCAATTATGGCCCAAACACTGCGAATTTTTGCATGGAGAGAGAGATCGGGCCAGAGAATAACCATGCCTGTTTTGATAAAGATCGGTCAAATTGACCCGGACTTTTGTATGAAAAATTACAAAATTTTTATATATATATATATATATATATATATATCTGAAGGACATAGACCTCAGAAGTTGATAGTATATCCCAGAAGAGTGGTTGACCTTTAAATTGGTACCAATTATGTTGTCGTGTGTACTCGGATATGGGAGTTAAACGTAAATATTTACAGGTGCTTAGGTATTCAAATATTATTTAGTAACCCATTACCACACTAGAGGGCGGAAATATAACGCTGATTGTTTTGAAATTTTCATGAAGTTCCGGTCAAGGACAACGCCTATAATTTTCGGTGATGACCAATTAATAATATTGGGAAGAAGTGGACCGGAAACTTAATTTTTTGTGTTTTTTTTTTCAAGTTGATCTATAGGCCACAATTGAAAGCCGAACATCACAGCACAACACCTGGTGAAAGGAATCGGGCAAGTAATTAGAAGAGATGTACTGAATTTTTATTTTTGGCCGCTAAATATTTACCTATTGTTAAATCTCAGAATGTAGTATCACAGAAAGTTAGATTTTCGTGGAAGTTGTGTTATAATCAGTTAAGATGGTGCAAATATCACGATATATTACCCACTCACTGGTTTTATTATAGATTTTTTCATGGCGTTGATTATAATAGAATAGTATTTCTGAGACATGGAATATTTTTTGAACCTAATTTGTGTGTGTGTTTTTGAGGCCTGGGTTTTATATAATTTTTTCTTAGGCATGATATTTTTTACACAAGGTACTTTCTGACGGTTGCATTTTTTATATATTTTTTGTCTGAGTTTTGAATTTTATTATAGATTAATTTTCTGAGGCTTGGAATATCCTGTGTTGAGGTGTATATGTTTTTTAGTAGTTTTTTTATGAGGCTTTATAGAATATTCTTTCTACGATGTGGACTTTTCTTGTAGATTTTTTTGAAATATTCTTTAGTGAGTGAGTGATTTAAGCATGGATTTTTTATAGAATTATTTTTTAATCATTTTTCGAATATTATAGAATATTTTTTTAATGACTCTTTTCAATAACTATTTTAGGCGTGGATTTTTTTAATATATTTTTCAACAAGTATTTTTTACGTGCATTTCTATAGAAAATATGTTCTCAATGATAATCAGAGGCTTGAGTTTTTATGGAATAATTTTTCAATAACTATTTTGAGCGTGGATTTTAATAGAAAATATTTTTGTCAACAACTATCTGATGCGTGGATTTTTTCTGGAAATATGTTCCCAATGACTATCTGAGGCGTGGATTTTTATTAGATTATATTTGACACACATTATTTATTTTCTTCTGGAAGCCTCGGGCTTTTCGACCTAGAAAATATCCTTCTACAATATAAGTACATTTGTACGGGTATTAAATATGCCAAACATGAGCTATATTAATAAAAATATTTATGCCCCACATCTATTTTCTTCCATGGAATACCAAAAAAATCTCCCCATAAACAACAAAAAATTGCATTGCCTTAGATAACAAGAAAAAAATTGGAGAAGAGCAACAAATTGAGTTATCCCATTACGAAGTGATTTAACAATAATGGAATAATGTTGCAAAGAGCAACTCAAACAACAACAACAACATAGCATAATAGCAGCAACAATAGAATAGAACAAGTTGTTGTAATCTGAAATTTGTTTCAAATTACATAATTGTATTATATAAAAACCTTTTTTCAATATTCTACAAACTTCAAACGGCAACAATTTCATACTCATTTAAACATGAAATGAGATTTGGTCCTTTTTTTCTTAACTCCCCCAAACAATACACACACATTACTTGTTGTAGTACGCTTCTGCTGTTGGGATAAAGCACATCCTTTTTTATTAAACCACCCTCTATGCCGGGTGGTGTTCTCAAATTGACTAGAACGTTTTACGACAGCTCACCCAGAAAACCACTTGACATCTGACATAAAAGTTTGTTGTGTCGTTTTCTACTCCCGAACAACAAAAAAAAGCTCTTCAGGAAGGCCATACACATACACACACAAGAAGCCGAACAACAAAAATCATCTACTATTAGAATAATGAAATTTACGTTGAAAGGCAACGAACGAGCGAACCAACGAACAAAAATTATGTTTTATTTGTTACCAAACAAAAACATTTTTCTTTTTTTTCGTTTTTGACTTATGGCACACTTCATAATATTTACTTTTATTCATTTGGTTGAGCATGTGATGAAAGGTAGGTGGAAAGGGCCGAAAGGCGAGCACTGAATGACACTTCTAGTGTAAGTGAGTGAATAATTGAGAATCATTCAGACACACATTTGCCATGGTGGTATTGCACATGTTTTTGGTGATGGTGGTGGTTGAAGTTCGCCCTTCCACCGTACCTCGGAATTTTTCTATATTTTCGTTTTTATCGAACAGATGTGCAACTCATTAAAAAGCATTTAAGCGTTCAAAATTGAATCAGTCTCGCATAGAAAATTTCATAAACATAATAAAAAAACATTTATATATTATTATTACTATAATAATATTGAGATAATGTGTTGTTGGGTTTTGTATGGAACAAATCATGTGGATTGAATTTGTCGCAAATTTTCGAAGAAACACCCTTAGAGAAAAGTAAATACTTCATATGGCTATGGTATGGGGTCATTCTTATTTTTTGTGTTGGCAATTTGTTGTTAATAATTGACACATTAAGCGGTTGATTTCGTATTTTTTTATTGGTTTGAAAAGAGATGAATTGCATTACACTTGACTTTGGATCAAAAGTTAAGGGCATTTCGAGAACAATGAACTAATATTTCGTTTGTTTGTAAATAAAACTGTTTGATGCTGATCTGACCTCATGCACAAATGTCGAGTACGACTTTTTAATAAACATCTGAGTGATTTTTTTCAATTACTATCTGAGACATAGATTTATGATATTTTCAATGTTATTGATTTTTAATAGAAAAATCAAAAATCGATGGATCAGTGACTCTATACAAAGAAAGACCTGTATGGATTGGTACAGTTGTAATATCGTTAGCCGATAGATCTGGTCCATCCTTTTGGGTTTGAGGAATTGAGAACCTCCACCGCCCTTATTTACGAAAACCTTAAACTTTATGAGATATAATATTTGTTCAATGAATATTTTAAGCGTGGATTTTGTTAGAACATATTTTCTAGTGGCCTATTAGGCATGGATTTTTTAAATAATATTTTTCAAGGACTATAGTAGGCGTGGATTTTTATAAAATATTTTTTCAATAACTATCTTATGCAAAGATTTTTATAATATACTTTTTTTCAATGACTAACTTAGACGTTAGACAATTTTTTCCAAGAATATTTTTGTCGTAGATTTCGATTAAATATTTTTAGGTGCCGATTTGCGTGGATTTTTATAGAAAATATTTGTTCAATGACTATTTGAGGCGTTTATTTTTTTGAGTACATTTTTTCTTTGCTCAGATTGTAAATGGATGTTTATAAAAATATAGGTATTTAATAAAAATGTATAGATTGGTGCAGTCGCAATATCGTTAGCCGATATAATCCATATTTTGAGTAATTGAGAACCTCCACCGCCTTTAGCCGATATAGTACATATTTTGGGGTATTGAGAAGCTCCACCGCCTTTCGAAAATCTTTAATCTTATTAGGATTATATAGAGAAGATTTTTTTTGAATATATCTATTTTTTATCAAAGAGTACATATTAGGAAATTTCGAGATTTCATCGAAGTAACTAATAGGATGGGTACAATTGTAATTTCCTTACTGTTGTACCTGTCCATTTAGTCGATGTAGCCCTTATTTTTGGACCCAAAACAATATTTTGAGGGATTTAAATATTTGAGGATATGACGGAAATTCTTCTGGTGTTCAGATGCCCAACAACAGTATGTTTTGTTTCCAAATGTGGATCTTCCATGGATGACCCACGTTCCCTCTGGCATAGACCTATATAATTCAGGAATGAATAATGTTGAAAATATTCTACGATGAATTCTTTATCCTCTGGGCAAACAAAATTTTACCTATTTTTTTATTATTTGTCCATATTTTTAATTTTAGCCCATAATAAGGTGCCCACCTATTAAATATCCTGCAATCATTTCCCTTCGTGTTTCAATTATGCTCAGGCTGAATTAATTAACCACTAGCTTTCAGAGAAAGTGACAAATCACTTACCTAAATGTTAGCATATTTGTACGCCAGCGTTTTTTGTTTATATTTCTTTGTTTGCTCTCATATTTCAATTGTCTTCAACTTTGACATTTATTAGCCATATCAAACAGAAAGGCAACAACAACAACATAATAAGGATATGAGCGAGGAGGAATAAATAAACCAAAAAATCATATATGGGCAGATGTTTGTTATAGACATCAAATTGGAATGAAAATATATTATATTTACACCCTCTAGTCTACACTAGGGCCTCGTTTTGTCAGAGAAATATATTTTATAAAATTTGGTTTATTTTTAACCATGTTTTGTGAATACGTCAGTCAAGTCTCTGGTATATTCTTGACTCTGTTTTTTCTTTTGTAATTATTATTATTTTTTTATATGGGTATAAAAACCACACATAAATTATTGCACAATTATCCTGACAGCCTTTCAACAAGAATTCTTGGTCATGTGTGTGAGTGTGTTAATGCCTGGCTGCATGTCCGTTGAACCAACAAACAAGCCCCTGACTTTAATCACTTTGGCTTTCTCTTTTGGTTTTTTTGTTTTTAGGTATTTCAAGTGCCTTGTCTTTTTTTCCTCATTTAGAAAAAGGTCCTTGTTGAATGATTCGGTAAATATTGTTTATAAAATAAGAAGGCTAATAATGTGTTAATTGTTCTACACCCTCTACGCCACTAAACGAAAGGGCGAGCGATTTTTGTAAGTGTCTTTGGGAGGGAGGGAGAGTAGTTGCAAGTGGTTTCCTTTTTTCGTGGTGTATGGAAAGAACGATGATAGGAAAGCTGTGTATTAAATAAATCGTAGAATAGTTGGAAATCAGGATTAACATTCGGTTCATCAGAAAAATTTTACACACATCTTGTAGGAGTCCATTCGAATTTTAATAACAAAGGAAAAGGGTTTCCCAACAGCACCTCCTATTGAAAATCCAATCAATGCTATTTAAATGTTGTATCTATATGTATGTGTCGTAAACCTTTGTTGCTATGGTCTTTGCAAATGGACATTGATTTTCGATTTTCTAAATTTGAACTAAAAATATTCCTCAGCTTAAAAAACATTAAAAAATATTTCTATATAATACACAACGACAAAATAGTGCAAAGTTCTTTACGAAATATTATTTCTTACTCTTCTTCTCTCATGACGTATTTGAAATCCTCCGGTGAAAATCAATATCCTTGTCGGCATTTAAACCAATTAAAATATTTCCTCTTTTGTGATTTCTTGGTTTTCTGGTGGCATTGTCTGCCACAGCCGACATACCAAGCCGACAATGACTACAAACAAAAATTAAAACAGGATGCCAAAAAACAACAACACAAAATCAAAATCATTCATAAATGAGTCAGGCAAAGGATAATGCCGAAAAGGTTGATTTGATGTGAACCAAAAAAAAAAGAAAAAGAATAGAAATATAGAGAAACAAAAGGCGGAACTTAAAAATTAACCTTCAAATCAAATCATCATACCTTCTTTTAACAAAACATGTCATAATTTTTCAAAAAACGTTTTCATAAAAAAATATCCTTTTGTCGTTTATTTTGAAAGAGAGAGAATTGAGGAGAAAAAGTTGAGTACTAAACGAAATACTAAAACAGCTACACATTATAAAATAAAATAATTTAACAAATTCAAGCCTAAAATTATCACGTGGAGGCAACCACTATCAATTACCTCGAACAGCTCGACATATTGCATGCGGCAAACATCAGGGAGTAATCACATGTAATCACAATCAATATCCAAGGACCTCAATGTAGGGTTTTTATTTGATTCGTGGTATATATTTAATTAACACAGCGGGCAACGCGAATGGAGGCACCGTTTTTATGGACAGCCGTCCTTCCATTTATTATTATTATTATCACGGACAATAAGTTCCTGTCCCGATTTTCAAACAAAAAAAGACATATGCAATATTTTGGTCTGCATAATGTTTTGTATTTGAATGGTTATGTGCATTATTTGTAGGCGCCACATATCAATTTCAAAAATGTTTTCTTGTTCTTCCCATTTTCAAAATCAATGCAAATCCCAGCATTTTTAGACGTTTTTGTTGTTGCACCGTTGAGTGTGAACTCTTTGGCATATTTACCACCTGTGGTGCCACTAATATTGGGTTTGTAATTTTACTAAAAATTAATTATGGTTATTTTGCGTCATATGGAAAAAAAAGAAGTAACCCATTTTGGGAATACGTTATGATGAAATGAAATTAATACACAGAAAAAAAATATTGAAATAAAATGCAAATTAAAATTATTTAAAAAACTCTACGCCTTATTGGGAAAAAAAACTTTTTGGGAACCCTAAAAAATTGTTAAAAATCTCCACGCCTTGAACACATGGAAAATATTCTTAAAAAACTCCTATGCGGACCTTGTAAAAAATTATTTACAAAATCAACGCATTATATAGATATTGAAAAATTAAAAACCTTGAATTAAAATATTTATTGCTAGAAATTGAATGAAGTGACGACTCTACGTTCCCGACAAATCCCAGAACCATTGCCCTGTTGTGGAAAATGATTCCGATCTGTATTTCATCCTAAAGAGGTGATTACTATTGGCGACGGCAAACTTTCGATTTAATTTTTCTTTAAATTTACATTGGATTTAAGAATTTAAAGTTTCTTTTGGGGCCACGACCAATTGATGCCTCAAAGACATCCATATTCTGATTTAGATTTGAAAATTGGCGAACAGTATTGATAATTTTTATTAGGGAATTTTGCAACACAATGATCACACAAAATCTATAATTACAAAATAATGCGGGTACCTTCGAATGGGGGTCAATATTTATAAACCTGGGCCAATATTGATAAATTTTGATAGGGATATTTTCTAACCAATGTGAGTTCAACACATAAAATTACAGATAATCTGGTTCGAAAATTTTCTGGTAGAGTTACATGAGGACCCCCATAAAGAGTGGACTAATATTGATGGTATAAATGATTACCTGCTATTCAAACAGAACCCAAAATATGAAATAAGAAATATTTCCAAAATGTCGGATGCGTTTTCAACCGTTTTAAGGGGGTTATACTAAAACATGGTCCGTTATGTTCCAAACATCCTAGGTGTATTAGAAATGTATGTACAACATTTCAAGACTCTATAATAGAGAGAGACACCGATTTTATGGGGTTTCTGGAAAATATTTAGAAGTTTTGCAAACGAAATTGAATAAAAACTCTCAAGTTGGTCCCAAATTCAATTGCATCTTATAATCTTTCATTTTTCCCAGGATCAAAGAGCTTTTAACCAATTTATTCACACCTTTAAAAAAAGTCCTGAGAAAGTTCCATCCTTACAAAAGTCCTTTACTACAAATATACCACGTTCGTGCCCCTTATTATTTCGTTAGGTTGATTCGTTTGTTAAGACCCTCCGCTTGAGGGCAATATTTACATTTTGGCTTATTTGCGACAAAAGAGCTAAGCCAAAGATTTCCATTTTATTCCGGCCGCAGGCAATAAAACGCACAAATACAACAAAACGAAAAAAACCTTTTGGAAATTGCCAGCAAAGGGAGAGCGAAGAACAAAATTACATTTTAACAGCTTATTAAATACGCATAAACAACTTTTTTTTGGACAAACAAACAAGCGACACAAACAGCAACAACAACAACAATGGCAACAAAATGTAACTAACTGTCAATACAAGAGACGACGTCGAAACACCAGTCACACAGAAAAATGGAAAAGCAAAACGCCCAAGTAACACCCCAGCCACACACGCACATCCTTTTATTTTTGTGTACGCTGGCGCTAGGGGGAGAGGGAGGGAGTTCTGTAAACATCGTCTTTCAAATGGTTAAGCAGACTAATTAAATGTTCTAAGAACCAGCCAGTAGAGACACGTGACTTAAAAGGTAAATACAATGCAGATTTCTTCATCTCTTTTGTTTTGTGGCGGGTTGGGGGTGGCCAATGTCGTCTAATGTGACATTTGACAAACAAGGTCGCAATGTCGCTCTGTCAGTTGAAACTTTGAAATTGTTGTTATTATTATGTGTTTGTATGTATTTCCGATACGAATTTTTGCTACAAAATAGAAATCGTTGGTCCGACACATGTTTGGTATTGCATTACATTATGATTTCCATGTGAAATAAAAACCGTTATTATGTCAGACAGTAGTGGTTGGTGGTATTGTAACACAAGGATGAAGGAACTTCTGTATGTACGAGTACATAGATTTTTATAAACGTAGTTGTGAGCACATCGAACACGTGCTCATAGTTACACGGTGAGTCATGTGATTAGTTTTAGTGTCAACATTTAATAATGGCACTTACAATATGCTATTGGGTCACAGGATTCCCGCCAGCCAGCCGGCTACAGCTTCTGTTGTCAATATTTATCTGATCCTTTTTTTCTGGCGGCGTGTTGTATTTGTGTGTGCGTTTTCGGTAAAAAGTCTTTATGATAACAAATGACTTTTGATTTGTATTTCATTTCGATATTTGCAAGAATATTTTTTTTTTTTTTTGATAAGGGTGGGTTTTTTGTCATTGGGAAGGAAGTCCTTGAGTTGTGTTGTCACACTTATTAATAGAGATATTATTATAATCCAGCAGAAACATGAGCAATTAATAATGATTCGTTTCATCGAAGTGCGTTTAATGAAAAAGTAATTACTGCTACAATTTCAGAATCGTAATCAAATTTTGAGTGGGAAATGGAATTGTAAGTTCTCATTGTATTGTAATACAAAGTAGTGGGAAAAATAAAATTTTCGGAAACAAAACAATTTGTTTAGTAATATGTGGAAATTCTGGAAAATTAGGAGACATAGCCTTTTGTCCTTACCTTGGGATTTATTGACTTTGGACCTCGGTCGAAGCTGCAATTGAACATTTTGGTAATATTTTATAAAATTTCTGCTTTTGTATAACAGTTTTACATGATTTCAATTAAAAAATCGCGGTCATATAATAGTTGTAGTCATCAGTAATTACTTGTTATTCACCTGAAATAATTTATTATCCGCAACCTCCTTTTAATTTAACCGCCATACACATCAGCGGTATTTTGCGCTTGATCTTCTTAAACTTTTGCTTTAGCTTTTTTGTCCTTCCCCATTCTGTCTCATTCATTTTGATTTCCTAGTAAAGTGTCTTAGTTAATTAAATACACACAATGGGCGAGCAGAATTAAAATAAACCTCAAAGAAATCTATTGTGTCCTGACAATTATCGGTAATTTCTTAAAGAAAGCTTTTTTGACGCAATGTCATTATATCACACAGTCAAAGGGTTTTTGTCATTATTGTGGTTGGCGGGCGGATTTATCTGACAATTATTTTTGTCGGTTGATCGGCCTTTTCCAAAGGACAATGGCATCCGATTACTTTTTTTATCATTTACTTCTCTACCCAGATTCTTTTTCTCAAAGCATGGAGAGGGTGCTTTCTGTTTCATGAGTAATGTTGATCCTTAAAAAAAAATCGCACACACACTCACACATCATCACAAAGTAATCGGAGTTTCAAAACGTGTTCGCATGTGGCTTTAATCCTCATTACGAAAGCGTTTCAACAAAGTTGTTGCTCTTTTGTTAGTTTGTGCCGCCGCCGTTACGGCCTACTGTTGCTGTCTGTATTAAGGACAATAATGTCGGTGATGATGATGCCACTGCCGTTCATGATGATCATAATGAAGATACATTATTTTAATGAAGTTAAGTGGAATTGAGTCATGACACGTGATAAGTATTAACTTGAGATGTTTGATACGCTTTGTTGTTGATGGTGCCTCATGCATTGACGTTTGATGAGTTTTGATTTTAGAGTGATTTTTATTTGTGACGTTTTTCAAATTGTATGCGATTCTTTTCAAACGAATTACACTCAGTTCAAGATTAACTATATTAAAAAACTCCACCCCTAACAAATATTAAAAAAAACTTCATGCCTTGCATGCCTTAAAAAAGCTCCAAGCCTTGTTGAAACCCCTAACAAAACGTGGATTTTTAAATTTTATGTTTTTGTAATCGTGGTAAAAAATGAAAAATTAGATTTTCAATTGTCAAAGATCAAAGTAATAAAGTGTTCCGCCAAAAAATAACATGGTCAAAAGAAAACATTTTCTGGTTTTAAACAAGTCGAAGCCGTAAAAACCATCAAACAACAATTTTCAATCGGTCATATGGCAGCGACGCTGTAAATGTCTGAATGTATGTGAAGTTGTACGCCTCAGTTAAAAGTCAATTTTCCAATTTGCAAACTGTCAGAAACATACTCAAAAGTAATTTGGTGCCTTGTGTTCATTTTTAGTAGTTGTTTTTTTTCATCTTGTCCAACCTCTGTTTTTCTGTTACTCTGCAACATTTCGCCAACAATCATTGGCAAGAACAACATAACGAAAATTATTCATGGAAACCATCATGGCAAAAGAGAGGTAGAACAACAGCAATTTTACTTCCCCAATATGTGGGCGACCAAAGAAAAAAAAAAACACACACACATAGCATATCCCCACAATTATGTTGAGAAGAGAGTAAATTGAGTCCTGGGTAGATATGTATGTGCATGTTTGTTTTGTTTCCTCCATCTGTGTGTGTGTGTGTTGTGCCTCTTCATTTACCAGCTACCAGTTGAAGATGTTTAAGACAACAAAGTTTTCCAATAAAATTGCCATCATGATGTTTTCAAGTTGAACCCAAAGTCCACACAATTTAGCAACAATCATACGCCACCCCCACACCCAAATGTAGGCCTGACATTACACAAACTCCCATTTAACACAAACATCCAACCAAACACCCATCCACCCACCTGTCCAGCATCCCTTAAACAAAGTTGCCATTGGTATGGAGTACAGTTAATATAACAATATTTACTCATCCAGTTTCATTTAGTGATGCTACGGGCTAACGAAGAGCACCATCCACAGAGATGGGAGAAGAGAGAGCAAGAGCTAGAGATATTAAGTGTGGGTGGTAAAAGTTTATCAAAGAGATTAAAAATGAAAAGTGGTTGATGGTACTAACGAATATAAACTTTCTTTTATGTACACACAATAAATATGGGCGAGGGGGAGTGGTAAAGGAAGGGGAAGTGAGAGAAAAATGAGTGAGCGAGTGGGTGGGGTGGCCACCAAAATGGTGGGTAATTGTATGGGTGTGTGAGAGCTTAAATTTCGGATAAATATAAATTATTTTTTTCATTTGCCTCACTAAATATGGTAGTATGAGTGTGACTAAAACGAGAAAGAGAGTCTGGGAAAATGTGTGTTACAGGAGAAGAAAGCTTTAAAAGCTCTTTCTCATCGTAACGACTAGTTGTGTGGGGAGCCATAAGTGGGCGTTGAAAATAATTTTCATTTACAGGATTTTTATACACGACTGTGGGGGTTTTATGCACAGACACTCTCACACAAATGTAACTATGAGTGTGTTTGTGTGTATCTGTATATTTGTATTTACTGTTGTTGATGTTTATTTTCATTATGGCGCGCCATGAATGGAAATTACAAAATTGATTTTTGATGATTTAATTAAAATGAAGAAGCAGCAACCTTTCTTCCACATCCTCTTTCCGCTCATCGTCGTCATCATCGACAAACAATGAGGCACGTCAAACTCAGCCATACAAACATAGAGTTTGTAGAATATTTAATTAAAACCATCATCATTTGCCGTCAACAATAAATGGTATTTATTATTTTTTGTTGATGTTGTTGTTGTTTATATTTATTTTACAACGTGAGCGGCTTTAATGATGATAGTCAGTTAAATTAACAGTGCCAATTAGCAGAAAAAGATAGAAGGTCATGTTAATTCGGTTTTTGCGGTAAAGAAATTATTTAATTAAAATTGATTTGTGGAGTATATTTTTAGTCCTCGTAGGGGAGTACCTTAAAGAAGCAAGCTATATTATATATATGGGGGTCATACGAAGTTCTTCCATATATATAGAGTGCCTATAGAAGTCTCTCCTATACTTTAAAGAAAAATGTTTTCTCTATAGAATGATATGTAGGATTTTTGTTTATTGAAGGGCAATAGAATGTCATCCTTATTTTGGTGGCCTATAAAAGGTGTACTATTTTTAGAATATAAGGTCTTATATATGTCTTTTATTTGTAGAATACCTATAGAAAGTCATTTGTCTATAAATCTGCTATCTACAGAAGATGCAGGTGATCTATAAAAATCTATAGAAGACCATAAGAAGAAATTCCTTATACAGAACTCCTTTATAAGGTATACTATCTCCTACCAGTCCTATTGAAATTATTATATTTATAGAAGTACTATGGAACGTTTACTGCTGTAGAAGAAATTCTATTTTTATTATCTCCAAAATGACGTCTTTATTAAATAACTTAAAAGTTGAGATCTGTAGAATTTTCTTGAATATAACTTAGGAATTTTAATTCACATTATATACCCTCCACTATGAGGGAGGGTGTCTGTTGAAATCACGTCTGTCTGTTGAAATTATCTTAGAGTTCGTAATTTTTAATGTAAGAACTTAGGTTATGGCAATTGGCATTGATCTACCCTTCGTTATACACCAGGTCAGGTACGTACACAGGTTCTCATGCTGGTTAAATATGAACATTTTCATTTCAAAAATAATCTGTTTATATGCGGCTCGGCCATGCCATGTCCAACTTTTGAATTTTTTAGCAACATTTGCCATAATCAACTTTCCTAGTATTTGTATATATTTATCCACCTGAAGATGCTGTAAAGATTAGCACTTACGAATTCGGTTGGATACGTTGAAATTGGCATTCTACAACTTCTACGTTGATACTTCCGGTATACGTTTATACTCAGGGTTCTTTAAGGGTAAATTACTTCTTCGTAGAAACATTTCAATATACGTCCTATTTTTGAAAAAAAAAAAACATATTAAAAGGCCCCCATTCTAGTCCTAGATAAATTGTCTAACACATTGCCCCAAAGGTCCCGACATACTACTTGTATAAAATTAAAATCCCCCTATTGTCACTTAATAACCCAAAAACTTAATTCCCTAAATCCTCTGTCACAATCCGGCTGCCACATAGAACGAACATTCATTAAGATAATCTGTAAATTGAACTTAAACGAAAATTAAATAACAGGGAATTGGCATTAAACTAATTATGGCGGGGAACCTATTTGAGCCATTTGTTCGTTCCTGCATCGATTTATTCAGCATACAGTTACGCTCTTGGTGATTATCGCCTTAGGCAGCAATTAGTTTAACGAACGAAAAAATTAATTAAACTTGCAACAACAACGGTAACACAAAAACAGCAGAGACGGCAACGACAACAGCAGCCAGTGAATTGCAAATGAATGAGCTTAATTATCACACTAAATTCATTTGAAAATGTGTAGGTGTGTATGTGTTTGTGTGAGGAAACAAGATGGCGGTTAAACACACACACCAACACAGACACACAGAACCAATTATCCCCCCTATAATCCAAACATAAAACAGACAATTATACGAATTTTCCAAGGGATGTGCACAAAGAGGCAACAGCAACAACAACTAAACACAAATTGAAAGAAATTAAAAACACAACAACAACGATGACGACGAAGATGCTTTAGCTAAACGACAGCTAGCATTCCTTGAGAAAATCGGGTGGGGGTCGGAGCTGGTTGGCCTATAACAAGCTAGGAGATAAAATTCAATTAAGTCAAACAGGCTATAATTAGAATTATCTTAACAAACAAAAAGGATGGTGGGGTGAAAACTTTTTGCATGGCAAAGAGAGAGAGAGAGAGAGAGAGACAGAAAGCAAGGAAAATCAGAACATAATATGAAAAGAGAAAGTGTATTAGACTTTTCTGCTGTCTATCTATCCTTCCTCTGGCAGACATTATTTTCCAGGAAAGCGGATCACAAAAATTATTTCTTGTAATTAAACATAATGAAGAAGAGTCTGTGCGGAGGGAAAGACACATGAATGTCGGAATGACAGTCAGACAGTCAGAAATGAATTACTAATTGAGATAAACACAACGGAAATGTACACACATACACAGCAAAACACATTCACACTCACACATAAACTAAACCACATGTAAATATTTCAATATGATGGTAAAATATTTTCAATCTTCCTTTCGTTCATCTGTGTTGCTTGTTTAATATTGTGTATCGTAGAAGTGTGATTGTGTGTATATATGTATATGTATGTATGTGTTTTGGTATATAACTGTCAGTCTCGTTTGAAAGTAATTAAACACAATTTGTATAAATTAATTAAAAATGATTATGAAAATAAAATCAGGTGTATGGGAAGAATGAAATGATGTCGAATGGAATGGATTGGAAAGTTTTGGCTAGGGGAGGAAGCGGAAAGTTTGTCTGCTAATAATTACAAATAAATTATATAGGTAATTGAAATTAATTAACGTGCTGAAAAAATATGAAGCAAGGAAAAAACGTTAACTTAGGCCGGAATACATTTTACCTTCTGAAACATATCGTTGGAAGCTTCAAAGCTCTAAACAGGGACATTTCCTATATATCGTTGCGACACAAAATGGACCTTTTGTTACTCTCTGTGAACTCGACGAGTTCTGTTACCTCTGAGGACCAAAAAGCCAAATTACATTCACTAACGTTGAGACTTTCAAGATTCTTACAATGAAGCGTGGTCTCTACCAAATACTATACTCCGTTTTTGGTATTCCGAATTTTCGAAGGGCAAAAAATGATCTATATAGGACTATGAAGTTCCCGCCAAATTTTTATTTTCGACGGAAATAGCTGAAGTTTGGCAATCCGAATTTTAGTAGATGAAAAAAATATTTTCAGAATAATTTCGACATCCACATATCCGTAACATAGCCTCCATATAAAGATTTCGTCCATTTTTGGCCTTGTCAAAATGAAAAAAATATTTTAAATTTTCAATCTCTTATCAGTATGGATGTTTACATTGGGTCTAAGAAGACTATCCCTCTATGGACTTCTGGTTAAAATTACATTATTTAAATCCAATTAAGTTATTGAAATTCTCCTTAATGCCTAACCCTCTAAAATAATTGTCCATCTTCTTTTCATTACAGGTCTGGTTTCAAAATCGTCGGGCCAAATGGAGGCGTCAAGAGAAATCTGAAAGTCTACGATTGGGTTTGACACATTTCACACAACTGCCGCATCGCTTGGGCTGTGGACCCTCCGGCTTACCCGTTGATCCATGGCTATCACCACCTTTACTATCCGCATTACCAGGTAAGTTCGCACTAAAATTCCGAACCATTGAATCAACAAACTAATCAAATCCCTCTCCTCCTCAGGATTCCTTTCGCATCCACAAAATGTCTATCCCAGCTATCTGACACCACCGCTAAGTTTGGCACCCTCAAATCTAGCCATGAGCAGTTTAGCTGCCATGGGTCATCATGGTCCCAGCATGCACGGTCCACCGCCACCACCACCCTCTGGACATCAAGGACATGGTTTACCTCCAATGGGGGCGGCGGGTAATGGCCATGGTGGTCATCCACATATGTCACTGGCACACTTATCGCCCCACTTGTCACGAATGTCACCACAGACATTGGCCTCAATGCAGCCACAAATAACTGTGGCCAATTCGCTATCTTCAACTTCCACCTCATCATCAAATGCCTCGGCTACCAACTCACCACTTACCGGATTACCGCCGCCCTCGTCATCATCATTATCAGGTACAGTATCCACCTCGTCATCGCTAAGTGCTAATACCGCCAACCAATCCGCATTGTCACCACAAAATCTCAGTACTAATGGTGGTGACAATGACACGACCACGAAATGTTCACCATCTGTTGTTAACATTGAGGTTGTAGATGTGGGTCGTGAAAGTCCCATACCTCCCATTACGAATAATAGTAATGGTTCCGGCGCAGCAAGTAATGCAAATTCGAATTCAAATTCCTCGACCACCTCGGCAACAATATCACCCACCAGCAGCTCAGTAACAAGTCAACAGCAATCGCAACCAGCACAACCCACAGATATACGTTCAAATTCCATTGCCACTCTGAGAATTAAGGCTAAGGAACATCTAGAGAATATTAATAAAAGTTTGACCATGGTCTAGGATACGACAACATTCCCCCTTATTAGTGATTAAATTTCACATTCCTAGGTTGCAGTTCTTACAATCAAATAATGTTCATATGTCATAGAAATAATATTCAATTGCTATATACATACACTATATAAATTACGTTTAGTTAATTAGTAATTAGTTGTAGTTCGTTTAGCTATAAATCGTTTGAATGAATGTAATAAAAACAGTTTTAAGTAAGAGCCGTGTTTAATATGAACCACAACATAATCAAACATACATATCTAGAAATATTTTGTAATTTATTTATAATTAGTTTTTAGTTCATAACATAAATCCCAGTTATAAACAAAATAATAAGAATATGTTATAGCTAATATCACCTTCTCCAAATAACCACCAGCTAATTATAAAACCCACAATACCAGTAATTTAATTCACATTCCACCATCCCCTTTTTTGGATCCCATGGCTCCTTTACCCCGTTTCACTCCACTTTATTGTGTAGTTTTAGTTATACGGATATTCTAATATAATTATTTGTAGTTTTTAAATGTATAAATAAATTAATAAATATATAATGATAAGATAATATATATATATATATATATAAATAATTAGACACCAATAAAATTCACTTTTAAATTTAATGTGTGTATGATTTCCTTTAGATGAAAATAACATCCAAAATGAGTTTATTGGAATATCAAAAATTGTAATTTAATCTTTTAATTTAGAGATATTTTGAAAAAAATATGTTCCTGTCAAAATTAATAACTCATAAACTAAAAAGTAGAAGAGATTTTTCAGATAAATTTGAGATATCTCAAAACTTTATTTTATTGTTAACATTAACAATAGAAATATTTAAATCGTTACTCGTCTAACTAATTATACAAATATTTATTTTGAGAAGCTTAAAATCCTATTTCATTGTTCAATCATTGCAACAGTCGAAAATATGACATTAATGTTATTTTTTTTGATAACAATAGATATTCTTGAATTTTTATCCTCTTTAGAAAATCTATTTTGTCATATTCAAGATATAGTTTGGTGACAAACACTGATTTTTTTGTTAGGATATTGTACGTCGAACCAAGTTTTACGGCATTTTGCCAATAATTTTTGGGTAAAAAATAAATGCCGAAGTATTGAATTTGAATATGCTAAATCGACCTAAATATCGTTCAAAAGAAATGTTCCCGTACTGCAAAAGTAAAACATGACAATTGTTTCAAAACAATCCTCTTCAAATGCGATAAACTTCATTTGGGTTTTTGATACCATTCTGTGGTTCGAGTCGTTCCTTACTTCAAAATAAACTCAGATTCTACAATCAACATTACAATTCCTCCTTGGGAGATTTATTTCAAAATCTGAGAACAGATTTTTCAATACCCTTTACCATGTTGTATGCATTCAAAATTCCTTCATCGGTCAGGACCCTTGTATGGGGACTTTGTTATTGCATTATGAACTGGGAAAGCCCCATACACAATTTTCGGTATGTTCAATATAATTGTCGGTATGTTGAATAAATTATTACGAACATATTTTGTGTAGGGCTATTTTAAAACATTAATCTAAATTGAATAAATTCTGAAATTAATATATGTACCAGGTATCCCATATGCTGAATTGTAGCCACTTCTTGAGAAAATTCGGATGATAACTATATAGAAACATATTCGCTAAAATGTGTGTGTACCCTCCAATATCCCGGAATGTCATATAACAGCCAAAACAATGCGACACAAACCTTCAAAATATTGGCAGGGAGGCAGCGCTACACTTATATGGGCGATATGCCCAAACGTGGACCAATATTGATTATTTTCTTTTATTATGCATGGCATCCTTCAAGAACCCCTAATACCAAAATAAAGACAAATCCGTGAGAAAATGTGGCGAAAGCATTAAAAATACTCATGACACCTGACAAATCAAGGCCAATTCGGTTGAAAGTACTGAATAATGGTGGGTACCATTATATGGGGGCTACCCAGAATCTTGGGCCAATATTGATAATTTTTGGTAGGGTGATTTTCTACTCTATGAGAACCCAAACTATCCAACATACATTGGAGACTAACCTTAAAAATAGTCTACCCATTGAGAACCCGAAATATCAAATTACAGATGGTGAGGTTGGAAAACATGCCCAAAACCTTCAAAATGTCGAATATTGGAAGAGTACTCATATATAAGGATTTCCTACTCTATGAAAATACCAAATATGAACCAATTCTGTCGAAAAGCACACCAAAATATTCAAAATACCGAATATCCAGGGGAATTGATATATAAGCAATCAAATACGATAATATTGTACGTTTTTGGTGGTCGATTTTCTACCCAGCGAAACCCCCAAAGACCATAAAACAGTAGATTAGATTGGATATATCAAAATGCCGAAAACATGGACCAATATCGTTAATTTTTAGAGAGATTTCTGCTCAATAAAAATTCCTTATATCAAATAAGAACCAAATCTGTCGAAAAACTTGCCCTAAAGCTTCAAAATATCGCCCGTACCGTACCGTTATATGGGAGCTACCCTAAAATGCGTACCAATATTGATAATTTTTTATCCAGTAAGAACAACTAAAATCTTGCAAATCACTTCGTTTTGTGTATTATTGAACCCCAAAATAGTATTTGAAGCATATTGCATTCTCAACATTTTTTCCCACTGTTAACCCTTTTTCGGTGAATTCAGATTGAAAACTGAAATAAATCCATTGTCTATAATTACACAGAATGAATGTCCAGTATCAGATAAAATAATTTGTATTGCCTCCATTATAATTAGTTACAGTAACTAACATTCGATTATCTTAGAGGGTGGAGTAAAATAATGATGTATTCAATTCTCAAGCTTTATATATCATATACATTTATTTTTTATATTCGGTATATAACACAATTAATTTTTTTAGAATAACATATTTTTTGGAAAAAATTTTTCCGATTGCTTTCTTTTCTTGTTAAAGACCAAGAATATATTCTGAAACAATAGTTCTTAATTGTGTGGACAAGTTCTAAAAAAGTAGGAATCTTTAGAAAATGTATAATCCTCCCTTTCACGTTTAAGATATTATCTGTTTAATTGTCACCCTTTCCTATTCTTCGATATAATGGAACACGTTGACAACCTGCAATTAAATACAATTATAATTGAACACAAATACATACAACTGGACATGTAAATAATTCCACACATTCAATGCGGGGGTGTTAACTATTATCCTTGAAATATAGCTTATTCATTCAATATTAAATCACAAATCAAAACTACTATTAAGCAATAAACAATAATTAAATTGTAATAAATTAATAAAAAAAAGATCTGGAGATAAAAAATAAAACAGTTGCAGAATACATTAGTACTTCTCAACTACTCAAATTTATAAAGACTCTAATAATTAAAACAATTGTCACCAACATACCTAACAACAACTAGCAAATTAAAATACCTACTAGAAATTTCTAACTACCCTCAACTAGGAATATCATATCTTGATCTTCTAATTATACGAACTCAATGACCTCAGCTATCATAACAGCGAAAGGGGAGAGTGTAATATCAAAATCCCCAGTGGTGAGAGACAACCGTTATTTATTTCATCAAATTCATTTTAGAGTGTTTCGAATTTTATTTTGATGAAAAATTTCGTCAAATGTCCTTGTATATAATTTAAGAGCAATTATCTCTTATCTTATGTAGAACATCAACAGCTCTTGCTGTGAGAAACATGGAATCTCTTTTGTTTGTCCTATTAAAATTTTCGTTGCTTTTCATGTTGTACACGATGACGTACTGAGTTGATTAGTTTGTGATACATTTCAATTTAGTACCGTTTCTCTCTCCCCGTCTAATGCCAGTAAGTGTGATTTTGTCAGTTTTTTTCGAATGTTGACAACCACCAACTGTGAAAATTATAGACAACAAATATGCCTTTTACCTAAAGTTTAATTTCATTGAAATCACAAAAAGGAAACGACTTGAATGCATCGAGTGGGTTAATCATCCCTGTGATTTTTTGGCTTTGACAAATCATCAAAAATCTTTCGATTCGATATCTCATAACAATGGGTGTCCCTAAAAGTCCTGTGTACTCCTTTTATTCTCACAACTGCTATGGGTTAGAGTTTGTCAAGCCATCACTTTTATGGTGTGTTTCCTGTTAGCGGTAAAACCTTTTGAAAGGACAAATTTAAGAGAGATTTTTAGATAAAGGGATGTTTTTCTTCTTGTAAACATGTTTACTTAAGAGAGTATTTTGTTGATTTTTCAAAAATTACTCTCTGTGCGCATGTGGTGCATATGGGTTTGTGTCTGAAATATAATGGTGTGTCGTAGTAGCCTCTAGTGATTAATAGTTGAACTATTGTGTAGTTTAACTAGCTGCCGCTAGATCCGCCACGAAAACAGATTACATTTTCAAATGAACAAGCAAATTATACCAATTTTAAGATATTTATATCTGTTGAAAATTACAACATTTTCATTCTGTTTGCAAAGCTCGAAATATTACCTGGAGACTGCATAAGCATGTATATTCTTGATCAAAATAAATTTCCGTGTGGATTAAGCAATGTCCGTTTGCTATAATCACTGAAGAGTTCGCAATATTAAAGAAATGTAAATGTTATCATGTTTAGAATTGAAGATGGAAATTATCGGTACACATTTTGGTTTTTTTCGGTGTTGTGTTGATGTTGTTTGGGAACGGTTTCAAGTAAACTAGTTGTAATTTTGTTTTTATACCAAATACGGATTGGGAATTTTTTCCAATTGTCTCCCACTATTCGGTATTTTATGGATTGTTGGCATTTTTTTTAATTCTTCATTGAAAATTCGCAGTACAGAGCCAGGGTGTTGCAGTAAAAAAAATGGATGGGAAAATATCTGAACGTGAACATAATAAATAAAAAAAAATAATTTAAATTGTTGGCACTTTTTTTAATTTTTCATTGAAAAGTCGCAGTGCAGAGCCAGGGTGCTTCAGTAAAAAATAAGTTATTTTATTCCCTAGGAAGCTAGAATGGCAAATAACAGTCAATTTGGTGGGAAAATGCGGATGAAAAGCGGTCATATAATGTACCTATATCAAAAATGTTCTACAAATGTGGATTAGACGCTCCTAGAACCCCAAATGCCATATTACATCCCCTTTTGTTGGAAATTTCGAACCTTTATATATAGGGTCTATATTCAAACTTGAATCTATATAGAAGATTTTCCCCCGAAAAATATTACTTACAGCCCTTTTAGTTGGAGAATGGTCATAATACATCAATAATAATGTGGAAACTTTATATGTGAGAAATGAGATGGATTTTTATCGAAAAATTTCTATTCTTCTATTCTTTCATCCTAAATACATCCCCTTAGATGTAAAATGAGAAAAAATCTAAACCCAAAGTGATGTATATAATAGGGATATATTAAAACATGGGGACCTGTATTGATAATTTTCTGCAAATATATTTTTAATACTCCAAGAACCTGTTCAAACTACAGCCACTGAGATTGGAAATTCGGCTAAATCATCAATATTCAGAAATTTACGCAAAACGTTTCATACTCATCAAGATCCATGAAGGTTTAGTTACATGAGACCTATATAAATCGAGGACTGATATTAATCATATTTCGGGACCAAATTTGAATATAACATACAAATTTAAGCTAATTTAAAATGACGCAAAAACTTATAAAAACAGAATATTGGAATATATCCCATCTGTGAACATAACCTGACTCTACATATCTGTACAAAATGTTAGCTCCCAATTTCACTTTCTTTGGAAGATAGCATCATGGACCAATATGGGTACCTAATTAATTTCATCACTGAAGATCTGTAAACTATTGACCTCCTCATCAAGGGTCCGATGAAACTCTAACCCAAAATTCGCAATACAGTTAATACAGCTTCATTCGTTCTAAAAAGTGATTGCTACATAGAAATTATTTGAAATATTTCCACTGCTCCTCTTTAGAATTCCACATCCTCATATCTTAATATTTGCTATTCAAATACAATTTCTATATACACCTTTGTATATCACCCGTCCCAAACAGGCATTTAAATATCTTCAAGTATTTTTATCTCTTAAAACTTGTTCTCTTAAGTAAACAAACCAAAAAAAAAAAATATTTTAAAATAGAAAAGTAAGAGCCAACATACCACATGACCATATACGGCAGGAGACCATGAAATATGAAATCTCCCACAAATGATGATTTCATAGACAATCGGTGTGGTTATTTATAGCTACCGCAGAAGAATTTCCCCCTATGTTTTCATACCTCTACCCATGTGTGTATGTGTTCCTACGAGTATGTGAGGCAGTAATCCATAGATATGAAACATTTTAATGATCCACTGAGTATTTAAAAAAATTCTTGTTCATTTAGATTATTGTATATGAGATATTTTACTGTCTGAGATCGAATCATATTATTGTATGAATCATATTTGGAGGATTTCTAGCTATGCATACATGTCTGGGAAAAATAGCATATTGATTTGAAATATTTCAGAAATTATTTTATTTCCCAGCTAACCTCACTACTATTTCAAATTTTTTGACTTTATCAAGGCACATTGATAATTATTTCAACAAACAATCCATCCCAAAACCATCAATATACATCTTGTTCGATTCTCACTCCACTTCATCACATGCCTTTCAAATCACAATAATCATTATAGATTATTTAGAAAAAACTAAATTGTAACTATTATTTTATTATTATTTGTTTTGTTTAAAAAAAGTTATTAAATTAAGTATTGTTTGTTGTTGTTGGTTATGTGATGGGTGGGTAGTGTGTGTAGTGAATCAGTGTATGTGTATGTATGTTTGGTTTTTTTGCATTTGCAAAAACAAAATCAAAAAAATGTTGTTGTTTTTTTGGTATTTTTTGGTGTTTTTTTTTCATTAGATTAAAAAAATTACATAAGAAAACATTAGATTATTTTACATGTGGCAATAAACCCCTTATAAAAAAATTAATAAAAATTTTATTATATATTGCGCTATACACAAATAAGACAGACAGTGAGTGGACAATAATTTTTGTTAAGACACTATATGACACAAAGACACATTAGGGACACACGAAAATTATCATCTAAGGGGGATGATGCTGTTGTTGTTGCAGCTGTGCTGTCCTGATGTGCGTAGCATCAGGTCGAGGATGGTCGTCGTTTTTGTTGGGGGGATTAGTGTAAGAAATTCAGTCATACATTTAAAAAAATAATCTGGAACCAAATACGATGGGCGGGCATCTCTCTACACTAGGCAATATGAGTGTTTGGTTGTGTGTGTGTGTGGATGTTGGTCACACTATGCCCAGCAAGCAACAACAATTGAATGCCGCCAGTGTGCAAGCATGACTGACAACAGACATGCAAACATAAAGACAGCAGACAACTGAGTGCATATGTAGCAAGTATTGTTGGTAAGTGTAGTTGTTGTTGGTGGTGGGGGGTGGTTGTAGGATGTTGGAAGCCAACAATTTAGAAGCACTTGCGGTGGACAATGCCGGGGCCGGATTCGTCGTATTCTTCCTTGGAGATCCACATTTGTTGGAAAGTGGAGAGGGAAGCCAAGATGGAACCACCGATCCAGACGGAGTATTTGCGTTCTGGGGGAGCGATGATCTTGATCTTGATGGTGGATGGGGCCAAGGCGGTGATTTCCTTTTGCATACGATCGGCAATACCGGGGTACATGGTGGTACCACCAGACATGACAATGTTGGCGTACAAGTCCTTACGGATATCGACGTCACACTTCATGATGGAGTTGTAGACGGTTTCGTGGATACCGCAAGATTCCATACCCAAGAAGGAAGGTTGGAAGAGGGATTCTGGGCAACGGAAACGTTCATTACCGATGGTGATGACTTGACCGTCGGGAAGTTCATAGGATTTCTCCAAGGAGGTGGAGGCAGCAGCGGTAGCCATTTCTTGTTCGAAGTCCAAAGCGACATAGCACAATTTTTCCTTGATGTCACGAACGATTTCACGTTCAGCGGTGGTGGTGAAGGAGTAGCCACGTTCAGTCAAGATCTTCATCAAGTAGTCGGTCAAATCGCGACCAGCCAAATCCAAACGGAGGATGGCATGGGGCAAGGCATAACCTTCATAGATGGGGACGGTGTGGGAGACACCATCACCAGAATCCAAAACAATACCGGTGGTACGGCCGGAAGCGTACAAGGAGAGTACGGCTTGGATGGCAACATACATAGCGGGGGAGTTGAAGGTTTCGAACATGATTTGGGTCATCTTCTCACGGTTAGCCTTGGGGTTCAAGGGGGCTTCAGTCAACAAGACGGGGTGTTCTTCGGGGGCAACACGCAATTCATTGTAGAAGGTGTGATGCCAGATCTTTTCCATATCATCCCAGTTGGTGATGATACCGTGTTCAATGGGGTACTTGAGGGTCAAGATACCTCTCTTGGATTGGGCTTCATCACCGACATAGGAGTCCTTTTGGCCCATACCAACCATAACACCTTGATGGCGGGGACGACCTACAATTGAGGGGAAGACGGCACGGGGAGCATCATCACCGGCGAAACCAGCCTTGCACATGCCGGAGCCTAAAATTTGAAAGAAATTTTACCGTTAGTAACGTAAGGTGACAGCATAACGGTAAAAATCGACGTCGTTGGCAAAATTCAAAATTTAAAGTGTTGTGGTCGACGAGGGGAGTGGAGAAATTCTCATGGCGTGCAGCAAAGAGTTCCCGTGTGAAATAATTCCGTGAGGAAAAATAGAAATTTGTTTTCCAGGCGGAGAGAGAGAGAAAACTCTCAATATATGGCATCGTGGCATTAGCAGAGACATAATTTTCTCGTGAAATAAATTTTGGGGAAAAAATCGATGGGAAAGCAGTGCCCAGAGATTGCCAGAATTATTGGCCTTTGGCCAAATATTTGAAAAAACAAAATTATTAGCCGTAAAGGCATTTTTCAGAAATTTAAATATTTCTGATGGCAAATTATGCAATACGATGCTGTATTGAGTTACGAAATAAATTTTGACGTAATTTCTCGATGTTTGAAGATTTTCACATTTTTTGAATGTTGAAGAATTTTTGGTCAATTTAATGACAAAATTTTGGCAAATTTTATCAATGAAATGCCATTGAATGTTGGCTGTTGAATTTCCCTTGGAGTAATATTGATCCTTAGAATATAGAAGTGCTTTTGAAAATATTGAAATATTTTTGAAAATGTTGTGTAAAAAGTGACGTAAATTTCGGAAATATTTTTGAATTATTTTTTTTTTGGAAATAAAATATTTTTTTTTTTAATTTTTTTGTATGATATTTGGAATGCAAGACACAATTTTTTAATTCACGTCATTTTTCACATTTTGATTTTAGCACATTTTCAAGTAATATTTTTTCAAATTAGCACCACTTTTTCTTAGGTATCACTGAAAGGATATCACAATCCTTTGATTATGAGGAATATCCACAAAACACTTTAAATCCATTTTGCTTGTATTCGTTTTTTGTTGGGTGGAGTTGGCCGGTTGGTATATCCGTTTAATCCACTGGAGTTATAAATTTCGATCCAAACGCACCATTATCAACGACCAAAGCAGCAACCTCATCGTCACACATGTTGTCGGATTTGTTTTATTTTTTACTAACGGAGAAGAAAGAAGAATACGGTGTGTACGCTTTGGAACACAAATGACTGACTGAAGATTCGGAGCACCGGATACCAGATTTTATACCACGAAAAAAGTGATAAAACAAATCACGGAAATCGAGGCAAAAAGCCATACACAAAAAACACATAGGAGCAATAGAGGAACGCCAACAACACCAAAAGATAAAAATAAAACGTGAAAAATCCTATAGACATCAGCAGCAGCACCCATACACCCACAAAACACAGCGATCACTTCTGTGTGCTGTCCCCAAGAAATCCAAGTGGGAGGGAGGCTGTTATCTGCGAGTGTGTGTGAATGTTGGGCCATGTGTGTGTTTGTGTGAGCAGAGGCAAAGAAAATCCAAAAATTCCGTTAAACATTTCAACACAACAAAACTCAGCAGCAGCACCCCCAAACGTTGTCAACACCAATACACTCTCAGCGATGCAAAGGCGAATACTCTTCGCTGCGATCATCGTTAACTAAAAATAAACCAAACATTCTTCCAACAAATTGCTCAGGTTGTAGTATGAGGATGGTGGGGATGTCGTTTTTTGGAGAGATTTTCTCAGGAGGGGCAAAGAAAAAGAAAATTGTTTTTTTTTTTTCGATAGACAAAGTGGGTGGAAGATGGGTGGAAAAGAAAATAAAGAGCAAAAATCAGAAAATCTAAGGAACAAAAAATTGTTCCTTGGAATGAAGAGAGAAATGAAAATGGAGAGAAATAAAGATGGGAAAACAGGCATGGAGAAAAAAGGCAAAATGAGAGATAGTTCACCAGGTTGCAAAACAATGAAACATTTTTTTAGTTGGACATGTTTAAAACTAGTGGATCTGGTACAATTGTCGCCGCCACCCCCCTCTGCCAACAACTGGGCTGACTAATCATCATAAGGCAATAAGCAAAAGTACCGTATATGGCAACGGTTGCATTTTGGGCGTGAGAAAAAAAAAATTTTTTTCGAAAAAAAGAAAATTAAAATTATTGTTGTTTTTGTTTTATAGAAAATTTGCTCTCTTTGTTCTCTCTTTTTATCGAAAAATAAGAGATCAATACATGTTTAATGAGAAAAAAATGATTTTGTTAAAATTAGGTCGTTCTAGTTTTTCTTCGTTTTTACAATATTTCTTCATCGAAAAATAGTAACAATAACAACAACAAAAATTTCAAAAAAAATGTTCATTAATGATTTTTCTTTTCACATATTTGTGTAGAAATATTTCGTAATAGTTTCACTATTTGGGCGAAGAAAATAAACTTTCAAAAGATTGCGCCGTTTTTAGCGATCAAGATTTTGTATGGCGTTGGCGGAATATATCAACATTTTTTTTAAGAATATAATATTATGTTGGAGCATTTTAAACCGAAGGTCATTACATAAAATTATTTATAGTTCTATAAAACGTTGTTTTGTTTTTTATTACAAAAATATCGTTGGCTTAAACTCTTCCCAAATCCAGCTGAAATTGTCAGCAATTTTTCATAAGAACAGGGGATGCATATATATTCTAAAACTTCATTTTCTAATGCAACAATTATCGTTATTTATTGTTGTTTAGCAGTTTTCCCCTCCCTGCTGTGATTTCCATTTCGCCTAATTGTTTACATATTTTTTTCGTTACCTTCACTTTACATTTCATTTGCCCCTTCAAGGTATCAAGGAGTTTTCCCTCCCTTCTATAGCATTTTTATTTTGTTGCTGTTGTTGTTGTAATATTATAATGATGTGCTATGTAATGTTTTATTCCCCATGCATTTTTGTATTCTTTGCAGGGTATCTTTTTAATTACAGCCAAGGCAAAAAAATATTTTTATGTTGCTGCTTTAGTTTTTGGAGCAACCTATTATCGTGTTCCAGAGGAAATTAAAGTGGGTCATGTTCTCATTTCTTTTTTTTTTATTAAATAATGAATTTTCTTTGATAAATCTGTTTCAATTAATGATTTGTTTACCAAACGGGTCAATTTTTTCCTTATAAGTTGCAGTTTTTGGGTATGGTATGGTATTGTTATATAATATTCTATATAGGAATATACTATAATATATATAATATACTATTAGGCGTGGAACTTATGAAACCCGTAGCTATAAAATATATGCCTAACAAATATCAATAGTTATATGTAGTCTATATACGAGAAATTGTGGTGCTTTTAGGGGTCTATAGCAAAAATACCTATTTCCAAAAATGGAATTTGTCATTAAAATAAAAATCGTTTTAGCGGGGTAATGTAAAGGGGGAAATAGTCCTCATCAATTTCTGATATAGGTCTTCAAACAGCAACAATCAATAGCTGTAGTGTATATAGAGAAATGTGGATTACTTTTTGGGTCTTAAGGAAATCATATTTTTGGGATACGTTTGGATTGAGGTCATCGATACCACTTTCCATATTAAACATTCGATGAGTAATACCAATTTATTTGCAAAATCACACTGCGCTGATCGCTTTGAAATTTTCCATGAGGATCCTGTTAAGATCAGGGACAAAGCCTATAATTTTCGGTGATGATCAGATCAGAAAACTTAATTTTTTGTGATTTTCGAGTCGATCTATAATAATAAGATGGAAAGATCAATTGGAAGACAACATTGCCGAATATGGTCTTTCAAATTGGAAAAACTGCGCAAAAGACCGACCGCGCCTGGAAATATTTTTAAAGCTCGGCTTATGGAACGAAAGTTCTGTCACAAGCCAGATAAGTAAATAAGTACTATAGGCCACAATTGAAAGCCGAACATCACAACTCTAAACACAGTGAAGTGAATCTGGAGAAGTGAATATTAGTAATATTTGTTGATCTCTAGTCGGTCAAGAGGGTGCAAATACCGCGAAATATTGCAAAAGTTCAGAATATAGAACCAAAAAAAGTTATATTTTCGTGGAAGTTGTATAGGGTATCATATGGTCGGCCCCGTCCGACTAGTTTTTATTTTATTTTTTATTTAATAAATATGTTTGCACCTAAGGACATAATGATAATAATAATAATAAAATGCATATTTTTATTTCTGATCGTATATCTTAATTTGTTTTATGTGTTATAAGTTAGAAAAATCCCTAATCCTAATTGCTGTAACTAGTTGTTCGGGTATTCCTATTTAGAGTATTTACCCCCTAAAGCAGTATTTCAAAATGGAGCGAGAAGAAGTCAATTTATTTAATCTGCATAAAAAGTTTTATTATATTAAAATTCCCAAACATTTTATTTTCATTGAACGATATAGGCTTGCTTTGATGTCCTTGAACAAAATTTATTCCAAAAATTCATATTTCCAAATTTTGTTATTCAAATAAACAAAAATGAAGAAGAAACAAAATTCTAGTCACGTACTTTCAAAAAATGTATCATTGAAAACAGGCCTAATTATATTTCGGTATTGACCTGATCCAATTTAGATACAAAAAACTTCCAATTCTGTAACTAAAAATAAATAATTTTCGATTGCACATTCCACCCACAGCAACGTTAAACAAAACAAACAAAAAATTGGAAACTTCAATTTAGTGGCACATAAACCCCCACAGTGTCATGAGAGGGCCTGGAGAAATTAATGATGCCTATAAAGTCTTATACAAAAGCAAAATAGAACACGCAGCCAGCAAAGTCACACCTAAAAATATGTGTGTTTGTGTGTGAGTGCTTATAACGTGAAAGCATTTCAAGTTTTTTGTTATAACAAAATATTGGAAAAATAGCATTTCTATACATTTATTTTTAGAAGAAATGCTTGGAGAATAAACTGCATTACATCGATGTGGTACATATGTAAATTTACACACACACACATATACATAAATATGTGTGTAAAATCAAATGAATATTGTGTGATGCTAATTATAGGTGGGGGACTCCGAAATGGCCTGCTAAGTGTACACCAAACATAAACACTTAGTCGAGTAAAATATTTCCAAGAGGGCACCACCAACACCGACTGTTAGCTGTAACGAAACAAAAATAAAATTGAAAAAAAAAGAAGAGCCAATTTAAACACTTCATTAAAAACTATTTGGCAGAGTGTTATCCCTCTTCCAATTGCAGCTGTCCCAAATAATCACAACTGGTCAGTTGTTTTGGTCATTTCTAGCTATTAATCCTTTGACCACCACTCAGAGACAGACACAATGAATGGCTCTGTTCACTAAGCATCAAATCCTGTTTTGGGCTAATTGTTGGCAATAATTAGCTTTATTAGGTGTTTGCTTCGTTACACACAATTTCCATTGAGGAAACCCTTTTCGGAAAGTATCCCAACCCAAGCCAGCAACCCTCTTGAAACAAAGACCTCTTTACTGCTCAATAAAATTCTCATTATCGATGCTTTAGCGGCCACCATAGGGAGCAAGGATTATCAATAAGGATGTGATAATTTGGGGATGGGATGCCATACATGGCGGACGGTATGAAACAAATTGCCTCAAATAAATATTTATTTTGGAATGACAACATTCACATACACACAACACACACACTGAGATTGAGGGAGAGTGCGTTTCGTTGGTTCGTTCCGTTATTGCGGGCAATTTAATTGAATTTTCGTATGTTTTTGTATGCAATTCACACGCGTTGTATGCCTCTCATCCATCGCGACCCTTCCTTCATTCATCCAGCTTCATACAAAAATGATTTTTCTTTTAGACCATAACATAAATATCCTTTGGCTATTTTCTCTGGCAACATTTTTGCACAAAAAGGAAAATCCAATAACAACAGCATCAACAACCACAACAAGGCATACAAAACGATATTCCCCAACGCCAGAACAGAAAACAAATTCGAACGTAAAATGTGGCTTGTTGGTATTTTTGTTTTTTCGTTTTGAACTTGTTACTCATTGTCAACATGCCTTAGATTAGAGGGACCAAAAACATGAATGTGGAGGGGTGCGCTGTGATGTTTGTGTTACAAAGTGCAGTCAATCGTTGACAATATTTAGAGGGTGGTTATTGGCAGGCGGATGGGCGATTGGAGGGGGGTCAGTCACTACAATGAGAAATTGAAAGTGTGAGAAATTTTTATGATAAATCTAAAATTAATTTACTTAGTCAGCGTTCCAATCAAATCATGTCAATATTTGGATAAATATTATTATGGGAATAGTTTTGTGATTCAGCAAATAAGGTCTTAGGAAGACCGATCAAAAATGATTTCTAAAAATAATGTTATAACATGAATCAGTGAAATAAAAATAAGATATTCTAAAAGTAATAATAGAACAACATTTTAGTAGGTCTTTAAAATATATCTGGACCTCCGACGTCATGGGTAGGTCCGCGTTTTGGTGTAGCCCCCATATAATGGAAACCTCAAATATTCGACATTTTGAAGCTTAATAATTCATTTTTCAACTTGGTATTTTGAGTAGAAAATTTGCTCTTCAATGAAAATTGTAAATATTTGTAATATTTGTTTACTTTCTGGTTTTTTTTTATCCCGCATTAAGGCTATTGGATACGTTGTTCAACGTAATCAACAGTAATTTGATATTCACGGTTTTCACTTTTTATACCCAGTGAAAATCTTCCTACTAAAAATGATTAAAATTGACCCTTGTTTCGCAGTAGCCCCCATTAATCGGTATATTGGGAGGTTTGGGCACGTTTCCAACCAAGTTTGCTATAATTTTAGATTCTCATATAGCAGAAAATCTCCCTAAAAACATTTTGAATTTTGGCTCACGTTTTGGGGTAGTTCCTAGCCCCTAACTGCACTCTCCAATATTCAGGATTTTGAAACTTTTCGAAGTCTTTTTCAAGCTAATCAGTTGTGCTTTGGTATTTCAGGTTCCCAATGGATAGAAAATCTTCCAACTAAAAATTATCAATATTGGTGCACTTTTTATTCCAAATTTCGGAAATCTTTTCCATTTGCACCAAACCCTTGAAGTGAAGTTATATTGGTAAAATTGCCTCATATTAAAAATTATGTGTTCAATGAATTAAAATATCGATAACCAGAATTTCACCATTATTTTCGACATGCTTTACTTGGGTCTACAGATTTATGTTGTTCACGGACTTATAGTGCAATTTTATATAGAACATTTCTTTCATTGGAAAGTACTCTCTTAAATGAATAATTCTAGAATTAGAGGTTCTATTTGGAAAATACTTTTTATACTAAAAAGTTAAATTTAATAGCAAATAAAAAAATGGATATTCTATAAGCTATGCATTATAGCTACCATTCCATTTATTACCCGAGCCCTAGTAAAATCTTATAAAGAACTTATTTTACCTTGCCATCATCCTTCAAAACCGAACTATTCAAGGACAAAAGTCTAACCAACCATAACCCCACATCTCACTCCCTCATTCTGATTTGTTTCTACATGTATGCCACATGTGGTACCTACCTCATTGTTCTGTATATATATATGTATATATATACTACAACAACTACAATAAAAAAATGTCCATATAGATCCAAGTTTTGGTGGAGATATAAAATAAAGGTCCCAGCCGATTTAATTTATGATAAAAGGTTATTTATGCCTGACCGGGTTTCCGTTTTAATTTCCGATATGTTGAAGTTCTGGGATATTCCAACCTGAGTGTATGTAATTTTTAACATTATTTTTTTTCAGAGAATAAACATCGGTCCCGAACAATTTGAGAATTTTTTAATGAACACTCAAAATTTTTAAAGGTTAATTCTAGTATTGAAAGATGTGTACTAAGCTGTAGTAATGTAAGCTCAATTTCCACATTCCTTAGATGCTATATCCAACATTTTAAATATCAAAATTGTTGCACTCTTTGCTATAGGTCCTATATTTAGCCATGTTCTATATGCGAATAATAGTCGGCTAACAGTATAGGGCGCCAATTTCTAGTTTTCGTTTTACAAATTACCAGCTGTTAATTTTACTGATAAGAACAATTAAAAGTACTTGCACTTTTCACATAATAAGATAATTGCCAAGAAAAAAACACCCAACATGTCTACTAAAACCTACAACGACAACTATGTAAACAAAAATCATGCGTTTTAGAGCCAAATAGTGAAAATTAAATTAATTAGAATTGCGAAAGTGAAGAAGAATAAATGCATTCAAGTCATTCAAAAACATTTGCCAAGGCACGCGACCAACAAAAGTGTCTCACAAAATTAAGAAGAACCTGTCAGGTTGACATGTTACGACGAAATTTTAATAAATCCTGTTTTGGATATGAAAACATTGTTACAATTGACAGAAATATTGTCCCACTAACAACAAAAACAAAACACGTGCTGCAATTGGCTTTAAGAACTTCGACTTGTCCGTAACAACTATCTGGGAACTAACAACACCCAGTTAGTCGGCAAATAAATAGCCAGTTATTTATATTAAGGATTTAATCAAAGGACATCATAACAAGGACACATGTCTTTGAGTAAACATACTGGGCAATTTACCGCTGCTGCTCATTTTTGTTTTCTTGATGCCGTTGAAATGCTTGACAAATTTTCATATTAAATTTTTGTTGGTTTTTCATTGCTTGCTGTTGTTGTTGTTATTTGTTTGTTGCTGAGGTTTGGGAAATTGATCCTTTATTTTTGGATTAATTTTGCCACCCTCCAACATGTCTCGCATGGGTGTTTGTGCGTTGGTTTCTGTTGAAATGCGTTACCATGTTTACATTTACTCTTTGAGAGTAAGAGAGGCTTCCATGGCATACCATGGCACACCATCCAAACATTCATTTATCCGTTTATCCTTCATCATCATAGCAATGAATGAAGGTTTGTTGTCGTTCATTGGGAACACACACACACATCCATTCATGTATACGTAGCCCTCAATGAGTTTTATTAAGCTGCAATTTTTTGGCTTTGAATACGGCTTCCTTTGAGTTCATCAAAATGCTAAAATGTCACAGGGTATGTGAAGCGGGGGGAGTCAATCGTAATGGTTGATTGAGAAAAAAATCGTTGCTATTTTTGTGGGTGTTTATTGGTCTTAAAAATGTTAGTCCTCTGTAAGTACTGTGAGATTCCATTTATGTGATTTTCATTTTGTTGAGGAATTGTTTTTTGTAATTTGTGAGTCAATTAAATGGGGGTTAGTGACAAAGTTGATTTCGTCGATGTCAGTATTATTTATAAAAGGAAATAAATAAATATTTATATGAAGTAGAAATGTAAATATAAATGAATAATCTCGAGCGTCTTAAGGGCAAAAATATACCATGGGAAATTGATTAAATAAAAAATACATATCAAATTAATTACATAAACAAAGATATGCCCACAAAAAAAATAAATCATTTCATTATTTTCAAAAATCCTTTTTTACCACATTATCCTTATATTAAAAACAAATTATATTATACATATCATATCAGTTCATAATTATTTGAAACCAAATCTGTGCTCATTATATTATTCAATGTTATTTTTAATAAAACGAATATTTGTTTTTTCAGCGATATTCACGTGCTGCTTGTTATAATTTTTCTTAAAAATAATAACAAATCGAGAAAGAAACACCTACGCATTCATACGTGAATTATTGAATGTGAGTGTTCAAACACAGAAAAAATCTATTTTTTTACTTTTATGTATACACATATTAGCTACTATTCTCAAGGTAATGTTTTTCGCTACAGCAGATCATGTTTTGTCCAATGTGTGGAAAATTTAAAATAACATTTATATAAGTAAACTAGCATATACCCGCTACTTCGTTAGCGAATATGGGAAGTATTTAAAACCCAATACCAAACATTATGAACACTTTTGGAACCATTTAGTACCTATGTTCTCTTATAGAACTTTTTTACAAAACTACCTCCATATCTCAACCCTACACAACAATTCTGACCGCAAAATAAAATTTAGCCCTATACAAAATTTGTTGTCATTTTTTACCCTTTGTACTCGTGTAAAATTTCAAATATAGCTTCACCCAAAACCAAATTAAGTACCAATTAGTAAACATTAATATAAATTGCCATAACTTCCAATGGAAATCTTATTACTAAATTTCAGGATTCCACCTCTATCGGTTAACTTTTAATCCAAACTGTACCAAATTTAGTGCCATTTAGTAGACATTTCCAAACACCCCAACAGTGATTCTAACTTCACATGTCAATATTCCAGCTCTATCGGTTTACCTAAATACAAATTTGGTACCAGTTTGTAAACATTAGTTTTAATTTCCAAAACTTTATACATACCTGAATCCTACATCCCAAAAGTGATCCTAACTTCAAATTTCAAGATTCTATCGGTTCACTCAAATCCTTATTTGGTCCCATTTTGTACACATTGGTACAAATTTCCAAAATTTCTAAATTTCCAAATCCTATACCCTAACAGTAACCCTATCTCCAAATTTCAGGAATCCAGCTGTATTGGTTCACTCAAAATTTAAATTGTACAAAATTTAGAACACATTATTACGAATTTCCAGAACTTCCTACAAAGCCCAATCCTACACACCAACAGATTTTAAGATTCCAGCTCTATCGGTTCACTCAAATCCACATTTGGTACCATTTTGTACACATTGGATTACTCAAAAGTTAAATTGTACCAAATTTAGTACACATTAGTACGAATTTCCTAAACTTTCCACAAACCTCAATCCTACACCCCAAAAGTGATCCGAACGTCAAATTTCAAAATTCCAGCTCAATCGGTTCACTCAAACCCGCATTTGGTACCATTTAGTACAAATTTCTAAAACTTCATCGCATCGGTTCACCCAAAATTTAAATTGTATCCAATTTGGTTCACATTAGTAGGAATTTCCTAAATAGCTCAATTCTACCCCAACAATGATCCTAACTCCAAATGTGAAGCTTCCAGCTCTATCGGTTCACCCAAATCTATATTTGGTACCAATTAGAATAATCCTACACTCCAACAGTGATCCTGACTCCAAATTACATTGTTTCAGCTCTATCGGTTCACCCAACTCATAATTGTACCAATTTTAGTACGATTTAGTACTTTTCGTACACATAAGTACAAAAATTCCAAAACTACGTGTTAATTTAACTTTTCAGGATTCCAACTCGATCTGTATCGAATATAGTACCATATTTTACTTTTCGTATACATAAGTAAACACTTCCAAAGGCAGCTCCTTATATCGACCCTGCTTCTCAACCTTAATTTGCATTCCAAATTTCATGTTTTTAGCTCTATCCATTCACATGCAACGAAATTGTACTAAATTTAGTATTTTTTGTACTTTTCGCATACCTGTAGTTCGAATGTACAAAAACCCTTTGCTATATCTATTCTACACTCCATCGGTGACCCTCATTTAAAATTTAAGAGTTAAAGCTCTACCGGTTCGCCAAATACAAATTGTATCACATTTAGTACTTCTTTGGGCCAAGAATGACCCTCACCCAAAATGTCAAGATTCTATCTTCAGCCGTTTCGTCTGGGTGTTGATGAATCGTTAAATCAGTCAGTCAATCACTTTATTTTTTTATTAGTATAGATTATTTAATGCTTATATATATTTAATTTGTCTTTTATTTTTCATTCCAGGTTTTTATGGCAGGCCGGCCGATAACGGTCAATATATATTTTGGAATTATCCTCATCTCTCAATCGTAAAATTCCACAAAAAAGGATTACAATAGAATATAGTCCAAATAAGTAAGCTAATTTGTTAAGAAAATTATTTCTTAGAATATATATTTGATATATTTTTTAAATGTATGTATATATTTTTTATAAAGAATATTGAATAAATAAAAAATAATGAATTTACTAAAAATACTATTTGTTTTTATGTTTTTATTTATGGATGCAATAAATATGGTAAGTATACATGCCCCTACGCATGCGACATAATTTGTGTGATGACGTCACACTTTTTCACTCACCTGGGTGTATGCTTTTTTGCGCCAATTTCACAAAAATACCAGGCGCCCAGAAGAAAATAAAAAATAGCCTGCCAAAAAAATTTAAAAAATAGCATCTGGCAATGCCGTACAAAGAAATTACAAACATTTTTCGCGGGTTGGGTGTTGCCAGACCAAAATTTTTCGAAATTATTATTTGTTGGCGGGCGATTTGCTACCTTATTCTGGGCGCCTGGTATTTTTGTGAAATTTGCGCAAAATGGCACCAAATTTTTGTGAGCCATTATTGTGACATTGGGCGTTATTGTTACAAAGAAACTAATATTGTGAACCCCCACTAAGAATTTTTTTAGACGTCCATAAATAAATGGACACACATTTTTAGTATTTTTTTAAATCTGTTTATTTTTTTTTTTTATTTCAATAAACGAAGAAGGTACATAAAGAAATAACTCAACTACATACACTATTTACTTAATAGTACTTAATGCAATTCTAGTGTAGAGGAACAAATTGATGAACGATGTCAGGCTCAGCTGAATATTTTCTTTTAGAAATTGCTCAAACCTACCAGACATCCAGAACAGGTAGATAGAAAATTTAACTAATTGGCAAACTGCGGGCTTTTAGCTCCGTAACATGTACCAGGTTTGATATTCGGAACAACATTTTTGGGCTCATATCAGGATATAGATTTCAAAAAATCTACTAACTGATTTGGTAGTCCTTAAAGAAAGATGGCTGCTATTAAAATACATTAAGACTGCTTATTTGATATTTAATGAAATGTTTGATATTTAAAGAAATCGATGATGGTTCCCATTTTCATCGATAATCTTACCTCGGTTCAATGTTTATTGAAACAGCCGCAAGAAACAACAATATTAAAAAAAATCCACAATTGTATATTAAAAAAAAAAATTGGGAAGCTTTCAAAAGACTGATTTTGTTAAAAAATATTTTTTTCGGGAATTACATTAAGACTTTAGATAAAAATATTATTTTAAAGAAATTTTTTCGAGTAACACATAAAGTCATGGTTTTTAAAACATGTTTGTTTAGGGACGTGGAATCATTAAAAATACCAGGGACCACAAATGTAAGTGGGTCTCAGGGCTGTCTTTCCTGGCCTGTAAGGTATCATAATGAAGTAAAAAATTGGTCATTGATAGGGAAACGGCAAATTTTATTTCGAAAACGTAGTTAAGGTTCCAAATAACTTTTCACATAAAAGATTTCATATTTTTTAAATTTTAATTATAATTAAATCACGAAATAGCCAGATCTCCTACCTTTCATATGGCACCATTTTTTACAATATCTGCAGCAGTTCAACATATACCGATCTATATACCGATATATAAATCGGTATATATCTATATTAATAAGAGTAAGGAATAGCCGCTTAAGTGGGTCGATTATACAGTCATTACCATTTAGAACCATTTTAACAGAGCACGCATTTTTATAAAAAAACAATGACTTGAAAGGGTTGTTTGTTTGTATGACTTCATCGTTAAATGATAGCCCGAACTGAAGATGTTTGGTAGTGAAACAATACACGAAATACATGTAAACTGTTAAAAACAGCGTTTCCAAAAAGATAATAGCTAAAAGATCACCCTTTATAATAGTTAAAATATGGAATGACAGTATGTTATAAAACTTCAGAATTTCCCCTAACCATATCTGCAAACTTTATAAAAATCGGTTTAGTAGTTGCCGAGATATTTGTATTTCAATTCAACGATGGTCCGAAATACACCTCTTGCTCGATTCTGGTCGCCTATTACCTGAAAATGAAAAACCACACAAAAATCGGTCTTTTAAAAAAGGCAAAAATTGTTTTCATAATGTCTGCTGTTGTATGAAAATTATAGCATACTTGTAGGGGGCAAAGGGCAGTTCGAGGTGCAATTTCTTGTTGCTTGATATGTAGGTGTGATTATATGTGATTTATGCACATATACAACGTAAAATATATTTACTTACACATACACACACTGTAGCTGTATGAAGAAAAAATTTCCATTTTTGCAAGATCGATTTTTGTGGTGTTTTTCATTTTTTGGTAATAGGCGCCCAGCATCGAACAGAAAGTATATTTCGGAGCATGTTAGATTTGAAATTCGAATAACTCCGGAAATACTTAACCGATTTTTATGAATTTTGCAGCAATGGTTAGAGGGAATTCTGCAGTTTTATGACACAATGACATTATACATACATTACACCTATAAAGGTGATTTTTAGTTATTATATTTTTGGCAACACCGTTTTTAACAGTGTACACACATTCCGTGCTTTGTTTTTTCTGTCATACATCTTCAGTTTGGTCCATAATTTAACGATGAAGCGTTATACAAACGATCAACACACAATTATAAGTCGAACATCGCAACACAAGCCACGGTGAAGGAAATATGGACAAGTTATTAACCCTTTCAGTGTTTTGGTCGAATATATTCGACATTTAAAAATTCTCTCTTTCTTTGCGATTTTTCGGTTATCCTATGTACCGTTCACATTGATGTTTTTGTTTTTGCTGAAAAACAGTCGAAACTGTCCGAGGGTTAAAATGAAAATTGCCTTTTTTTCTAAACTCTATGCTTTTATATGATTTTAAGCACAAAATTTTAGATTTTTATTCCGACAAAAAATTGTTTTGACACTGAAAGGGTTAAAAGGGATGTACTGAATATTTGTAATATTCGGAAAATATGTCGGTGTAAGGAAGAGGTGATGTTAACTTGTAATCGGGCAAGAGGTTACAACTATCAAGAAATATTGCCCAGGCTCGGAATAAAAATCCACAGAAAGTTAGAGTTCCGTGGTAGTTCTAAGTTAACTTCAACAAAAATAACGATCATAAGTTTGTCCTGGCCGAACTATTTATACCCTCCATCATGAGGATGACAATCAAAATATCAACCATTTATGGGGGCACCGAAAAATATGTGAGAAAAATATGATTGAAATTCTCAAAATGTATAAAAGCTGGGCGAATGATATAAGGGGTTGGGAAATGTGTCCAAAGTCCCCAAAATACCGAATATTGTAGGGTGCCGATATATGGGATACCCTGAGCCCTTTGGTCAATATTAATAATTTTTGGTACGGATACGAGTTATTCAAATAAAAACCAAAATACCAAATAACTGTCGGAAAACGTGCCCATAATCCCCATATAACCCAAAATGGGTTATATGGGCGCTACCCTAAAACATGGGTCAATATTAAAAATGTTTGGTACCGATATGTGTTATTCATCGAGAACCCAAAATCTCAAATAGCAGCCAGGACGGTTAGAAAACGTCTCCAAAATACCGAATATTGGGGGGTACAGTTATATACTGTTATATACCAAATATCCTAGAAGTACTAGCGATATCTGTGCAAAATTTCATAGCTCGGCTTATTATTGCGGTCTCTATCTTGATTTCACACATGGAAATATTCCTCATAGATTCTATGAGCGATATAAAAATCCACGGCAATTTGCCCAATCAAATATTATGACAAAAGTTACACCTATATTGAATTTATATGCAGAAGAGGTCCATATCCGGCTGTCTGTTGAAATCACGATAGAACATTCAACGTTAAAAATAAACTTTAAATATTTTTACACCCATTCCAATTACGGATTTGACAGCCATTTGGCATTATTGGTTCTTGGAAGAGTCTTTATATCATTGCAGACATTTGCCAGTATGTTTATATGTGTGTTGAACCTTTTTCCAATACATTTCCCTTCTTCGTACAATTGATAATTTTAGGTTCCAATTTTTACAATGGATAATTTTGGTTTCCAATTTTCCAAAAATTAAACCCACTTTTACAGACTCTAAATTTACCTATAAATAATAAATATTTCATATATAAGGAATTCAATGAACAACACAAAAATATACAAATTTTAATACGTATATCAAGTTGTATAGGTATAAATTGTGAATGTTAAATTCTATACATATATACTAAGATCAAGAAAATCGAATATACGTATATACGCTGCTGCTAAATATTGAAAATTTCGTAAAAGAACAACCGGACATTTATGGTAAGAAAAATTTTCGAACAAACACACATTTGCCGAACACACACAACGTTTCGCTTTGTTTTAAAAATATGCGCCAAAAAACTGTTTACGAATGAAGGCGAACGAACATAAACACGAATAGTGTATTATGAAATTGTGTGTGAGATAATAACAACAAAAAACACGTTGCGTTTATACTGTGTGTGATCGTTTCGTTTCACAAATCTCTATGGCAGTGCAAGTGTGTGTGTGTAAATTAGAATACTATTAATATTCCTCATACGTATAGATGGATGTCTGAATATTAGAATCGAATGGTGGAGGGGGAGAGTGAGGTGTTCGAGGAGAAGATGCTGGTGGTATACATATCGAGCAGCCAAAACAATGTGTGTGAATGTGTGGCTGTTATGTGTGTATGTTCTACGATCCATTTTTTTTGGTTTGTCGATATTTGTTCCACAACACAGAAATTGTAGATGATTTCGATACATTTGTATGGATATAGACGTAAATGTGCTATATTTATAATTTTTCTGCTTCTTCTTCATTTTCTTATTTTCGTTTGTATACACGTATATATAATAATAATAATACAGTCAGTGAATGAGCAAGTGAGTGGTGATCTTTTGGCCCCTAACATAGAAACGCTTCATTTAAAAATAAAAAAAAAACTGAAAAAATTCTATAACATGCTGTTGTGGACTTTTACATTTTCAACTAAATGTCACCAAATTCCATGACCCCCTTAGCTTTAGTTTACAAATCCTCTACACTTCGTAATATTGTTTCATATTAGAGGAAAGAAAAACCTACACTTGTTCATATATGATTTTTTTCTTAGAAATTTTAAATGCATTCTTTAAAGTATTGCTCATGGTATAGCAAAAACAAAAAATATTATTTTATTTTTTATTTTGCAAACATCTTTATACCCATCATTGTTCGAGTGATGTCGTCACCATATCATGACCAGAAACACCATTGGTCAAGAAACGTAAAAAAGATAAATCGGAACAGTCAAATTCAAGTTCATTTGCATAGCACTTGCCAATTTTTCTGCTTGTTTTTTTCTGTTTCTGTTACTTGGTTCCTATAAATTGTTTAATAGCTTTTTTACGTAGTATTTAACAAATACTTTCACAAATTTCATTCTTTAGTCTTACAATGAACGAAAAGCATCTGTAGTTTTCCCTACCTAATGACAACAATGCCAATGACGTATATTGAATAGAGGGGCGTTGTGCAAGCGTGGAATCGCCTGAATGATATTGAAGGGCCTTTGAATGTTATAATCCAAATTTGATTTAGAAAAATGTCTATAAGAAGTGTATTATCTACACAAAATAGTAATCAATATTTAATCTTGATATTTGTTTAATATAAAAATATACATTTTCAATACGATAGTCAATTTTATGCACTTCGTCTAATTGATGATAATAATAAGATGTAACATTATAGTAGGATTTATAAATATGGAATATATTGGACTTAATGTCATCTTTCAAATCTATTTTTTATAATTCTTTCTCTGTGGGGAAGGTAAAAATAGCTTTCCTCACGAAAAACTTAAATTATCTGGTATGAATCAAATTGGCTCACTTTCGTAAAAGTAAAAAGTAAGTAACATCCGTAAATCTAGTGTTAGTCTTGGACTTATACTGTAAAAAGAAAGAACTTGAAATGAATAATTATAGCTACTTTGATTGTAAAATGCGCCTATGATCAAACAAATGCAAAACAATTGTGCTTATTAATTTTTTTGAAATTCCATTTGAAATGGCGCCCAACATGTGATGTTAGAAAAAGTAAACCTTAATTGAAGTTAGTTGAACAATAAGTGTGCAAACCGTCAAAAAAATTCATATAATATCTTCGATAACACTGTGAAACAAGATTTTCCGGATTGGAAAATTTCGAATGGAAGTCCTTGGTATAGCCCTTGCCCACATTTTGGGGGAAGCCCCATAATTATATCGAATTAGGCATTTTGATGAGCACCTCATCAAAAGTTCTTCCCGTCCGAATTTAACTATCATTATATTATAATTATCAGCAAAGTATGCCATCACCTATATTTAATTACACGACATACATTTGAAAGAATTTTTCATTACCCTCCCATTTCGTAAAAAACAAAAATCCGCTCATGAGCAAAACGACGAAGAAACATTTTAATGTTAATGATTGTTTATATGTTCAATTGTTTTTGCTATAAAGAATTTTTTCAAGTCAATTTTCGTGGCAGCACCACCTTCACTTTTATCTCATCGTCTGTTTTACACTTTTTTTAGAAAACAACAAGAGAAAATGTTTTCGCCTTATAAGGCGTTGTTTTAGAGCAAGCGATGGAAACACCAAAAGGAAGGCACACATCATTGGATCATGCCTAGGTTATTTATACAAAAGAAACAACAACAAAAATAATAAATAAAAGCAACAGAAATACGTTATTGTTGAGTGATTCATAAAGAAAAGAAGAAATCGCGTTTCCTTGCGGCTCACACCCCAGCTAGTCTGCCCACCAGCCAGCCTGTAAAAAGATGATGTTGGAAACATTGCTGCACAAAATACACGACAACAACAAATCACTGATCTTTTTATAGCTGCCTGCCTCGCAATCATTCTCATCATACTCTTTGTGTAGGGGGCACAATATGTATGTATGTAAATTTCATGATTGTTGTAGATATGTATGTTGAATGGTGGCTAAAAGAGAAAAGAATTTCCATATGACGTCCTGAAGTAGATTAGACATATTTTTTCGGTTTGTTGTCTTATATTATAGAGTCTTACTTTTTTTGGTTGTGATCTGTAGCAAAAAAAATGTTGTTTTTATTTTTGTGATATTCACAATAAATGTGGCAGTAATGTGAATATGAAGATTTTTCAAAATTAGTCTATAATTTTTGGTCGAACAACGTTGTACGAAAATTATCAAGATACATATTTAGTAAACGTTAACAGTGATTCGATTTTCGTTAAATTTAAAAATCTTATGTCGAACGAATTGAAATTATTATCCTTGTGACACTATGTTAATAAATTTCACGGTTCCCTCATATGAAAAACTATTTATCAATGTGGTAAAATTTAAGGAATTCAATATCATGTATAATTAAATCATGGTATAAAAGCATTTAGTTTAGGAATGGAAACACCTGTGACCTGTGCTAATGTATGAAAAACTAAGTTGGGGTTTTAACACAGTAATAAGCACTTAATGATATAAAAACTATTTGCACGATTCAAATTAATGTTAATTTAAAAAAAAGTGGATGCCAGTCCGTTTACAACACCTCGAAATATTCCTCGAGGTATCGATTTGTTCACGTCCGGTTGTTGAAATAATTTTTTTTGAGTATGATAAATATATGTGCAGAAGCTTTTTGATATGGCTCCATAGCTACTTTTCAGGTTTTTGGAAGTTGTGATACATCGGTGCTCAAAATATTGCATAAAGGTTCAAGTTTTGATATAGCCCACTTACTATATTATACAGGTTTTATCCGCATTTCCTCGGTTTTATCCGCATTTCGGTAATACCAAACGTGATATAAGTCCATGTAGCACCCAAACAAAATTGTCCAGCTTAGTTTACAGCATATCGATGCTCCTAACCAGTGTTGCCATTTGAAAATTTAATTTCCTCCCAAAATTCCCCCTAAAAAGTGCCCAAAATCAACAATTTATGCCCAAAAATTTAAGCGTTAAAGAAAAGATACAAATATTAAAAGCGAGGGTCCTTTTTGTACTATATTTTTTTAAATGCCGGAAAGTACACTGTTTTGCAGCATGGAAGTATGGAAAATTTGATTTTTAGTTTTTTGATGTATTTGATTTAAAAATTTGTACTTTGTTGATGCAAAATTCCCTAATCGAAATATTCGTTTAGACTCCATGTGTCTTTGGACCTAATCCGATTCGACAATTTGGAGTCCATTTACAAATGACCCTCTCTCTGTCTGTCTGGACGACTGGTGCGCACGATATCTTTCGAAAGAAGTAACATATTTCATGCAAACTTAGCACATATTAATGTTTAAATCAAGATCGGAGATGGAGAACATCGAACAACTCCTTCCAGTACCTCCCCACAAAGCGTCGAAATTTTTATTTTTTTTTTCATCCAATATCAGTTGAACGGAATGTCTGATTCAATCTTTCCACCTACTTTTACCAAAACTATATCAAATTCGAAGATCGGAACCTAGAGGTCAATGTTTCAGGGTCATTGATTGTACATCGTAATATCTTACCAAATCTGAATTAAACCCGAATATGTTGCCTGTAGGGCATAACTCTTTAAAAAAGCATATACCTTATATAAAGAGAATGGTAAATACTGTGTGGTCTAAAAATGAAAGGCCTTAATACTTATTCTTAATATAAATTTTGGGCAATTATCGGTCACAATATAATAAAAAATTTTCCACCTTGGCACTAGAGAGTAGTTTCATAGACCCCAGTAAACCGGGACTGACCATACAACACCCTTCACAAATACGACTGAACATGAGAAAAAATTCAATCTTGATGGCCCAGATGATTTAAATTGTTATTGGAGAGATCTACGGAAGGAACCACGATATTCCTTACAACAAAATTTCAGTGGCGGTTCTTTAATGGTCATGGGAGCATTTTGATTTGGCATTTCCTAGTTGTCGAATGTAGTAGTCTTGGACAATAAAACTCTTGGGACAATAAAAATTCTCACAACATATTTGTGTAGGGCATATAGAAATATAGAAAAAAATTAAATATGCCGGGAACGAAAAAATGCCCAAAATCTGCCCATGTCGTAAATTTTACATTATTTATGCCCACTTTTGGGCATAAATGCCCACTTTCAGCAACACTGTTCCTAACCCAGTTTTCCAATCAAAGTACAACATTTTAATATAAGACAATTTGCAAAGACATAATCCTTATGTGTCCCTATAAGAAATATTGATGGCATTCTACATGGTGAAGGATATGATAAGTTCGGTCCGGGTGAACATAACAATTTTTTACTTGTTGATAGAAGCCGCCATATACAGAAAATTGTAATCGTCCCTCAAAATATCTCCCACATATAAAAGAAGTTCTGGTCTTCTGCATATTCTATATATACATGAATTTTTACAGATCATCTATTGAAGGATATTTTCTATATTTCACACCCACTCTACCCTGAATATCCGGTATTAGCTGATGTATTTGGAAATAGCACGGATCATTTCCATTTATTTCAAACCTTTTCAGTAGGCCACTATTGATGGTTATTTCAAACCATCAATAGTGGCCTACTGAAAGTGGATAATGATTATTTCAAAATACCGTTCCAAATTCCAAGCAGGCTTTCAATATTTTACTCAACAGCGTCAGGCAATACTAGATTTAACATCACCGCTCTAAAATTCATTCCTCACGCGACAACTTTTGTCGGCAAGGACCTGTTTTTCAACAACTAGGATTTAAATCTGTCTCATGGTACAGTGCAATTGTGCTTCTCTTCATTGAGGGTACCTTTCGTGAGCAAATATAATAAAATAAAACACGATATGTTTTTAATAAAAGGTTCGACCAATGCCGATATTTATTAGTAAACAATATTACCTGTATGGTACAACAATATGTACGGTGGCTTACTATTTAAGCCCGATCGCAACAATATGTTTGTGGCCAGTCGGTAACACAAAGATGCCTAAAGGAAACTTTTGGTAAATCATAAACATTCACTCTTTCATATTGCACTTTGATTGTTATGCCTCCCGATTTTCGAAGTTCTTAAGTTCAAATTTTCAATTACTATCAATATCCTTATAATAATGGTCAGTGGATGCCAAGTTATTTCTAATTTTTCGTTCCTAATGTTACTAAATTGAAAATCATCTTGCGAATAGATTCTTTTATTTTCAAATATATTCATTTTATATAATTATATATCACATTTCCCTTCGAAACCTTAAAACATTTGTACATCTTGTTGTTGTTTAAACTTTGATAACGACCCTCGGTTATTTTGAGAACTACATAGCAAAACATCTGACAAATATAAGGTGTGAAAATAAAACCTTTAATAATTACAATAATAAGAACAAATACCTCTTCCAAACCATTCTAAGTTTAAACGAATAATTTCTCAACATAAATCGTATAAAGCAAATACATTTTTATATATACATATGTACAAGTTCACAATGAAAGTTTTGAGAACTACCTTTTTTAAAACATTTTTTTTATTTATTTTCAAACAAAAGGCTTAAACAACAATAAAACAAATTGCAATTAAAAATAAAACTCTTCGCATAAAAAATAAATTCTTCCAGTCAACGAATTCGATTTCTTTAGATTCGAAAAAATCACGTTTTTCTAAACATTTCTGAGGATTCATTTTATTGCAGTTGTGTACTTTTTTTAACGTACCCTTGGGTCCAGCCCACTTTTAATGTGCTGCTAAATAGAAAACAAAGGCTTGAAATATTTCTTAGAAACACAATGGAAATGAAATTTAAATTGCAAAAAACCCGAAATCATTAAATAAAACCAACAATGATTTTTTTTCGATTTTTAATACAATTTGTTTTGTTATTACAAAAACAAAAAAATGAAGTAGTGAACATAATAAAAGAAAACAACAACAAAAAATCACAAATCAATTTGATTACAACAAGGTCCGTCTGATTTAATGATTTATTCTTTAAAGGTTTTAGTTTTTGTTGGTTGTTGTTGTTCCTCTGTTTATTTTTATTGGTATTTGAATTTGGTTTCGTTGTTGTTGTTCCTATTGACGCCGTTATGCATAAATATCAATTGTATTGACAATAGCCCGTCCGCCAGCCCCCCATTCTTTAATTCACACGGCATATGGTCAATTAGGTCTTCACAAGTCTTCAGTTTTTTTTTCTGCACCACGATTGCGACACTGCAATCCGAAAGAAAAAAAAAACAAGAACAAGAAAATGTGCACCATGAAAACCGTTCCACAATAGCGAATCCTTCCGGTCGCGTCAGAGCCGAACGAACGCATGGTAACACCATTCGAACAATGTTGTATGTACTTGAAAATGTTTTCTCAACACTAGACTGGGGTGAATATTTTTGCAACATACAAAATATAAATATTCCCAATATATAACAATAACTTCGCAATCGTTGGGAAAATCCCTAAAATGGGGATAAGGGATACTTCAAACATGAATACATACAAGATATGGAACCTACTTTAAAAGGTGGTCCCATCTATTAAACATCTATCTTATATATTAAAAATTATATTACAATTTCAACAGACGAGAGCTGTCATTTCCATTAAGGAATATTTTGTCAAGGCCCACTACGGTGTTACTATAGTGGATGGATTTTTTTAGAACTTTTTAAGGGCTATAGGAGTGGATTATTTTAAGAATTTTTGTTCAAAGCATGGGTTTCTTTCAAAGGCTACTATTAGCAAGGACTTTTAAAAAAATATTTTTAACAGCTATTATGAGCGAGGATTTTTTTTAAATTTTTTCAATAGCTAATATAGGTGCGCATTTTTTAGGAATATCCTTAAGGGGTTCATAAGCGTGAATTTGTTTAAGAAAATGTCCAGAGGTATTATACCGTGGAAGTAATATTTGTGCATTTTTATGATAATCGTCCCCATCTATTATATTTATGCCACAAGACACACATGTATGTGTACGTGTCCTTGATACTTGAAGGAATTTCAAAATTATATTTATGAATTGTTTAAATGCGCGAAATTGGTTCGAGTGGTATGGCCAGGCGACTGATTTTTATTATTAATATTTTTTGAAGGGGTGTACAAACGACTGCAAATACTCATTGTTATTGTTTTCACATCAATACATCAGAAATTCGAAATATTGAGGCTTTGACAATGACAACGATGATTGCCTGGGCAGTACATACGAAGGAACGAGCGAACGATAAAAGAACACCCTTATCGAACAAATATCGAAAGGTGGTTAAATCGAAATTTATGGATTTCCCCACACTCCTTTACAGAGTCAATAATATTGTAGTATGAGTTTAAAAAAGGGGTATGTATGTGACACATGTTCGCACACACACACACATGTGTGTGTATATTTCATTGTTGTACTATTTCTCTGATACGTGGTTAATTTATGATCGTCAAGTCGTTTAAATGCCTTTTGAATTAAACAATTATTTGAAAATATTTGTAAATTATAATGCAATGGAACGTGTTTAATTTGCAAAAATGATTAACTGGAGGATGATTGGTGTTGATGATGATGCCTCTGTCGCTGTAGTTGTGTATTGCATGCTGTTTAGATGATGCAATTCATTGATAATAACCTTCCGTGGACAATTTGTGGTAATTAGTATTGATTATAATCAAGGGGGAACAATGGTAAGTAACTGTCGGGGTTGGTTCTTAATGTGATTTTATCAATCAAGGGATTTACGTTTTTAGATATGATGCACATAAATTTTATTTTAACATCGATAAATGAAAATTTTGGTATTATTAATAAAATATGTAAAATAAGTCAAGCAATTATAAATAAAGCTTTTATTTATAATTTTATATTATGTTAAAATAAAAGCAAAAAGTAATGATAAATAAAAAAGCTATAACTGGCCTGTTTATATTCCACATTAACTAAATGGTATATAGTATGTTGGTAAGTACCTCGTACCTTTATAAAGCAAATTTGTATTTACATTTATTAAATATTTATAAAAATGTATTTTATATTTGTTACAATATTACAAAAGTACTAGGGAATTATAGACTGCGTATTCTAGTGTGGATTTTTAAAAGAAATAATGAAGAAGAATTTAAGGCTTGGATCTTTTATATAATTTTTTTAAGGCCTACTACACACTATAGGCGTAAATTTTTTAAATAATATTTTTTTTCAAAGTCTACTAAAGGCTTGAATTTTTTACATAATATTTTTTTAATATAATGTTTTTTTAATAATACTTTTCCAAGGCCTATTATAGGCGTAGATTTTAGGCGTGAATTTTTTTAATATTTTTCAAGGCCTACTATATCCGTGGACATTGTTAACCCTTGCAGTGTCAAAAAAAATTTTTGTCGGAATAAAAATCTAAAGTTTTGCACTTAAAATCGTATGAAGGCACAGAGTTTAGAAATAAAAACAATTCTTATTTTAACCCTCGGACAGTTTTGTCTGTCTTTCAGCAAAAACAAAGACATCAATTGTAACGGGACATAGGATAACCGAAAATTTGCAAAGGAAGAGAGTAATTTTAAATGTCGAATATATTCGACAAAAACACTCCACTACTATAGAAGTGGATTTTTTTAATAATATATTCTTCAAGGCCTACTGTAGGAGTGGATTTTTTAAGGCAAACTTTTTTCATTTATCTTAAGGTTAAGACTTAATATCTATAACGATATTAGTTTAAGATTTTACCTCTTTCATACACAAATATTTTTATAAGACTGTTCGAAAAATCTAACAGAGGAACAAAAAGGGGTAAAAATTATTTGTCAATGTCTATTATAGGCTTCGATTTTGCCAAGGGCTTGATTAGTTTCCAGACATAGAATCATGCCCACAATTGTAAATTCATGAATTTTCGAAAATTGTATAGTTTATCAAGAATTATCAGAACCATAGTCATGGATATGCAATATTTATCTAATACAAAATTTTACGTAGTCCTTGAAAATCCGTAATCAAATAAAGTCCCAGTATATATTAATTTTTTTTTTAGCTGAAAACCGATGTTTTGAAAAAGATTATACCAATTTATAAAAATTCTTACTATTGCCAATTATTTTGTTTGAAAATGTATAAACAATACATCCTTAAACCCAAACACCCACGAATTTTCAGTAATAATATTCAACCTCATTCACAACGATTAATTTGATTGATTTCAAAATTCTTTCTGACAGAATAAATCAAGCGTGATTTTAAATATTTGTTACGCTAAATAGACTCCGGAGCATTTTTGTTTTGTTTTTGGTGTTCATTTAGTGTAGCCATTCATTCGCCCGCACACACACACTCTTGAAGATATTATAAATATATACAAATTTTTGTTGATTTCAATGATTAAAGAATGTGTCTACAAAATTTCAAGTGAAAATCTCAAGAACTCTTGAAGATATTATAAATATATCGGATATTATTGTGTCCATTTTACACACATATATGCCCATGAAAAGAGGGTTATTTTCCAAAAGCCAAATTAAAACGAATAGGGTTAATAAAATTCAAGCCAAACGGCAAGGGGGTTCGGAATATCAACAAGGACATACAGACATTTAAGGCGAGCGAAAGGGGAACATACACACACGTCAACATGGAAATGCATTTGGCCATATTTTGTGGGTGAATAAATGTAATTTGTAAAACGACACAAGGTTTGAGATTTCACTATGCGAAGGGTAATAACGAGGTTGTGTATGCGTCGGGAAGGGGGACTAAATAAATTGCACTTTAAACAATTGATGCAAATTTGATTGTAGATTGCAAAAAAAAATCCACAGCAATTAAGGGTCTAACATGGCAAAGGGAAAAAATGGATTTTTCATTTTTACAGCTCAGGGGGTTTTGTGGAGACTGGTGTTCTTGTTGTTGGCAGATTAAAATTTTCTAAAGGCTATATGTTCACCTTATATCTTGGCAGCTTATTTTGCAGGCAATTTAGTATGATATTTCACTAATTTAGTCTTAACTACATTTGAAAGCCTACAAATTAGCAGAATAATACCTTCATTTAGAAGCTATTTAAAACTGTTAAGAAGTCCTTAAGGCCAAACAAAAGAGGTTCTTGAAAGAGAATACTGTTTGGTCTGGCCAACGTTCGCAGCACTTAATCACACAATTGATTGGTTGGTTGGCAGGCAGGCAGTAAGGCTGAATGAATGGCTGGCTGACAGGGTTTTGTTGGCTGTTGGCAAGGTGTCACTTGAAAGTGATAAAAGTAACACTCACCGCTGTCAACAACTGCTACCCACACATACTGGCACACACACGTTCGTTCGTTCATTCACTCTCACGCATTCATTCATTCCTTCACTCACTCATTGATTCATTCACTTCCAAACGACTTATCCTTTATTCACAGGAATAAAAAGGAATATCCTTTCTGCATGTCTGCATGTGTGTTAAGTACCTATAATTGTGTTGTTAAATACCTAATTACGTGCCTGATTTAACCATAAATGGTTACTAATTTGTGGCAAGAAAAAAAAACATATTTTTACATTCTCTCTCAAATGGGTCTGTGGCCTTTTGTGTGTCAGGCAACCAGTGTTTGTTATCCTTTTCTACTTTTGTTGTGAACGCTTCAAACATAACGCTTTCCATAATAAATAATACAAGGTCCCTTTTGTCAGGGAATTTTCTTTTCAATTCGGCATATTCTCCTTTTATTTTTGTATTTCAAGTGCTTTGCACTTGAATTTTCCCATTGTAACTGGCTAAAAGATACTTCAGGTATTTCGGTTAAATAAAACCGATACCTTTTGAATGAATCAATGCAAAAATAAAAATACTTTTCGTATATGAATGGGCATGTGTTCAAAGTGATGAATATACAAAGTGCCCTTAAACACCTTAGAATATACCGAAAAAAATAAAAGCCGCTTGTTTGTTGCCATCCTTTGTGGTAACCAGGTGAACACGAAGCAAGACCTTAAAAAGTTCAATTTAAATGCCGACATACAACACCTCTTAAGGTCTTCAATGTTATTTTTATTCTTTAATATAATAAATTGCAGGATTTTATTTTTTCTCACATCAAAGATTTGTCTAGGCAAAAAAATCTACAAATAAGTTGTCTGCCTGTTTGACATTTTCCCCAAAAAAGAAAATTTATTTGCTAATTTTTCTTTTTATGCTTTTTTACATTTCTATTACACGCTCGAAATCCGTTTCATATCAACCAATTTAATTAATCATAAAAATGAATGAAATTTTATTTATTATTTGCTAGCCATCAGCAATGGATGTGCAGAAAAAATCTATAAATTTAAAAAATTGTATTTATGTGTATGTTGTTGTTCTTTTTGTATTTTTGGTCTTTAAAAAAATTGTAAATTATGGCCCACAGCCAAAAAATATTTAAAATATCATCGACGTTAATTATGTGGGCATAGAATCTATAGTGACAAGTTGCAAATGAGTGAATGCATATCACGTAAAGGTTGTTAACAATTTGTTATCAGAAATGCAATTAGCAAAGCTTTTTGGGATATTAACCCATTGGGGGCAATTGTTAAGAGCAATAAAAATGGGAGAAACAATAAAAGATGTAAAGGAAGATGCAATGGGCAATAATGACATTGTGTAGGGAGAGGGGGGCTAAATAAATTGCACTTTAAACAATTGACTCAAATTTGATTGAAGATTGCAAAAATCAACAGCAAATAAGGTTCTAGCATGGTAAGGAAAAAATGGATTTTAATTTTTACAGTACAGGGGGTTTTGTAGAGACCGGCGTTCTGGTTGTTGGCAGATTAAACATTTCTAAAGAATTTATGTTAACGTTTACATGGCAAATACCTTGATATCCTAACAACCTACCTTCATTTTAAATTATAATATGGTCAAAAGAATTCTACATAGGATTCTTATAGAAAAAAATCAACATTGTTTTTTTTTTTAATTGACGTTTTCCACTTTTGCCCGATATTTGCTCAGAAAACCTTATATTTATTTCTACGAATAAATTTCGTAATAATTTCAGATTTTTCCACAACCATTATTTGTTGTTTCCCTGTCAACATTTATCCTTTAAGATATTTAATTTATGACCTTTCACGTTTGAGTTTTATAACTTCCGTTTTCAACGAAAACTTATTTCCGTCACCTTTGCCAGCCAAAGCAACATTTTGACAAATTGTTATTTACAACCAGACAGGCATCTAGTAAAGTCCCATAAAACTATTCACTGCTAATTAAATTTCCTTCGTTTTAATTTAAATGAAATTAAATTTGTTTTAGTTTCAGACCATGAACAACAATGGCGTGTCAAGTCGATAGTTTGACCTACCCTTTGTTGGGAATTTATGGAATGTTAAACATTGATTTAATTAATAGCAGGTGATGTTAGGCATTTGTGTAGTTTAATCGAATGATTTACAGTTGTGTAATACAATTTTTAAAACAAACACAAAAACGAAACACATAACTGTTGTCAAGGACAACCAAACTAAGTAGGGTTTAATATTCAGTACAGATGTCCTCAAGGACACACGCAATAGAAAAATAATAAAATTAATCAACTAAAAACGTCGTTAAGTTTGCCTGGGCCGATTATTTTAAAACCTCCACCAAAAGGTATATATTCAAAATATCTAAAATCGATCGGGAATTTTATTTGGACGTATCACTTTGCAAACTATTCTGTTGAAGATTGGGCTAGGACCTTCACCATAACGAAATCTTCAAAATGTCAAATAATAAAGATAGGGTTTTATGGTGGCTATAATTTTTATACCACCCAATCATAACTCAAAATTCGGTTGAAAAACGGACCCAAAATCCCCCAATTAGAAAACTACATTTTAAATAACTGACCTCTACAGATGGATAGCCTCTTTAGGCCTCCTGCAACTGGAAGAGTCATATCGTGGAACTTCGTAAATACCTTCTATAGATAGAAGAGTCCCCTATAAATTGAAAACCTTTTATATGTCTTCACACCAATGGAGTATCCTATGAATAGAGTACCATTGTTTTTATACATGGATATGGATCTAGTGATCTTGTATAAATAGAACGCTTCTTTCGCCATTTATCTATGAGTGGCTCTGTACAAGACCTTACTCAAATCGACATAGAATTTTAATTCAGATAGGTAATAAATGACACATTTAATATCCTCCAAACTACATAGGTAGTAGTAGCACGGAGAACTTATTTGGTCAAAAAATCATATCGAAATGATTATAATTTTTTCTATATAACATATCATTTATTGTTTCTTATCATTTTTTAAATATTCATTTCTTTCCCGTCAACATAATTACACAGATTCACATTCCAACATTCCTTATCAAATAATTTCTGCAACTTATTCACTTTTCACATCCATTCCCCATTTTCCCTCCTCTCAATACATTTAAATTCGTCCTTGATATATATGTTTATTTCTTCGTCCATTGCCTACTTCTTCGCAGTTCGCATCTATTCTGCTACTGCTATTTTACAAAATCAATTTAGTCTCACTTCCACTTCTTGTTAGGCATCTTATTGTTAACCATTATGGCAATTATTCCGCTTGATTTGTTAAATTGAATTGTCCTTTGTTTTGGCTCAACTGAACGGTGATGGGAAACCATCGAATAAGTGGCTGCTAATCGTTTGTCCGTCGCACTCAAATTACACGGGATTTCTTTCTTTTGGCAGTTTTATTCGTTTTCCACATTTCTCAAGTATCTCTCGAGCTATATTTGTCTCTAGTTCGTCACTTTATTGTCATTATTGGCTTGTTTCTCTATTGTATTTTAACAAACTTTTTTCCATTCCCTTCTACCTCTGCCTTATTCGGGAGTTTGAGTTTTTCTCTATTATAGCGAACATCGACAAATTGGCAACTGTCACACATCCGCTTTGGGACGGCAGTTCTACAGCTCTGGCATTTTTTATCTACAGAATTGTAGTATCAACGTTAAGACGGCTGCTACCCCATCCCAATGCATGTTCCCCCGCTGGGAGATCTTGTTTTGCTGTTTTGTATTGTTCACAGAAAATCGAGCATGGATTGCTTGGATGCTTGCCTAAAAACGGAAACAGGAAACTCTTGGAAAATTGAAATGTTTGAAAGAAAAGTGGAGAAAATAATTTGTCTTATTTTATCAAAAATTCTCACCAATATTTGTAATGAAAATTTACATTGCCTCTAATTTTTAGCACACAATTTTATTGCGGAAAAAATTATATAGAGCCTGTGGAGCAACTACCCTTATTTAAAGGAATTTCTGACAATTTTTATACAATGTCCAAGGAACACACAACGTTATTAAGCCTAGCAACATAATTGAGTAGAGTATAAAAAACCATCCTTGTGTATTTTCATCGAAAAAATATTTTCAAAAATCCACGCCTATATAATGTCCTTGACAAAAATATTGTAAAAAGTCCGCTCCTATTTTTGGTACTTGAAAACATATTAGAAAATCAAAAACTATTGTGTAAAAAACCTTAAAAAATATAATCCACGTCAATGTGTGGTTCCTAAAACTACATATTTTTAAAAACCCATTCCCATTTGTGATCCGTATAATTATTAAAGAATTCACACCTATGTTGAAGTCATTTTTATTGCAGTCCTTTAAAAAAATATTTCTCTAAATTTAGTCCCTAATTTTTTTTAATTTAATGTCTAATATTTTATTTTATTTAATATTGAATTTTTAAATAATTTTTTTAAGTCCTGGCCCTTAATTAAATATTTTTAATAAAATCTCGGCTATATGTGGTCCCTGGAAAAATATTAAGAAACCAAAAATTATAGACAAGCTTTGCTGCTCAAGAAAAAATATAATACCCAAAACCCATTGTGGATTTTTAAAAAATTTCTCTTACTTCCTTTCAAAATATTTTATTTAATAATAACTTTTTAAATATTTGCATTTTTTCAAGTAAAATTTTCGAGGCAAATGCGAGCAGACCCCGTTTCATAGTGGATTTTTTATAAAACTGTTATATGTTTTGAAATCTATTTCCTGATATGGTACATGTGAAGGAACTGAAAGCCCGCAGTTTGTCAATTAGCTTATATTTCTAATAACCTGCTCTGGATGCCTGGCATGTTTGAGCAATTTCCGAAAGAAAATACCCACTCCCAACTTCAAGCCTGACTTCATACATCATTCTTTCCTGTATACTCCTACTGTATTAATTATTATCAAGTAAATAGTGAATTTACTTTCTGTGTGTACTTTATTGATTGTTTATTGAAATAAACAAATAAAGAGATTTAAAAACAAATGCAAAAACTGTTTTTTATTTATGAAAGTCTAAAAAACTGATAGTGGGGGTTCTAAACAATTGCAGCAGCTTAGCATTTAATTGACACAGGCCCCCAAAGAATTAAAAAAATCCAAGAATTTTGTGCCTTTTTAGGCAAATTTCACAAAAATACCAGGCGCCCAGAATTAAATAGTAAGTTTCCCACCAAAAAAAAATTAAAAAAAAATTGGTCTGGCAACACCCTGCACGCGAAAAATTCGAGCGCCTATAAATATGCTACAATTTTTGATTTTTTTATATGGCGTTGCCAGATGCAAATTTTTTCTACACTTTTTTTTGGCGGGCTACTTTCTATTTTGTTCTGGGCGCCTGGTATTTTTGTGAAATTTGCCAAAAAATGCACAAAACCAGGTGAAAGAGAAATTGTGACATCATCACATTAATATATGACGCTGGCATAGGGGTGCATGTATACTTACCAATATTTTGATCCGTAAATAAAAACAAACAGTATTTTTAGTAAATTGTTTTTTTATTAAATATTTTTTTAAAAAAATATATATACATACATTTATAATATACGTACATTATTTTTATTTTTAATAAATAATTTTCTTAAAAACTAAACGGCCTTGTTCCGTCTCAATTGTATTGCAATCCTTCCTTGTAGAATTTTACGATTGAGAGAACAGGATATTTCCAAAATATATAGTTATCGTGCCTGCCATATCTTCAACATATTTGTAAATCGTTTTCGATTGTCATCATACGGAAATTCGAGCATATGCAATTCACAACAAACTGAAATGAAAAAAATAAAAGATTAATAAAAAATAGATTTTTTAATATAAGAGTAAAGTGATTGACGCCCAGACGAAACGGCTGAAGCTTCTTAGTCCGAAGGTGTCAGATAAAGCTTAGTTTTTGGAAATTTGTACTGTATTTGTCTAACCGGAAGAACTAGAATTCTTAAATTTGAAAATTCGAACTATAAGTATCCGAAAAGTACTAAAATGTATTAAATTTGGTACAATTTCGTAAGATGTGAACGGATAGAGCTAAAAACAATGCAATTTGGAACCCGCATCAAGATTGAGAAGTATGGTAGATATAAGAAGGTGGTTTTGGAAGTTTGTACTCATATATACGAAAAGTAGGTACTAAATAGTACTAATTATGGTACAAGTTGAATTTGGAGGAACAGATGGAGCTGGAATCCTTAAGTGTGAAATTAAGTGTTAGATTGGGATATTTTTGGAAATTGGGTAGTTTTGGAAATTTGTACTTTTGTGAACGAAATGTACTATATTTGGTACAATTTGGATTTGGGTGAACCGATAGAAATGGAACACTGAAATTTGGAAATAAGATTATTACTGTATTGTAGAATTGAGGTATGTGGGTAGTTTTATGAACTCGTAAATATGTGTGAATTGTATTCAATTTGGTACAATTTGTATATTTTGTGAACCAATGTTGGGGTGCATGATTGGAAAATTTAGGAAATTTGGGAAATTGTCACTAATGTGTATTTAATTTGGTACAATTTGGACTTGGGGGATCCGATAGAGCTTTGCAACAATAAGTAAAATAGTCCCATGGCGTTGTTCCTTTCCTTTAAAAGTTATACAACCGAAATCGTTATGACGACTGTATCGCTTAAACCATAAATTCTCGCCGGTCCTTGACCGTTGTTATCAGCGATTTCGGCTGTATTTATAAAAACACCAATATTGCTTTAACGATTCTTTAAAAATACCCAATATTTTGAAAATTGCAGCTTTCAATATGCTTATCTTCGTACTCATGTGAAAAATAAAAATACCTTTAGACTCAAAGAAAAAAACCAACAACACCCGAACATTTTTGCCATAAAAACCCTTCTCTTCATTTCTATAACAAAATTAAATTCTTATCATTATCTAAAAAAATAATATTAAATTACTTAAGGCATTATTATGCAAATCGCCTTCATAGAGAATACCAAAATTCCTATAATTGTTGAAAAATGCCAGCAATCAGTGTGATTATCTTTTGCCGACATTTGAAAGACTCATAAATACCACAAACTGTCATAATTTTTGTCAGCCATTATCCTTATAAATCCTTTAGGTATCATCATTAATCAACCCTCTATAGCAAAACATACATCTCCTCGCACCTCCCCACACTGGTTCTCATCGTGCCAACAACAGAACAGAAGGACTACATAAATTCATCTACAATAAATGAAACATAATTGTCATACAAAACTGACTGCAACCAGCCAGCCAGCGGCAATTTAGCGCATTAAAATCGTTTTTGCGTTTAGATTTCGTTTTCTTTCCTTTACTTCGTTCGGCGTCGCAATCGTAGTCGTCGATGTTTTCGTTGTTGTTGTTGTTCTAATTGTGGTTGATTTTACGCTCAAGCAACGGAAATAATTAGCATATGAATTCAGGCTGTTAATATGACTTCAAAACTACTGCCACAACTACTGACTGACTGTCTCTGCTACTGTTTGCTATGCTATCTGCCTTTTACTTCGACAATTGCAGGATAAAGGATATCATAGCTTATGAGTGTGCGTATTCACAATTAGTGGAAAAAATTGCATATAGGATAATGATTTCAAAGTGAATTCATCCTCGTTCGAAATTGAAACGTTTGTATTAGAGAGAAGATATACACGTAGATATTTTGTTAGATGAATATAGCCATCAACTAAGCTTTTAAATAGAACTGGAGAAGTTAGGAGTTGTTTTTTCGCACCAAAGTAAAACCATTAACCTACATTTCAAAATAATGTGTTAAATATTTGAAATGATGAGAATTATTTAGGTATTTATGAACTCAAGTGATTTTAAAGAAGCATCGATTTTTAAAAATCTCATTTCGATATTTCAGTCTACTGCGTCAATAGATGGCGCTGCGATCGCCAAATCATCAGGTTGTTAAGAAAAAAAGGAATTTGAATAAATTTTGAACAAATTGTGATACTGGGAAAATTTAAATTGTTTTGTCGCTGATTCTCTATTTGCTCATATTTAAGATAACAGAGCTACAAAATAATATGAAGCGTTCATAGGCACAGTATTTTGTAGCTGTATTAACCTATTCGTGCTCGGAATGTTAAAATTATGTTAGCACAAAGAGAAGCAGTGATTTTTTAGCTTCAAAATCCCTTTTAACTTTCGCAAATACCACAATTCATTCAAAAGTTATTTCGATTTTACCAACAACTTCATTTTCCGTAATGTGCGATGGCGACCGCAGCGCCATCTATTAACGCAGTAGATTGAAATGGCGGAATTAAAAAAATAATACTTTGGTTTTTATACCCTTCACCATTGTATGGAGGGTATATTAATTTTGTCATTCCGTTTGTAACACATCGAAATATTCATATCCGACCTTATATTCTTTATCAGGGTAAAATTCTAAGACGATCTAGCCATGTCCGTCCGTCTATTTTAATCACGGTATCTTCTGAAGGAATTGAGATAGGGTGCTGAAATTTTGCATAGGGTTGTATTTTGTCTGCAGGATGGGATATATCAGTCCAAGTTTAGGCATAGCTCCCATATAAGTGTACTTCCCAATATTCGGTACTTTGGGGTTCTTGAGCGAGTTTTTCAACCGAATTTACTGAAATTTGGTACATTGGGTTCTTATTAAGCACTAAATGTCTCCACTAAAAATTATAAATATAGGTCCACTTTTTCTGGACCCTATATAACGGTAACTCCTAATTTTCAGTATTTTGGGGGTTTGATCGTATTTTTAAACCGAATTGGCTGTAATTTAGTATTTGGAGTTCCTAATAGGTACCAAATCTCTCCACAAAAAATTATGAAGATATGTCAATTTTTTCGCATAGCCCCCATATAAGGGTACTCCCAATTTTCGGTATTTTGGGGTTCTTGAGCGCGTTTTTCAACCTGCAATTTGGTATTTTGTAGTCTTATATGGTAACAAATCTTCCCACCAAAATACTCACCCCCTTTTTGGAGTATATTAAAATAGTTATCTGATTTGTTCCGCGTTTTGGGTTTGGTTCTAAGACTCTGTTGTAATCATTTCACCTGCGGAGGATATCAAGATAAAAACTAGAACGTACGGTTCGAAAATGAACTATAACCCGCATTTAGGCCTAGTCCCTGTGTGGGAGGTACCAGAAGGAGTGGACCTATATTTCCAATCTTCGAACTTGATTTAAGTTTGGATGAAATCAAAATTTTCTGAAATATTTCGATGAGGCCCAGGCGTGTCAAAGTATAATTATCCATAAAAATTTCTGAAATTTGAATTATGGTTTACATTATAGTTTACATAATCGGTTTCTAAAAATGTCGGTATAGGTCCACTTTTTGGTATTTTCCCTATATTTTCATTTCAAGTACCTGTCACTATATCTATGGTAGAGGGTATCCAAAGTTCGGCCCAGCCGAACATAACGCTTTTTCACTTGTAATTCCATAACATTGGAGCTACTGGAGGTATTTTAATGAAATTTGTATCATACGAATGGAAATAAGTCTAGCTTTTTCGAAATATTCTCGTATTTCTGTAATTATAAAACGTTGGGTGTGAAAAATTGTTTAAAAAATAGTTTTGAAATTTTTAATAGTATTTTATACCAAAGATGGTTGTTTGCTCTTCAATATAACACCTTATTAGTCTTAAAAGAGAATTTTGTTAAAAACCAGTGTTAAATCTTTGAAGAAAATCCCGTATGGATAGGATACAATTTGGACAGGGCCGACTATATGATTCCCTATATGATTCGACGTTTTTCATTATAATCAACAATAATTATTATAGCGCTTAATTTACTACGTCATACTTACCTGTTTTATCCACCCCTCGTGCATCGACATAACTGTTATATTTATATAATAAAACTAAGATTAAATTAATTTGAATCATATAATACTTCGTTAACTTTGGTCTCCCTTTTGGCATTGTCAACAGTCAAATCCAAAGTAATCAAATCATCGCCCTTCATTCACCTTTGACACGAGACAAATACTCTTATCAGAACCTGCGTATATAGATTGGAGTTATATCAGGTGTAAAGTTGTTTCTGTTGTTGTATTGTTGTAGGTGGTGGTAGTTATAGTGTTAACAAGAATGGTGTTGTTAGTTTAACTTTAACTCGACTATGAAGTGTTTACAGCTGTTGGGGTTCACAGGAACATGTAGTGTTGTTGTTGCTGTTTTGTTTTATTAATTAAATTTAATAGTTTACGGAATTCAGCTTTATGAGCAATTTCATTTATCCCTTGTATGCAAACAAGATATCCCATGACAAGATAATGGTTTATATTGGACAGAGAAATATACAAGGCATTATCAGTTAGACATTATATATTGTGACATGCTAGCAAATTTGTTATTAACAATTTATATAATAAAATTATTAATTTAATATTTAATAGATATAAATGTATTTTCGAATCATCATTTCACGTTCCTATCTTCTTCCATGGAAATATTTATCTGTTATTGAAAAGATCTCATATCCACTATTCAGACTCTATACAATAGCACCCCATTTTATTCAGAAATTATAAATAATATTTATTTTGTAATTCAATTCAAATTACATCCTTGACAAATCACAAGAGTTTCCTTTCTACACACATGCAAACTCACACACATCCTAATAGTGTTACAACAAACGCCCCTGATATCAATGTCAACCTTAACTACAGCTTATCAAACCCGCTTAACAAAACGCTCAAATAAAAAAATGAAGGATATCATTACCACCAAAACAATTGCCATCTATGTCGATGACGACGACAATAACAACATTGAAATTATGATTATTAGTTGTTAAATGATATCCTTGAAAAACCCCCGAAAAAGAAAACCGAGCGCGTCCTACTACTTGAAAAAAAAATAATCATTTCGGGTATAACAATTAAAAATAAATTGTGTACAGACCGCAAAACTAAATTGTTACAAATGCGACGACAACACCGTTGACAACACAACAAAAGAGAAAACAAAACACACGCACACACACTCTAATACCCAATACGGAAAACATTGCGACAAGAGAAAAAAAAACAATTTCCGCCAGGATATAATCTCAGCTTAAAGAAACTGCAACATTGATTGCATGGCATGATTGAAGAACTCGAAGGAAGATACCTAAGGACTTTCTGCGAGAGTTGTTCGGTAATGCGATACTTTTTCTGTGTGACAAATCAAAAGGCACCGATATTCCACTTTTTGTTTTCTTCCGAGCACTTCTTAAATGTCCCTTAAACGAGGGGAACGGTTTTGTATTTTTGCCAATTGTTAATTGTGACAATTGATGGAAATGTGTTGTTGCAGTCTTAAGTGGAGGGAAATCTCTGTGTTTTTTGTTTTTTCTTCGGTTAGTCCAGTTTTGTTGTTGTTACACTTTAAATTGTCAATGGCATTATGTGACTTATGGCTGAATGATAGTTTTTAAGAGTTTTTTGTTTTAAATCTTTGATCAATTGCAGCTGATTGATAATGACTATGGTCATTAATGTTGGGCGACAATCGTGGCCATTGAAAAGTCCGAAAAGGACTTGTTGTGATTAAAATATGAACAATCATTTTTGCAAAGAATAGATGACAAAAGGCAATATGGACCATTTTGTTTTATTTGGAGTTTTTGACATGACATTAAATGGTAACAATTGAGGGCAGATTGATTTCATGCCAGGTAGGTAAATTGAAGACAAAGGTGTCCGGAAAAAATCAAAATAAAAAAGTGTACAGCAACTCCCATAGATATGGTCTGAAGAAGACTCGTTACAATTACAACGTAACTCCCAATATTTGCCGAATCCGCATAAATAGACTGTTGAAACCGCGATGGAGTTCGCAATATTTATGATAGAGTGTTGATGTGTGGTACTGAAAATGGGATATATCGGAAGACGTTTTGGTATATCGTCTATATAAAAATATCCCCGAATATTCGTCATTTTGGGAATTTTTTTCAATGAATTCATCACAAAATTTAATAATTTGATATTTTAAGATCTAATTTTATGAACTTCTAAAACCAGTTTTAATCACGTTGGTTGTAATTATATATTTTGGGTTCGCAATGTGTGGCAAATATTTTTTAGTAATAATTACACATGTCGGTTTATGGTAAGGCATAGTCCACATATTCCGAATATTTATCGTTATTTTGAGAATTTTCCACAACCGAGGTGATTCTTATTTCATAATTCACACTCTCTATGCATGGCACAGTTTTACCCAAAATCATAAAAATCGGTCGATCTTTGAGTTAGATGATCCTAAGCGCATATTCTGAATTAATACAATATCTTACAATTACGAAGTGACAGTAATTTTGATTTCCGAAAACTTGTTGGTTCAGCTTCTTCTGTATTGCAAACAAATCGTCACATTCGGTACTATGTCCTAGTCCGATTTCCCAACCTGAGTGTCTGTTGATCAGTAATGTGTTTCCTGGCAGTAGTTTAACATCACACAGCCTCCATATAAAATACCCGAAAGATGTTAGGTTTTTTGAAAGCTCACCACTTGGTGAAAGCTAAAAAGGTCAACAAAATCCGTGAAATGATCATAACATCGTCCACGAGCTAAAAATCGACCATAAAATAGTTTTAAACCATTTACACAAAGCTGGATTCAAAAAGAAGCTCGATGTTTGGGTGTCAAATCAATTAACAGAAAAATAGACCCATTTCTTAAACGGATGGTGACGGAAGATGAGAAATGGATCACATCCGATAACCCTGTGCGAAAACGACCGTTGTCAAAGAGCGGCGAAGCACCTCAAACGGTGTTCAAGCCAGGAATATTCTGCTATGCATTTGGTGGGACTGGAAGGGGATAATTTATTAAAAGTTGCTTCCATATGGCCAAACGCTAAATTCTGATCTCTACTGTCAACAGATGGACCGTTTGAAGATAGCAATTGTCCAGAAACGGCCAGAATTGGCCAACAGGAGAGGTATCGTGTTCCACCAGGACAACGCTAGACCCCACACATCTACAGTGACTCGCCAGAAACCTCGGGAGCTCGTTTGGGAAGTTTTAATGCATACGCGATACAGATCGGACTTGGCACCAAGCGATTATCATTTTTTTCTTGCATTGAAAAATGGGTTTAATGATACAAAATTGGTATCTAGGGAGGATTGTGAAAATTGACTACTAGGGTTTTTTGCAAATAGAGAGCGTGACTTCTATGAGAGAGGCATTATGAAGTTACCTTCAAAATAGCACAGTACATATTTGGCCCAAAAGTAAATATGTACTTTGAAATAATATTTTTGACAATACCAAGATTTATTATAATGGAAGGTATGAAAGAACTGCTCAAGAATTCCCAAAAGGCATATTGAAACCCCACAGAGAAAAATATCTGAACATGTCCAAGTTGATGTTTAGAGTACACTAGTCCGCAACCGGCAGGTTTTTGCTGAAAATTATAAAAATAACATGTATATTGGCATACACATCACGCTGTCCTGAATTTTCCATTCAAAATATTATAACAAAAAAACCCCTCCTTGCTATATCCCAGCGAAAAAATTTAATCCACCAGCATAATACAATGATATGACCACTGTTTTATTTTAACCACCACCACCCCTTTCAATCAAATATATTAAGGATGTACCTATCCATCCACTTGATAAATTTCATATATTTATAGCCCACAGAGATCTCAAATAGAGCGAAGAATAATAAAAAAAACATTGCAAGGTTTTTCTTTGACAACATTGAGGCAAAAAAATAAAAAAATATGAAGTGAGTAAAAAAGGGTCCTGTCAAGAGCTGGAAAAAATTGCAATAAGATTTTGGTAGTTCCTCTTTTTTTCTCAAACTAACGTATAATACAGGACGTTGATTTTTTCGGTTGGTAAAAAATGAACATCTCTACAAATAAACCATCACACACATACACACGCACGAATATTCACATACATTCCTATGTATGTATATAAGTAAATGTAATCGTAATACTTGAACTTATTGAATTTTCGCCAATAACATCAAGGAACATCACTGGCATCCTTGCCCATCCCTATGACAAAATGAAAGATAACCACCCAACCAGCAAGAGATAGAGAGAGGAGTCGTTGGTTGGTTACTTATGTCTGTAGATGGCAGATGTGCATTTCATTCAATATAGGCAAACATGAATAAAGGACATCGTTTGCATGCACACACATACATACATATAAATGGCAGAGGATATTTAAATGTGAATACATAAATACTCAACAAATGAAGGGAAGAAGTTCTCAATGTGTGTGTGTTCGACTATGCTTGTATGTGTATTTGGTTATTTATTGCTTGCTGGCTGGCTTGTTGTCCTTACACCATTACTCAAAGCCTTGTGAAAAGATCAAATCCTTTAAGTCGCGTTTATTTTCACCATCCTTTTGTGCATATTCCTGTGAGGTTGTCAGTAAATTCTCATGTTGCTGCCATTGATGCTGCTCTTCACGGCACGGCTCGGCTCGTCTCATGACTACTGTTCCTGTTTCCACAGCTAACATTATATTGTTGAATGGATGTTGCCAATGATTATTATATTTATTATTTGCTGATGGAATTTAATTTTGTCATTTCTATGCTCTTATTTGTCCTCACACTGACATACACCCATTCATCCTGTCATCTACCGAATATGACGACAGAGATGGCCGGTGAGCGGATACGAATGCAAAAAAATGTCATTGCATGGGGAAAATTTCATAAATTTATAAAAGTGTGCTGTATATAATGATGTTGAGAATCACAACAACAACAACTACGATAATGACGTTCTCGTTGTTGACAATTTTTATTGACAAAAAGTATTTGTCCTGATTCAGACATTCAGTCAGTCATTCATTCACTGATTCTTCTGTTCAGTTGTTCTGTCAATTCGTTACCGCTTTAAGCCACTCATACTCATACAATAAATTGCATTTGAACTGAGACTATGATTTGGCGAACGCACACACACAACCACACTTAGCTCTTTATTGAGTTGGCGGTGGCACAGCTACCAAAACGAACATCAACGCGGTTATGAAAAGTAAATAAAATTCAAATTAAATGGGAATTAAGTCATAAATGTGGATGACACTTGAGCATCGGTATAAAATGATCAATGAAATGAAATAAACGAAGTACTCGACATTCGAACGCAGCAACAACAATAAAAAATGCGTCATTATGTTTATTTTTTTTTTTTTGTAGTGAATGAAAGGGAAAAGGAAACCAATTGTAATTGAAATTTGAAGTAGCAACAAGGTAGCTTGTTGTCAGGTTGACAATAATAAACTGGTTAGGGTATGGGATCAAGGTAAAGCTTTCACTGAAAAAATCAATGGAAACATCGATTTTAGAAGTCAAAACTATATTCAATGTGGAACCAGTAAATAAATAAAAATATTTTTTAATGGCGATACGTTCCCAAAATACCGAAAAATTGGCGATACTAATATCGGACCTATCCCGAAACTTTATTCAATATTGGCCTTAAACATCAGTCAATATTGAAAACACTCTGCAAAGAGATTTTGGTGAGGTGAAAGAAGGGATCGAAACTGAAATCAAGTTATTCACCACACTGTGGTACAGGGTATTATGTCTTTGTGCATATGTTTGTAACGGGCAAAAGGAAATGAGATAGACACATGGTTCCTTTTGAGAATATGCATAGAATCACTTTCTGAGTCGATTTACGCATGTTCTTCCGTCCGTCTGTCCGTCCATGTATTTTTGTGAACAAAGTACAGGTCGCATTTATGATCCGATTTGGATGAAATTAGGCATAAGTCACTTATTTAACCCAAGGGCGAACCCTATTGAAATTGGGAAAAATCGGTTCAGATTTAGATATAGCTCCCATGTACAATTTCGTCCGATTTCAGGTAAATGGTGCACCAAAGTCCCTATATATCCTTCGATTTGCCCGAAATTTGGCACAGCGTAATGAAATAGGTCTAGAATGATGTGTGTTAAGTTTCCTAAAATCGGTTCAGATTTAGATATAGCTCCCATATATATTTTCGTCCTATTAAATGTATATGGTACACCAAAGTCCCACCAAAGACACCAAAAGATTTGCCCGAAATTTTGGCACAGCGTAATGGATTAGGTATAGAATGATGTGTGTTAAGTTTCCTGAAAATCGGTTCAGATTTAGATATAGCTCCCATGTATATTTTCGGCCGATTTAATGTAAATGGTGCACCAAAGTCCCTATATATCTTTCGATTTGCACGAAATTTGGCACAGCGTAGTGAATTAGGTATAGAATGATGTGTGTTAAATTTCCTGAAAATCGGTTCAGATTCAGATATAGCTCCCATATATATTTTCGTCCTATTAAATGTATATGGTACACCAAAGTCCCTATATATCCTTGGATTTGCCCGAAATTTTGGCACAGCGTAATGGATTAGGTATAGAATGATGTGTGTTAAGTTCCCTGAAAATCGGTTCAGATTTAGATATAGCTTCTATATGTGACCAAATGAAATATTTAGTATCGGTTGCAGAATGACATGTTTATGGATCCAATTCAATTTACTGGTCCTTTAAAAATGTAACGCCTGTTTGGATTCATCTTTTGAATATACCCAATGTGGTGAAGGGTATCATATAGTCGACGCCGTCCGAATATTTTTATAAAAAATGTCCTCCTTATATCTAAAGTACTTGTTCATCAATTATTTTCTTGAACCGTAATCTAAATAAGACCCTCAAAGACCCAGAATTCGATATTCGCATGTTTTCATCGCCCTTTTCCATTTTTACCCGACTCTTGTTCAGATAACCTTACAGCTATGTAGCCTAAGTCATACTTCGTTATATTTCGACGAGGTGATCGCAATTGACCATCAATATCTTGTGACTTAACACAACAAGACTTCTTTCATTTGGGTCACGTGAAAGTTAAGGACTTTGCCAAGAGCCCAGCGATGATCCACCACTTTAAAGAGAAATTCAAGAACATAAATTTGAAAGGATGGATGAGAAATTATATTTAGAAATATACGGCGATTCTATAAAAAAAGACAGATTTTCCCTTCCATATGACATCTTATTTGTGCGTCCATGTTACACCCAACACCACTTTGGGTATATCCAAGATATACCCCTATGATTCTTATTGTAGCCCACGGTAATATTTTTCTTTCTCCATCAAATTCCGTTATTGTTTCATAATTTTTGACCAAACCCTCAATCATATCCCTACTCTCCCTCTCGCCCACAATAATATTAATAAAAACACCAACCATTGTCGCTGTGTCAAAAGTCAACCAAACAATCTCTTTACAAACACATAAACATATTTACAACCCTTATCATCTATCTCATCGCCATCGTCAGCATTTCATAAATTTAACTAAAATCAAATTCAATTTATTTTCTATCCAAAAATTGTTATATCAAGCTACAACTCTATAACCCCCATTGAGTTATTAAAAAAATAACTGCGAATGATGATGATGAGGAGGGCAAAAAAATATTTTGCACAATCTATTCAAAACAAATTTTTTGTGTTCTCTTCTTCTGTTTTGTGAAATCACAAATAATTACTGGTACTCTAAACTATAATTACAGGATATCAAACTATGTTATTAACACCACAGGAACAAAATGTAATTACATTTTCTAACTAAAAATGTTGTGATGTTCGAACATACCCCTAAATGTGGAAATATATGCTGGCACATTCACACACACACACATAGCCACACATCCCAAATGGCAAGGAACTTTTTTCCCGGCTGGTTTACAACACATCCTTGAGATTATTAAAACTCTTAAACAAATGCTACATTTATGACACAAAACATACCGAAATCATGTTGTCGTCGTTATTGTTGTTGTGCTTATATTTTTTATTGTTGCCGAAGATGATGACGTTGATTGAATTTTGAAATGTGTAATGAAAACGCGTTCCCATTCATTATTTTTGTGTTCTCTATACAGGATATTTAATGAACAGAATTAAGTACTTCCACTTGAAGCCGTCTAACAATACAGTCAAGGCTTGGCATTGAACCCCCAAGTAACATCTTACACTTCAAACAAACACATACACACGTACACACCGAAATACCATTCATTGCAACAGTTAAAGGATATTTGGCTACTAGTCGTCATGTATGTGTGTACTAAGTATTTGTATGCCATCTCACACTTGTATTGATTGTCGCTGATGAAGATAGATGTGTATTTTTTTCATTATTTGCCAATTTTTTATTATTCTACTAAAGGCATTCATTTGTTGATCTCTTGCTTCTTCTTCTCAGTTCTGCTTATTGCCTTTGTATTGTTAGAAGATTTCTCGAGAAGAACGAAATCTCAATTTTATTACTTTTGTTATGTTTTTCTGCGATTTGGTTGTCGTTATTGATTTTTCATTTGTTAATAATTTTCGGATTAACGTTGTTACAAATTTGATGTTTTTTGTTTGTTTTCGTGAGGGTTGTTTCCCTTTTCATTGTTTTCTCGGATTTTAATAGAGAATTACAGAGCATATCAGTAACGTCAAAGTTCAAGTGGTATTTTTCTTTATATGCCGATGCCGAAAAAATTCACTCTGCCACGAATGTAATAAAACTCATTAAATCCGCACCGCTGTGAAAGTGTTTCAAATGATGGAATATATGATATCAGTGGTGCTGAACTATTTATACCCTCCACCATTAGCAACATCAGGTTCGGCCAGACCGAATTTTTTATACTGTCCTCTTTGTGGTGGTTATTCAAAATGTTTATAGTCGATCATGGGCTTCTACAATGGGACTGTGTGACGCCAGGAAAAAAACAAAATACCAAACTACAGATATTAAGATTGGAAAGTTGTTGGAAAACATGTCTGGAGGTCAAAAATTGAGGGAACAGTAATATGGGACTTACCCCGAAACTTGGACCTATATTGATAATATTTAGTAGGATAATTTGACTACCAATGAAACCTAAAAAATAAAAACATAGAAAGTTCCATTGAAAAGCGTTCCAAAAATACCCAACATTTCTAATATGGCTTATATGGGACTTACCCCGAAACTTGATTCAATATTGATAATGCTATGCGACAAGATTTTGGAGGGTCGATCATTACTTTGATCGATGATTTGATTGAATGATGTGATCATTAATTTGTCCTCCTGGAAAGGAGTTATGGCGTCATGATTTTTTATTATTAACTAAAACATCATAAGAAAGACTATTGCAGGATATTTTTGAAATCGCATGTCAAAAGTCCAATCGAATGAGGAATATTTTTTTAAACTTATTTACATTCTATCTCGAGTCATTGTGTGTCTTTTCTTGGACTTTAATCTAAGTGACACCTCTAAATATTTCACAAAAAAATAGCTCATAAGATTTTAGCAAGAGACCCAAAGACAAGAAATCCATATTCGCATGTTTTCAGCGTCCTTTTCTACTTTTATCCGATTCTTGCTCAGAAAACATTATATCTATGTACCCTAATAAATATCGTATAATTTGTAGATTACGAAGAAGTGGCTTCGTCTGAAATGTATACTAAATCTTAGATTTTTCTCTCAAAAATTAACCAGGAACTCCATTGACGGTGTAGCTACAACACATGATATTAGGCTCCCGGAAACCCCCTTGAATTATTATTGAAAAGTTTCTCGATCCCAGACGTAGATGCCTTTTATCGTCCGGTAGAAAATGCGGTTGTATGAACAGATATCGTAAATGAATTAGATAACGTTAACAAGCAACGAAGCCATTGCACTTTTGCGAAAAAGTTCCCGAATATGGATTTATGCAATTATCCTCAAATATTTTGTGATTTGACACCACTACACTTTCTCCATTGGGGTCACGTGAACAGCCCAGCGTCGATCCAAAAAATACTGTTCGTCAGCCTCTTCAGAATATAGAGCAGATACATCCCAAATGTCATGAAAAGGATATGGGAATGTGGGGGTTCCGGGCTTCTAACTTGCCCGATTCGATGTTTTTTAAATGTCCCAGCTCGATTTTGCAATAATGAAGCTGACATTTTATTTGAAAGAATGACATAGACTTTAAAACTTAATTTCAAAGCAGTATAGTCGGACGAGACCGACTATTTGATACCCTGAACAACTAACATTCAACTTAAATTATCTGTGGACCTAAATCCGGTATCGACATATTTATGCTATCTGGTTTGATCATGGCTATACTTAAAATTTTTATAATATAGATTTCTGAACAAATATTTTAATACAACTGCAATATGCGAGTACATACACAAAAAATACTTCGTATATTATATGAATAGTGTTCAGAAAGTGTTGAGAATGTCCACATTTCTGCATTTGACGCATTCAATTCATAAAACTTTAAATAATGGTTTCATATCAAAGAGAGCGAATTAGAAAAATACCAATACAAATACCAAAAGAAAACACAGCCGTACAACGAATGGTGGTCTTGGTTTTCATCTTCGGAAGAATACATTTGATTTTGTCAAAAAGAGAGGGAAAGAGAACAAATAAGTGCAAAAAGTTTTAAAGTAGAGCGAAGTAGGTAAAGTTTGGATATTAATGCAATATGTACATTATTTCGGAAAAATAATTTATGCTTATAGAAATTTTTACTTTTATAATCAGCGATGCACATAAACAAAATGAAAAAAAAAAATAAGAACGAAATTATGAAAATATTCATTAAATATTTTTTTCTGTATACAATGTGAAGTTCTTCGAACCATGTCTTTCCAGAGTAAACATATACCCCTTAATATAAACCTTTTGCATCATATACTCAGTGTTAAGGCTATTGATATGACAAAAATCAGTATTAGATCCCAATTCTCTTTGGATCCATTAGACTGTATTAGAAAATTTGGAAAAGATTTAGAAATGTCTGTCTGGCTAACTGCATGGTGCATATAATAACTCACGAGTGGTAGTAAGAGATTTGTTCCAAACTTGTCATATCGTAATACTTCTTTCAATCATGAATAACATGTTCGAAAATGGAGACTATTGGTTCACCACGATATCATCAATATTTTTTAATTTTTTCTATATCCTTGTTTGGCAATAATCCACTTTCCTTGAATTATATTTAAAATAAAAATTATTTTCTTTTATATTTTTTCAAAATTTTTTATTAAACTTCTATGAATAATTTTTGTTATCTTAAGTATGTCTAAAAGCAAACTAAATTATCTATGGTTTTATTATTTTACAATACTGTTTGGCATTTTGGATGCTAATATTTTACAAAATAAAAAAAAAAAAAACATATATAATTGTCTACTAAACTAAAACTAAAAAAATAATATAATACAATTTATTTAATATAAAATTAATTGAATGGACATTTTAAAAAAAAAGTTATGATTTAATTATCGTCTAGTTTATATCACTTGTGTTTTTTATACAATAGAATAATAAAAATGCTTAAAATATGAAGAAGAAACAAAACGAACTACAATATTTTTAATTTATTTACAAAAACATAGAAATATGTTATATTGAGAACTAAACAAATTTTTTGTTTTTAGCTGCGCCTGGGGCTATCGTTCTGCATGCTGGATGATGTAATTCCATTTCCATTTTTTAATTATTTCATTTTTAATTTCAGTCTTCAGATTTTGTTACCACTGACACGGGTGTTGAATTTCCACTAATACTACCGGTATTTGTGGTGTTCAGTGGCGATTTGGGTGATGCTGCAGCCGAAGAGGTTAGGGTAACGCCACCCGATACTATTGTGGTTGCCGATTGTCCCGCACCAATTGTGGGACTCTCACGTGGACTACTATTACTGCACGGGGGACTAACTTGGGCAGTACTGTGTAGTGAGAGATTTTGTGGATAGGCGCTGGCATTAAAGATTCCATTCAAATTACTCAAACCCATGTACTGGGATAGTAATGTGTGGAAGTTGGGCAATTTGTAGTGGGGCATTAGTCCCTGGGGCAGCAGGGCGGGATTGAAAGGCTGATGTAAGGCAAAGTGTGGTGGCCAAAATTCGGCGGGTAAACCACCAGGATGGCCGGGAATGCCATGTGGCAATGGTATGCCCAAAGGGAAATCGGCAAGACCTAAAAATAAAACAAACAAATAAAAATTTATTAATAAAATAATGTCATTAGATTTGCTATGGTATTTTTTTCTATTTCATTGGGTTAATTAAATTTCAATTAGTTTTCCTAATGCGGAAATACATTATAATAAATTAGGCAATTACGTGACCACCAACGGAAGCCAGTAAAGTTGGAAATGTTAGTTGATTATTTTTTTCTAATTTAATTACACCCAAAGAAAATGAACTGTTAATACGATTTTGGTTTTTATTTGTGAAGTTTTGACACTTACCTTGTTCGGGTAGTAAATAACCATTCTTATCTTGATTCATGAATTTCTCGCGTTTACGCCACTTGGCACGACGATTTTGGAACCAAACCTAAAATTAGAAAAAAAAAATACAAATTAATATATTTTATACCATTATTATAAGATTTTTAAATATCTAAAATAAAAATATATTTTCCTAGAAATAATTACCATAACCAATTATCATAAATGCTTGCTAGTCTCTTTTTCCTATCCCTGGCTAATTTACTCAACGCTATACAATTTTCAAAGAATAAACGGCCAATTAACCCCTTTAATTATTGTTGTACAACACATCAAATCCCCAAACCTTGCGCCAAGCTGCAACCACCACCCTAACACCCATTCAAATAATTTCAAGGCAGACGACGACTGCGCGCCCCCGCCCCACCACTTTGAGCCAAGTTTAATACAGTTACTGGCAACACCACCTTCGCCACCAGCGACAGACAATAGAATCCAATCGGAAGTTAAATTCTGTGATTTGCTTTCAATGCCCCCTTCTGCTCCGCAGCAACAGCTACCATACCACCAAACATAATCATCCATCACCAAGCTCTTGAAGAGAACTACCTTCAAAGCCACTTAGCCACATGGAATGCAAAAGATGTTAGACTTTTGAAATTATTTGAATCCTTCGACTGGTGGCTGGCTTCCTCATTGTGGATGGAAGGATAGATGACTGGGGTTGGGCGTGACCATGCTTGGATGGGCTTAATACATCTTTGTGTCTTATTAAATGCAATTTACAATTGTACACAAGTGTAACCGAATTGAATCAATTGTCTATACTTCCTTTGCAACGGATTTTGCCCAACACACAAAAATACAGGGTCCTTAACATTAAAATGACAAGTTAGCATACACACACGTCTTAACAGTATTAGGCAACATTTATCACCACACACACATACACACCCATTATTTTCTTTGGTCTCTCTATCTGCTTCATCATATGACAACATTCAGAGCATCCTTGCTGAACGAGCGAGCGAACGAACGAACGACCGACCAAACGAACAACAATGTTGTTACATGTGTATGCGTACAGTAAAATTAGTAATGATTTCCTGGCAATAATTGTTACAAATTATTGTCATACTTTCTGTTAGAAAGGCTCGCAGTCACACACCCACACACGTTTGTCTTGTCTTTCAACGATTTTGTGAACAATACATACATGTGTAGATTTTTGAAGGATACGTGGTACAATTTACTACTGAAATTCGAAAACAACCACCCACCCCCTGCTCTATACTTTCCCACAAGCCAAAGAAAGCTTTTACAATACAATGACATGAGTCGACAATTAAACAAAAGCCACTTATACAGATACATATCTCTACACAGATAAATGAGGACTATGAATGAAATTATCACCCGCTCAGTTGTATTTTGTCTTCCTTTTTTAAAATTGTTTAGAACATTCATTGTGAATGATGATGATGACGATGATATGACAATTTTAATTGTTACAAGGACAATTATTAATGTACAATTTAACATGATAATTGGTGTGTATGAACAAGAGAACCAGAAAAATAGAAACGAAGGAAGAAAACAATTATTAACAACTGGCATGTCAAAGCAGTGCATAAAAAAACAAGGAACAGCGTATTTACACCTTTCGTTCCAAGGCAATTTTAGCAGAATATAAAAGGAAATAATCATAGAAATATATTAAATGTGACATCTGTATAATTTTTCTGATTTTTAAAGACTTTTTTCTTGAGTATAACAGTTTTGATTGAAACTGTTATACTCACAAAAAAGCTAAAATGTATTAGTTTAAAAGTTAATAACACATTTTATAAAGTTTTAAAAATTCCTAGAGTATCTAAATCGCAGGAAAAACTGTTATACTGAAAAATTTTCAAGAATTTAAGAAAACGAAATAACAAAACTGATTTCAAATAGTTTAATTATCAATCTCCAATCATTTTGGATAAGTTTTATGCAGTATAACAGATTTGAAGAAAACTGTTATACTGCTGAAAAAATGATGAAATAGTTATAAAAATGAATTTTATCCACATATGAACCGCTTAAGATGACATTACAGTTATATGGATGTGTTATATACTCTTACAGCATTTTTTCTTTATTTATTTCTAAAACAATATTTCCCAAACTTAATAAACTGCCTAATAATTATGATTTTGTATATACACCCCATATTATCATAATTATGCTTATTACGGACCCATTTTAAAACAATTATGGCCTATTATGCGGGTGCAATTAACTTTTGCTTTAAATCTCATACCAACAAGGACAACTACGAACAAACATAAAAGCTTAGCTGCTACTGAAGGATATTTTTTTGTTTGTGCCAGAACAAATTTACATAAGAAATCCCTAAGTAGTTTATATTATAAGTATGTGATAATATCATTTTAAAAGATACCATGGCAAATTTTAGTAATTTCTAAAATAGTTTTAAAACACTTTCATTTATCCTGAGACATAGAGAGCGAGAGAAGGGGGAATGGAAAGGACACACTCCTTTTGTGATGCTTGGCACACAATTACTTTAATGGGTATTTAATAGAGATTTTCCAAATGATTAAAATCGGCATTGGCCTGGTGTTTTGCAGGCTTATAAATGATGTTTCACAAACAGTGAGAGAGAGGGGTGTTTTTGATTTTTGTTGGGGGGTTGAATTGAACTCGTAAAAATTCACACATAATTAGTGTGCTATCTATTTTAGGGATGATGATGATTTCTGATATTAACATACCCGGTGACAAAAACAAACAATTTAATGGGTATTAACGAAATAAAAAAGGGAAAATGGCAATTTGTTATAAATCGGCTATTTATGTACTTGACCTATCAATGAGACAAACAACAGCAACAATAACAACAACATTGGCTGTGATTTGAAGAGTTTATTATGTCCTTGATGGTGATGTTGTTGTTTTTTTTAGATATAAATCGTTCTGTTGCCTGAAATCCGTTTTTTTTCAAAATTTAATTGGTCATTGATGGAAATGTTAGATTGTTGTCTGGAGTATTTTTTGATAATCGCGTGTCATCATGGTGCATAACAACATTAATGTCTTTATTTTTTTATTTGTTTTTGTTTCCAGTTTTTTATTGTTTGTGGACAAGCAACTCTTGCCCTGTGCATATGCAGAATCCTTGCTGTGCTGCTGTTGTTGTTCCCCTTCCCCCTTAGCATCATTCTCGCGCCAATTTAATCCTTGTCAATTGTTTTGTATCAATTTGTAGCTTGTTTTCTATCATCCATCATAAATGGTTCCGCGTAATTTTTTAAACGAATTTCGTTATGTTCTTGTTGTTGTTGTTCCTCTTAACAAGGCAATTATTTTCGGATTTGTTGTATGTGAAAAAAATCGAAACGAAACGAATGCATGAATCGACCATACGCACACATGTTTGGCTTATGTGTAAACTTCATGTGTGTATGTGCCCCTTCTAGGTTATAACTGGTTCGATTTTGAAAACAATTCAGTTTTTTTTAACTGGTCACGCTTTTTTGAATCGGTTTTGTTGCAGATTAAAATTGTAACGAATTATAGCATTCAAAGAGGATTGATTTAGCAATTTGATAGAATATAGAAAGGGGGATTTTTTTATTTTTCAAATAAAGTATAATATGTATTCTCAAAAACAAATAAAACATTTATTTTTGTAATTAAAATTCAAAACCACAATAAATTTGCGCCCAACTTTAATAAAAAGTCTACGAAAAATAATTTAAAATGCTAACATTGTCACATTTTTCTATGTTTTTCTTGAGTATAACAGTTTTGAAGTCATTAAAAAGTGTCTACATTAATTTATTTTCATTTTCTTGTCATTCTAAAACATTTTCCTTGAGTATAACAGTTTCGCACAAAACTGTTATACTGGAAAAATTAATGGAATTTGATATCTTAATGTATATAGAAGCAAATTATGACGATTAAAAAATATTTCAAGCCAACGAAAACTGTTATACACACAAGAAAAAAGTTTCATTTCAACTAAATTCATTGTTTTGTAAGGTCTACACCAATTAAATTAAATCTTTTTTATGGATGTATCTCTTTTTATAATTTTTCCCACATTTCCTCTAAGTTCTCTTTCTGATTTATCAAATTAATTGCCTTTTGTTTATAATTGTTATAAAAAATACTATTATAATATTAATTTGTATTTACCTGTACACGTGCTTCACTTAAATCCAAGCGCATTGCCAAATCTTCCCTTGTAAATACATCCGGATATTGGGTCTTTTCAAATGCCCGCTCCAATTGATGTAATTGAAATGTTGTAAAGGTGGTACGTGATCTAGTTTTTTTACACATTGATATCAAAAGGTGGGGAGAGAAAGAAAGAAAGAGAAAAGCAGATTAGAAAACAACATTCATTATTTGTTTTTGAGCAATTGTTTTAATTTTTTAAGCGGATTTTCATTGTTTTGACGGCGGATACATACCTTCTTACTTTACGTGGCCTTTCCATATCACCCATATCATGACCATTATTTAGACTATTCGAAAGATCATCATCGGTATTATCGACATCAAGGCCATTGTCTAAATTGTCGGGTGAATCTTCACGTTCACGTTTTTCGGCATGGGATTGCGATTGTTGTTGCTGCTGCTGTTGTTGTTGCTGATGAAGATGTTGCTGTTGTAAATGATTATTGTTTAAATGTTGCTGCTGTTGTTGTTGCTGCTGCTGATGTTGCTGTTGCAAATGCTGATGATGCAAAGCCAATTGATGTGAGGGTATCAAATGCAAATGGCTATGTAAATGTGGCAATAATGAGGTTTGTATGGGACTAGTTGGATTGCTGCTGCCATTGGTGTTGGCAATGTGATGAGCAGTTTGTTGATTCAGGGATTCGGATGAATCTGTAGGAAAAAACATGATCAAAAAAATAAATTTTAATTTATTAAAAAATAACATTTTTTTAAGTTTTCCGGCCATGTATAACTGCAAAAAAGTCAAAAATATTTTCAAATATTTAAACCAACTATATAGAAATTCGAAACTCTCGATTTCATTTAATTTTCATCATGTATAACAGTTTTATAACTGTTATACAAAACTGTTATACTACTAAAAATTGCTAAATTTTTTTATTTTTTTTACAATGTTTTCTTTCAAAGCAAAAACAAATAAATTAGTTTTGAATCTAAAATCCTAATTATCCAAATTAATTATTATTTTAAATTAATTTAATAAAATTTTATTATTTTAAATTAATTTACAAAATTTTAAATCCATTACTCTTTAAACTAAATTTCTAAAACCACACATTTTCCCCACCCCAATAGATATATCCAATATCAAGCGATTAGTTTTCCACAAAATACGACAACAACAAAAATTAATAACCATTTTATATGCAAATCAATTTAACACCTAACAACAATCCAGACAATATGTCAAGTGTATTTGTGTGATAATACCAAACGTAATTGAATTACAATGATGCTGTAATAGAAACCACTATCTGTCTGGCAAAAAAAAAACTGAATAACAGGCCTCATCATGATGGATGGTCATCCAGGCTATTTTAAATTCAGGAAAATCAAGAGTTTAAAAATTTCATCTTTCTTTGCAGATTTTTTTTATTTTTCCCTTGCGGATTTCATCCCTTTTTTGGGTAAAATATTTTGCCATAAATTCACTTCAATATTTTCGGTAAACATTTGCCAAACGTTAAGTGTAATCAAACAATGGGTTATAGTATGGACATGAAATGCTGATGCTGAATCCAGCATTCCCAAGCCATTGTATTTTGGGGGTATTCAATTGAGAAAATAAAATCTTTAAAAGCAAAATAAAAAAGCCAAGTAAGTCAATAAATAAACGAAGGAATGAGTGAATATCAATTGAAATTGAATTTGATTTGGAAGTTAAACAATAAGTATACGCACACAAACTCTCACACACACACGGGTAAACACACTTTACGACAATCAAAAGCTGCAGTTGAAGATTTTTAATGTGGCTTTTAGGAAATACGCTTTTAAAAGGTGGTATGAGGTGAAAGTGAATTCCGGGGTGAATAAAACAAAAAGGAAACACATTGAGTAAATATCCACACAACAATAAAAAAGAGCGCGAAATATTTGCAAAGGCAAAAATTGTTACAAAACTCAATCAATCAAATCAGGTTTCCTTTAACAAAAAATCCTTTCTTCCTAAAAGTTGCAACATTACGTCCTTTGTTAATCTACCAGCCATAATAGAATTATTGCCATTCAGATCGTTACAAAAAGTAAATGGCTGTGTGTGTGTTTGTACACGTTCACCTTTAGCCCAAAACCCATAATCAAGATTTAATGAGCCTCAAATTAATAAATGTTTTGCCCCATATACAATTTAAAAATGAACCGATACGTCTGCATCACAACAGGATAAGCTTGTTTCGCACAGCAGGATACAGAGCAGAAACAACGTCGACATCGACAGCCTCATCAGCTAATGGTGAAATATGCGAATTGTAAAAAAGAAAAAATACGCGCGCGTTCCGTCTCTGCCTCTATTCAAAACTTATGGAAAATTATGCATTGACATCGGCATCAATTGACAACTTTCAAACACAGCACACACGGCAATGGGAGGAGTGTATGCCTGCATGCTGGGGTAATTTCATACTCAAATTACCCAAAGCAATCGCTGGCTTCACTTCACTATCTATCCCAGCTATCACCACTCGTCATACTCTTCATCATCATTAACGCTGTGACATTTAGAATCATAAGCAAATTATGAACAATTTTTTTTTTGCCCCCCACCTGCTGATGACGTTTCCTTCACTTCGGCACAATGGTGAAAAATTGACATGGACAATTTTTGAATTTTAATAAACGTATCAAGCTATTCCATCCATTCCATTTGGGTAAAGGTGGTTGCAGAGCTGTGGCACATCATAGACATCGATGCTGATGTTATGCTATCACCTCATGATATCCTGTTGAGCTTTTATGGTCAAAAGAGAGAAAATTTGCAAAGGAGTCGTTGACGAAAAAAAAACAATGCAAAAAAATGTGTGAGTGTGTGTCCCATTGGGTGCTCGTTTAGGTGTCAATTTCACATTGCGGGGAATGATGGAAAACCAATCGATACATTATGTTAGGTGTTCAAAATGACATGAACACCCAAAGACTGAAAAGGATCGCCATGTTGTATGGAAACCAAACAAAAAGGACCTCTCAATAATTATTGGGTGTAATTATGTGTATGTGTTTGTGCACATTCAGCGGGTGGTAATGGTAATGTGATATTGGGTAACCTTTTTATAAAGGTTTTCATTTTTGCAGGGACTATTAAGAGGTATATAAGTATAGGTGGTGTATAAGTGGATTTTATTTGTATATGTATGAAATATGTTCGTGGAAAAGAATTAATAAGGCAATTTTTAAAAAATAATTAACAAATTCTACACATAATTGTTTATGTTATAAACATTGAGAAATTTTTGAACATTTTGAGAAACCTTTTCTTCGGGCTATAATGTGCAGTTCGGTATAATATTCAAAGCGTTTAACAGATCAACAATCATTAAAATATACTATAAAACACCTCGAAATTTATTACGGATCATTTCAAGTCAGTTTCAACGTGTATAACAGTTTTATAACTGTTATACAAAACTGTTATACACGCCAATTTTGGCAAATTTATTATTTTTAAAGACTTTTCTGACCAAATAAATGCAAATTTCATAACATTTAGGTAATATAAATACGATTTTGGGTGAAATATTATATCTAAAAACGAAATTGTTTAATTTTTAATTGAAAAAAATGTGGAGTTAATTCTTTGAACATTTGACCTCAAACCGACGGATAAAAACAATTGGTTTAAATAAGAAAACTTGTATTCAATTTCAAATAAATCTCCTCTGAAACTTTAAAATATTTATCCACTGTGAAGTATCAATCAGAAAATTAAATCAAATTGATCAGAAATTTTGAAAAAATTTTGGCGTCGGAATTTTACCAATGTCGAAATACTTGAAAATTGATTAGCAACAAGATACTGATATGGAGGTCCGACGATGGCAGGAAAGATATTCGCGAAAATGTTCGAAAAACATTTTGAAGATTTACAGTCAAATTTTTTTATTCAGTTTAAATTGGAAGCCTAAGAATACCTAAGGTTTACTTCTGTCGAAATTTTTCTATTTGCCATAAAAATTGGTTTTGAGGAGTTCGAAGCTGGGTATTCCTATCCCAATATTTTTATTTCCGTATTTCTAAACGATTGAAGGTTTCAAACAATTACATGATATAATTCAAAATATATCCAACCAATTAGAACATAGAATCAGACTAAGACTGCGGAAACACAGGTATATATATCGCAAAGACCTGTGTTTAGATCGATCTTCAGATAATTTTGAAAATATTTTAATTTTTTTAAAATAATTTGAAATCCAAATAATAGAAAAACCGATGAAGAACTTTTGCTGAAAACATGGTTTTAAATTTTGCAATGCTTATAAAAAATACTCAGACAGTACGAAATATTATTTTCGATAAATGCTAAACCATTGGCATGCTTATTTTTTCTCGCAAAAATATACCGTCGGTATTTTTTTCGGAATAAATTACTATAATTTTTTTCTATAAAACTTACCACTACGTTTAGTTTGATTTCCCAAAATTTGATCGATGCTGTAGACAGCACGTGGTCTGGAGACGGGGCTTTCTTGTAGAGGGCGTATTACGGGAGCCATTATAGCATGAGGTGCAGTTGTGGTCATCATTATAATATTAAAATATTATTTTTTGTAATTTATTCACAATTTCTCAATTTTTTTTTTCAAATAATAAATTTGTTTTTCAAATTCCTTTTTTAATTTACACAAACATTTATTTTTCTTTTTTTCAAATATTTTTCTTCATGCAAAAACACTTAATATTTTTAAACAATAATTGCACTTTTACACGTGTTTATATCTTTATTTTTATTATTCAAAATTACAATTGATTAATTTTTATTTAATTTGTTATCCACAAATTTGCTATGGTTTTTTGTTTTGTTATTTTTTCTTTCGTTCTTCCTTTGCGAAGGATGTAATGTTCGTTACGAGCATTAACCACCGACTAAGCAATGAATGGTTAAAACATTAGCATTAAATACAATTATAACAGTTATATTGCACAGGGCAAGACAGTGTGTGAGTGAAATAGCAAACATCCAGCAGGGATATGCAACCCCCTGTTGGTCGCATACAGCAAAAACAGGCTCGCAATGTATTTTACTTCTCTTTCACTCTAATGGCAAACAGAGAAGAGCAAGAATGTGAGTGTGTATGTGTTTGTGGTGTTGAAAGAGGGTTGGTTCTTTTGCCTTAACACTTAACGTATACAGGTAGGTTTATCTGTGCTACATTCACACACACACGCACACATACTCTCTTTTTGGCACCCATCCATCAACATCCTCGCCTATCCTTTGGCCAATTTGTCTATTATCCACTAAGGGGTGTTGTTCTCCTCTCTCTTTAAATATATAGATGACTTTTGTTGTCTAAGTGTGTGTGTATTTTCAAGTCCTTTCACACACATGCACACTATTATATTCCATATAGTGTTAAAACTCATTAATAAAACAGTTTGTTCAATAATTACTCTCCTAGGTTATTATTATGCTCTCTCACTATCTCCCCAAATTGCTCTTGAGTAAATATTTTGTTACTCAATTAAATAAAAATGATATGAAAATTATTTTTAACATCAATTTAATATCCTTAACATATGTTTACATACTCGCATATACACATATATCTCGATGATCTTGTCATTGTTTCCCCTTGGCACATCCTTTCTCTCTCACACTCCCAGTTGTATCTGTTATGCATGGCTTTTGTGGTTTCATTTACCTGTCTTTAACGCCATCATAAATTTTTTATGATTTCCATAATTTTTATATGATTTTGTTCCCAAATGTCAGCGTTCTTCCTGTGGTTTTCTTTTCTTCGCCTTTACACCTTTATGATGTCTCATGACGTTCCCGTTGTTGTTGTTTTTATGCCTTTTTAATTATGGCGCACATAAATATTTGTATACCTTTTATTTCTGTGGTGTCCCCCGTAGCAAGCATGGCATCACCTCGCTCTGCAGGTAGCTTCCGCTTGATCCATTGATCAAATTTGAGCTACTCTCAATGAATCCTTTTACTTGAAATGGGATTTTCATTGGTATTTTTTCTGTTTAAGTTCATTGATTAATATTAAATCATTGCAGATATAAGATAGAGGAATGCATTTTAGTCCTGTTTAGGGTATATTAATTAGAAATAAATCCTAGATGGACAGGTGTATTGCATGTTAAGAATCCTTTTTGGAACAGAACATGTCTGGTTTAAAGGTTATTTCGAAAAATTAATCAATATCGATAGCCTATTCTAATTCGAAGAGAAAGGTAGGAATGGATTGGTGTTACTGGAATACAAGGCATGTAGTGGATCCTCTGGATAATATGTGAGAACACCGAACTTAATAAGAACTTACGATAAATCTAGGAGGCAAAGAACGTTTAACATTGGTTAAACTGCATATTGGCCAAACACAGAATTAACATTTCAATATTTCATAACATTATTAAGACGCTCAAAGAAGGGTCACTGGGGCCAAAAACTCACACTAGGGTAAATTTATTCACTTGTCGGGAACTTGATAGTAAATCGAATGTTGTGTGTGAAAAGTTCTGAAATTGAAGCATTCATTGGAACCATTTGATATTTTAATACTCTAAATGAGTATCTATGGTTCCGATTTGCCCCCAATGCCTTTTTATTATTTCTTCCATTAGACAAGTTCCAATCAATTACTAATTGTTTTGACCTAAAAATAGCTGTTATATAATTCAAAACACATAGCATATTTATTATCAAACGTTTATAAAAAAATATAATATCATTCAAAGTTGTTGACTTATATTAAGGAAAAGTGTCTTGTTCTCCAGTTATTCGAAACATTTACATTTTGAGTCGATTTAGTTGACCTATGGATGCATGGTCTCCTACGCCATACACTCAGTTAGTACCGAGTTCAAAGAATCCTGAGCCTGACCCACTGATGGTGCATTCAATTCAATAATCCACGAAATGGGGTTGGAATTCCCTTCGGATCAACTGTATTTTTCAAAGACATACGAAGAAGATTTTTACTATCCATGATTTTGGGAATGTAAAATAACAGCCTCTTACGTTGGAAAATGCAGGTTGAACCATCAGTAAAAGTAAAATGTGACTGTATTAGAATTCGGACTGCCTTATAACACTTTCTTTTATTGGAAAATGTTGATAAAAGTTTCGAAATATTGAAAATTATTTGCCTTTATGAGGGGTACCCCAATAAGTGAACCGATATATCAAATTTTCAATATTACCTATCCTGGTACTAGTAGTAATGTATGTGCAAAATTTCAAAGTACTATCCTTATGATTGCGATTGGCTATTAACAATATCGATATTTCGAGGCGTTAGAAACAGAATAACAAAAGGGTACAAATTGGGTTGAACCAACAGAGTTACGTTTGCTAACGATTTTTTGGCTCAAGCTTATTACTGCTGATTTAAATGCGGTATTTTTAATTGTTCTTCTAGCTTCGAATCAAAAATCAAATCAATTTCGATAAGATGATTTAGTAATGCTTTTAGTATTATAAACTTCTCTTTAACTAAATTAAACCTTGAAATTATATGTTCGCCAAAGTTATTTGGAATCTGCCCAACCCAATAGTCAATGAAATTGTAATTGGAGTCTGGCACTCAACCAGTTGATCCACATGTTGGATCCTGTTGCATCATTTTAACATCATTTACATTATGTTTGATGTTTTTTGTTCCAAATGAGCCCGACTGTAATTTTTAGTTTCGGCATACTTTTAATATCTCTGTTTGTTGATGTTCGCCCATGTTTGTTATCTAAGTATCGAATTACTCTAAAAGCACATTTAAAACGATTATGACTTGGTCCACATGTTGGGACTCACTAGATCATGAATTTGAAATGAACCCCTGGCACCCAACGTGGGGTTCGACATGTTGGGAATCGGTGCAGCCTTTTTGATGATGAAATCGAAATGGACCTCATGGATCTCTATAAATAATCGATTTCAATATCTAGTGGGTTGGGCAGATTATCAACAAAAGTGTTGTACATATGTTGAGCGAAGTAGACGTAAACGTTGTTCCGGAAATTATTGTTCTCAACTAGGGAAACAAATTTTTGTTGGTGTAGCCAATTTTGGGGTACCTTCAAATTGGCTGTCATTTTTCATTTTCAAAATATTATAATTTTATATATATGTATTTGAATTTTTTACCAACTCCTCCAAACTTTCAATTCCTCCTCTTAGACATGTTAATTAAGAATGTTCAATCCTTCATATATGAAAAGTTGATCGGGATATATTACACAGTCATAACATATTCTGGTTGCTCTAATTTAAACACATATTGCTTATCTGAAGCTTTCCTAATGTAAACCTTAGTCTCACTCTGATTTCACCAAAGCAGTTCCAAAGACTTAGACAAAAATCTATAGGTAATATGGCAATAATCATACTACCCCCTAGCCAAAGTAGCCCTCTACAAATTTAGTACCTAGCTTTAACCCTCGAATAAAAGTTGATCTGAAAATGCATCATTGGATAGATCCATCTTTGGATAGACTTCAACTATCTGCTCTAATTCTGACAAAGACATTATTTCGTTTATCTGAAGCTAATGTAAAGACTCGGTTAAAACAACGAAAGCCTTACTCTGGTTTCACAAAACTAGTTCCAAAGACTTAGTCAGAAATCTGTAGGTAATATGGCAATAATCACAGGTCCATAGGGTTTAAAATAACTTAGAATAGTTTAAATGTGCGTTTTAGCAGGGTACAACGATTACATGACGATTACATGGTTCATGGACGATCGCTTAATAATGACATAATCTATTATTACTAATACCTATCCATCGATTATAGCTTATAAATAAAGCTGTTCATTAGAATTAAAAATACGCCACTACTTGTCTACAATGTGAGCAGAAAAATAGCTCACCTTGGAGGATTTTCATTAAGCGAGATGGATGGATCATGAGACCACATAAGATTAGTGATAGCCAATGATTATGTTTTTCTTATCCGAATGCCTGTACAAGGATGATTTAATCATACTTTAAGTTTTAAATTATATCCATTACTAGATGTTAGCTAACTAAGGCTGAAATGGTTCGAAGTATTAATGCAAAATACTTAAGCGTTAAACTCAAATGCCTGATCAATATTTTAAGGAATATATATCGTGTTGATTTAAATCTAAGTACCACAGTTAAAATTAGTGATCATGCTAGGCTGAAAAACTCTTGGCGATCTAAAAATCTATCCAGGCGGTACAACGTTAAACAGGACTTAAAACAGTCTTCAACATAATCCTAGTACGAACGCTAGGATTTGAATATACTTCGTATGAGTTTATGAATCTAATATGTTGAAAACATCTATATTTGGATCCCAACTTCTATCCAGAAGGAGTTTTATTATATGTTCAATAATACTTGAATATGTTCTTTTTTTGCTGTTTTAAAAATTTTGCAAGTAAAGGTTTATTTGTTGTTGTATTTCAAAATAATTCAGACTACATTCGCCTATTTAAATTACACACTTACATATGTGATAGTACGTATGAATGTAGAAAATATCCTTGTTACACAAACTATTGTCTCCTTAAACCTTATTACCCGAAAAACGTTGATTATGTTTACATACACATTACGCATTAATCCATATGATCCTGTTTTTCCAAGGAAAACATCTCGAAACCCAGAAATGACGCTCATACTTTGTCGTCGTGGTAGCTATGTTTGGGAATTGCATCATGACAAGGCGCTAATTTGTGAAAACTTGCACAATTTCTTTGTCCTTTTGACACAAACAAACGCAGCGGTATAGCGACTCGAAAGGACTTTTCAAGTATGTCGATGTGAATAGCGCACTCACAAAAAGGACAAAGAAACGAAAATCAACGAGAAAAGATGAAGAAAAATCATTAATTTTGACAGCTGTCTAAATGACGCCATAAACGGTTACAGCCACATTACAACAACAAATATGTAAATATTGTCAACCCAAAAGAAAAACAAGTTCTCGGTGGTCAGTGAATCCTGCGCTTGTAAGAGCCATGCGGTTACTTAAGCCGTTATTAATCATGCGCTATAACTCCCGGGGGGATTAAGCAGAACATTGAGCACAGGTTGTTATATTGAGATAGAGAGAGGATGTGTGTGTTACCTGTTGTTTATTTAGAACACTGGCCGGTCGGCGTTGTAAAATCTCCCAAGATTTCATTGAGCAACATTCTTAGTGTGCTACTTTGTTTGGATCAATGGTTTAATGTAGAGCTCTACATTCATTTATTCCAGGCCATTGGGCAGAAGCTTACTCCACTTAAACGGGGCTTTAACTACCTAAACACAGTCTCCTTACGAAGATGTGCGGAGGTGGAATCGCCTCCTTTAGCAAATATTCCACTAATGAGTTATAGATCTTGTGTTAAGGTAAGTCCCATGGCTAAGACCATTTTCTGATGCTCATCCTCAGAAATGGAAGATCATTTTTGTGTGGGCCCCGTAAGCATTAGTTTTACTTTCATTTTCTAGTTATGCCTGCACAATTCCGCCTTGTTTCTTGATGGGCGATGATTCGCCGATTTGTGGATGGATGGATGGTTGGCTGATTTTGTCGTTGATGTCTGCCATCTTGACCATTTTTCTATTTGCCTTTAATTGACCTCATTAAAAGTAATGTTTGATGTTTTTGTCGAGCAAATGAGCACATCATCAAACACATAGATCGTAGATTAGATAGTCGCCTGACCGGCTGTAATTTTTAGTTTCGGTACACCTTTAATGTCTCGGTGGCTGATGTTTGTTCGTGCATGTTTGTTATCCAAGTATCGAATTACTCTAAAAGTAAATTTAAAACGATTATGACTTGCCCATTTTGTTTTCGTAGGGGGTTTACTAAAATTTTTCGGCTTTTAAAGGCTAATTTGGATGCTAACAAGGATTTTGTTATTATTTTTAAAATGTGATTGCTTAGAGGCCACTGTTTTTTTTTCGGAGAAATATTTAATTTTAATTGATTTGGTCTTATATAAGTCTGACTATTGACATTTTTGGTAGGAAGACTTGTTACCTAATGACAATACTAAATTACATCCAATTTGGTGAAAATTCGTATATTTTGAGCTGGATATGGGGTTTGGGAGTTTTTCTACCCAATGATTTCCAAAAATTCCTAATTATAGCCAATTCGGCCAAACAACATGTCCAAATGCCGAATATTTAAGGCTGCCGTTAAATAGCCCCAATATTAAAGATAGAGCTTCAAATTTTGTTCACACACATTGCTGTAAATCTATGTTCTTTGGTATTGCAAATGTGTTATATTGGTACAAGTTTTGCTACAGCTCTCATATAACGATATTTTCAACCTATAGGGCAGTAATTAGACATTTCGGGTTCTTGTGGGGTGAAGAACATCTTCGCAGAGAAATACGTCAATTTGTTAATACAGTCCCCTTCTAATGGAAAAAAGCTGATGAAAAGCTGTAATGTGCCATTCCAGGTTCTCAGAGATTGAAAAAAAAAAAATACTGAAAATAAGTCCGTTTTTTTGATACAGTCCAAATAATAAGGGACCGCCCCATATTTGATACGACTATTTTAGTTGCATTTTGATTTATTGAGACTGAAATAGATCTTAGAACCAAAATTTCGATATAGGTCATGTTTAGTCATAGCCCCAACCAAAGTAGCTGTAATTTGAAATTCCGAGCACTTGGAAGATGAAAAAATATCTTTACTGTAAAAATATACATTTTTTGACGCAGTCGTCAAAAGAAGTTCCCCTCTCCTTTCTTGATATGATGACAATTTTACCGCATATTCCAACTGATGTGTTTGACATTCCGTATTTTTGAAGGGTGAAACAGATTTTCGAATCTCAACCAAAGTGGCATTCACATAAATGTCCCGCTCCATTATTCCCTACTTCGAAGATTTGCATTTTCATATCGAAGGGTTCTTGGAGGATGTAAACCACTTTTGCAGAAAATGTTCAATGGAGATTCCCGTTTTCACGTATCCCATACACAGGCCCATCCGATGTTTTATACTCATAGGAGCATTTTCCTATCGAAGTGGGTCTCATCATTGACATTTCCGGTATGTTGAAGATCTTAACCAAATTTTGCCAACTAATTCTCTTAGTGGAGGAATACAAATTTGGCGCTGTTGAATTTCTTGTTTGCTCTCCCTAACGCCTATAGGGTTCACCGGTTCTCGCACGGCTTTTCCCTTGGTCAGGCTTGCTCTTTATTTCTTTATTTTGGGTGATCCACGCCGTAAGTCTATAAAATCTTTCAGTGATATAACAGCGCAGCGGATAGCAGTCGAGTTAAAACTTATTTCTTATTCGGGTGGTTATTACTGTTGGAGCTTCTTCGGGTATTGAAACACATAGATCATAGGAAGAAAGCATATTAACCAACCCCTGTCCAAGTGATGTAAAGGTAATAATCAACTTAATTGGATAAAGTGAGACTTCATAATAAAAAAGTCGACCAATATAGAGCAATACATTCACCACGTGAAAAATATAGCCCATATATTATTTCCTCTTGAAATTGTAAACAGGCATTTTAAATATTACAAAATACCAACAAAAATAATTTCAGACAAAAACAATATGAAATAAATTTTAATAAATGAAATTTCATCCATTTATGGGCATAACATTACTAACATTTATAAACTATATTTAATATATTAAATTAACAATGAGAAAAAACACAACAAATTCCCAAAATATAATTGATTAAATTTCCAACACATTATCACATTGAACTTCATCGAAATTGTGATAACACCAACAGCAACAACAACGAATACAATAGGTGGCCACGAACCTACAATCTCTGACCTCATTTCATACAGTCAATGATTTTTATAACAGTTCTCCAAAAAACAGTTGTTCTCTCTCTCACATACCCTATGAAAATATTTTTGGGACAGGACATGCGCCTTAAAGCCGAAATTTCATTGGGTATAAATTTTAACCACAAACCAATACCATAACATTGCCATAGATGGCAATACAGAGACAAAATAAAATAAGAAAATGAAAAAAATGCGAATAAATTTCCCCCCTTTGGGAAAATGTACTGGTAAAAGTGTCATACACTACTATTCTCAGTATCCAAACGTATACTTGTATAAAAATTAAGTTAGTATTAGTAAAAATATTTAACGGCGACGCTAAGGATAATGTTGACAATACTGCTGTTTTCTGTGCAAAAAGATGGGGGAGATGTTTATAAGACTGAGTAGCTGGGTTTGTGGATGGCTGCATGGGGGAGGACAACCGGCTTAAGAGCCTGTATAACAATATAGTTAACATTCAACTCACCTTTTAATAAGGTTAACTAGGTACTGCAGTGCAAAGATGGGCATACGCACACCCGCCACACGATCTGAAAGTGTGGGTGGCTTTGTGTAAGTAAGACGAAAAGAAATGTCAACATTATTATCCTTACGAAGATTGTTGCCACACAGTGGGCTGGAAGGTCAAAATAAAATTCAATTTATATAAAACAGTGCAGATACATTTAAATCAAAATATCCGGGTTCAAGACCATAACTTCGTTTTCGAGGAGTAAAAAAAGTGTGGGTTTCCATATTTAATGGTTTATCTTTACAAGTAGTACTTGTTAAAATGCTCTGTAATTTCCAACTATCCGAGTTTGCTCTTTTGGGTTTCATTTTGACATTGTACATTCTTGGTGGGTCCATGTATTGATATAAAGGACCAATGCAATTTTATGTTGACTTCAGCATATTCTGTTTCATAGATAGATATTTTTCCATATTGCACCACTTTTCCAAAAGTCCAACCTAGTGCAGAATATTTCATAATTCTAACTTCTTATATCCTCCAAAAAGATGTGGGTAATCAACATATCTAAAATCGCTCGAAAACTGTATATGGGTGCTACAAAGGCTACTACATATATTTCTAACACATTCGACATGTTTATGATATGTATGTTTATACTAAACGTACTCAGTACGATTTGGCGTACGGCCATGTGTTGTGTTTTTTATAGTGATACGAACAATTTATTTCCCAAAAAATTGAATTAACTTCGAACATGTTCGTACGATAATTGTTCACTTCTTTGTGCGCGGATTATTACAACAGGGTATATCTAAGGGGTTTTTAGCACTCCGAAAACGTTATTTTTACAAAATCGGCTCCTGTGCCAAAGAATATTAATGTCGTACGTGAATTGATAACCCAAGATCGTCATGTGACATATCGTGAGATAGAGACATCCTTGGGCATTTCTACCACCAGGATAAATTTGACATTAAATAAACAACTGACCAACGAAATGGGTTGTTCTCCGAAACAACTCAGCAATCAACCGTATGGGTCTTCGAATATGAGCCAATTCCCTCGAAAGTTTTTCGAAAAAAAACCTTCAAATGGTCTACTGCTTCTTCGACAAACCTGGTCAAGTGGTGACTAACCGACTTGAGCAACATAGAACGGTCCATTCTAAGTGAAACACCACAATTTGTTTGGCCGAAGTCTTCGGAGAAATTCGAAATAAGACAGGACGAATCATTGTACACTCGTCGGTTCAAACCAGCTCCCTCCATTATTAGGTTGGCATTAAAATAGAAAATAGTTCGGGACATTTATGCGATTCCTGCTAGGAAAAATCGAAATACCAATAAAACATAGGTTGGAAAATTGGGCCTTGGAAACACTGTAAATAACTTTTGATGGTAGAAAAATATTTCTAAAATTCTCAAAATGCCGAAAATTGGGGGTGCCGATCAGTTGACCGATTCTTGTTGGTAGATGATGTACTTGAAAAATAGTTCTTTATATAATATGTGTGGGATAGTTTCCAAATTATTTGGACAAAGTGCGAAATTTGATCAAAAATCAAAATTTGAATTTTTTGTCTACATATTAGGTATATATTATGTGTACAGATTTTTCCTGTTCAGTGACTTGTACTAAAATTTTATGGGGAATATTTTTGTCTTTGATACCATCATTCTAAAATGACATCTAGTAGGGAAATTTGGTATAAACTCGGAATAAGATCGGGTTTTCATATTTTAAAAATTTTGACGTTTAATTGGGTGTACCGTTGTAGGGGGCTATGAACCGATATATGAACCGATATCCCCATTCTCAATACCAATATCATAAGAGTAGTGGTCATATATGTACAAAATGTTCAATTCTATTCAATGCTCTATCTTTAATATTGATTTATTGTGATTTATTCTGATCCACATTGTGTATGATTTATTGGGTCTCACTTTGCTCCACTGTACCCTTGAAGCTCTTTATTATTGATATCATCATTACCCATTATTAGTTGTGTGTAAATTTCCCCCTCGATCTTCTTCTTCTTCATTTCAACAATCTTATATTAATTCGCAGACTCGCAGAAAAACCCCCGACACACCAACCAACCACCCAAAAACAGTCAATGTAGTAGTGTATGAGCACACACACACAACAATTTCACTAATATTAACGCAACAGTAGCAACATTTTTCTTTGCTATTAAATTTAATATATTAAGGCAATAAAATCATTTTCATTTGTTGACTTTTGCCACTGCCAACAAATACTTAGCTCAAACCCGAACCGAACCCAACCCCATAACCCTAATGATGATGATATTATACCAACACCCCAGCCACCCCCAAAAGAAAAGTTCTTTTTCTTTGTTATAGAAAAATCATTATATTCAAAGATAGAGGCTACAGGAAGAGAAAGAGAGAGAGCGCAGGAGAAGCGTCAAAGGTTCTTGGGGTTGATTAAGTTGAGGTTGAGGGTGTCAATGAGGTTTTGTGTGGCATGTTTTGCCGACCTTTTGACAGGAATAGTTTTAATGTTTTCATCTTCTTGTCTTATAAAGATTAAGTACTCCTGAGGGGGTGAATCTGCAGTGGAGGTGGGTGGTGTGTTGGCATCTCTCCCTCTCTTAATTTATTATGCCACAATAAAGGAAGCTGTAGTTTGAGTCTGGAAATGATTTTAAATTTGATTTTGATTCTTTTCAGTTGTTGGCCTTCTTTCCACGTTATTTTCCTAGCCCCTCCCGTCTGGCTTATTCTTCTTCATCAGCTATCTTTTGATTTTCTTCTATTAAATTCATTTATTTTATTTGCTCTTTTTGTGAGCGTGTATATGGTTGAGCGTTGTATAGCTGTGGGTGAGCTCCAGTTGTCTGTATGTATGTTGGTATGTGTGTGTGTGCAGTTGTTGCTCTTCGACTGTCTGTGCTATTCTTTTGTAATTTGAATTAAGTTTTTTATCCTTTTTGGTTGTTCGTTAGTTATCATCATCATCCTGATGCTGTTGACGTCTGATTTTTTTTCAGAAAAATAATGCTGTTGTAATTATATATATAGTCGTTGATGACGATGATGAAGATGATGTTGACGATAACAATGTGAATATAATTGTTGATATTATTGCTGTCGTTGTTGTTGTTTTTGATGTTCATGGTACTTATGTTGATGTTTAAATAATTAAGTCAAGATGGAATGTCGTCAGTAGCAGCAATATCAGATGTGGTAGAGCGATAAAAAAATATTAAGCTTGGTATTGAGAATATTATATTCCGGTATTAAAGAATTTCACGATATTGATCGTAATATTTAAGATAGAGCGCATGCACTACTCTCAGGATGTCTGGTTTTGAAATTGTCCATATAGCGGTATCCCGCACATTTTCAACCGAATTATATGTAATTTGGTATTTGGAGATCTCATAGTGTAGAAAATTGTATATATTAGTTGACTTATTAGAGTAGCCCAGAATAGAGGTTATATTACTATTTCCTGTAAGTAGCGAAAAAGTAAATCCTGCACGTACAAAATTCGGATGTAGTACTTTTCTAGAATTACCATGCATGCAGACTTGGTTGGATATCAGGCACAAAATGGCCAAGAAATTATTTGTCTCTTGGTGTCTTTAACCGAGGCCTAGCAACTCAAATATGTGAATAATAATTCCGAAATAATTTTTTCAGAGTTTTCTAAATAATCAATAACATTTTTCTATCGTTCTTAAGATTCCACGAATTCCCATACGAAACCGGAAATGAATTACCCTAATTTCCCACATGCATTCTTTTATTGTTCCTCATATGAAAGAGTTAAATCTCTTAAACAAAAACCCTCCTAACGGAACAGAAATTTGAAAAAACCAAACGGAACTAAGGAAAGAGTTAACAATCAAAGTCCGAAATCGTACACTATTTCCTCAAATCTATACACATGGGTTCCTCATGTGTATAGACGCCACCTTGTCTAGAGCATGCATCACACAAACACACATACTCTCCTACACACCTCCGACCAGCCCACATAGAGATTTAGAGCAGCAAATCTGCAAACAATAAACTTATCAAACCATCAGATAATCGAAAAAATTGTAAGAATTTTCACTTATTTTTCGGCACGCTTCAAAAAATCAGACAATAGAAAAAAATAGTACCTATGTGGGCGTTAAAATCTGAAACTCCTTTGCCACAACCAACCAAAACTAAAAATATATATGAGAAAATGATATCCTTAAGACTTTGCTGTAAAACTAGCAAAATGGAATAGGCAGTTGGTCATATGTGGCTATTTCTCATCCATTGTTAGAGTTTGTATTTACTCACATGTAAAATGACACCATTGTTGATCACTTGCATGTCCTGTCCTATGGTCATTACTTTTAAAGGACTCCCTTCTGTTGGTCATTTGTTCTAATTGTTTTGTTTACTTTTTTATTGTCGTCGATGATTATTGTTTTCGTTGGAGATTCGTAAGGGCTAATTTCCATTGTTAACAATTCCCAAACAATGAAATGAGCATTGATTGTCTATCCTGAAATCATGCAATCCTGGGAGTATGCGAAAAAGGACAGGAGAACACTTACAGATTTTTTTTTGAAATTTTTCCAAAAATTGTAAAACTTAATAACAAGAAAACTAAACAACATGATATTTTGTTAAGTTCGACCGAGCCGAACTTCTCAAGAAAATCGATATTTGGGACGTTACTTTATATGTGGTCTACCCTAAACAGTGGGACAATGTTATATATTTGCTACCCTATGAGAATCCAAAATATTTGATTTATTAGAAACATAGTCAAGTTATACAAATTTGTGAAGTACCGTTATATGGACCTACCCCGAAACATGAGTCAATATTGATATTTGGCTTCCCTTCAGAGAACCACACAGTCGATTGCCTCGTCCATCTTGATGGGATGGATGGATCAGGGCCTAAGGTGGGCTGATTTGTACCGATGTGTTATATATCGCATTGTCATGGTGAAATATTATTAGCCTTCTTATGGTGTACCACTCAAAATTTTCGCCTCTTGCTTAACAATTCTTCTTCCACCAACAACGTTCGTTGGATTTGATTGATCTTCGGAGACCCATACCGTCAGTACAGGGTGTAGCCTAGTATGAAAGTACGGTCCATTATGTCGACGGTCCTAAATCCATTTGTCGACGGAAGTGGCTATATTTGGGACTTATGGGTTCCTGTTGTCTACAACACTTCTTCTCAGGATATATTCAAAATTGGTCCACGGTTTTCGTATAGGTTTCATATAACAGTACCTCATTTTAGAAGTTTTTAAGGTCGCATTTCCAAGAGATGGGTCTGTAATTGGGTATGCACCAACTGATTAGCACAGTTTGGCTAGAGCATCCTGTGGCTCGAGCACAAAAAACTGGTGGTATCAACGTGAAAGACGTCCAGTAAACTCGGACAACTGTGGAACTTGAAAAATACAGAATTGAGGTAGTTAACGCCATAAATAAATCTAAGTGTTGTCCAATAGATGCCACTATAGTCTGAGTAAACAATTTAAGAACAAGGCCTCCCCTGCCCAGACCAAACTCGCAGCCTACAAGACGGTGATACTACGCGTGCTGGTGTGTGGATCGGAAGCATGGGTACTTGCTCAAGCAAATGAGACAGCTCCTGTAGTGTTTGAGAGAAAAATTCTCCGAAAGATCTGCGGAACGATCTGGGTCGATGGAGAATATTGCCATCGAATGAACCACGAGTTGTACCATCTATACTGGACATAGTCAGATGTTTTGAGCTGCAGCGAATACGGTGTCTCTAGGTCATATTGTGAGAATGGATGAGGATGCCCCAGCTCAAAAGGCATATAAAAACGAGCCACACACAGAAGGGGAAGGGTACGAATTCGCTGGAAAGATCAAGTGGTAAATAACATATCGAAACATGGTATTTCAAATTGGAAAAGCTGTGAACAAGACCAACGGACCTGGAAATCTTTTTTAATCTCGGTTTATGGAACAAATGTTCTATCTTGAACTTAATAAGTATATTCGGTATTTTGAAACACTAGCCACATTTATTAACCTGAGTGTCTGTATTATCAGAGAAAAAATACCTTCTACCTTGTCCCCTTTTAAAGATCCTGACCGATTTTAGGAAGTTTTAATGACTATCTCATGGAGGAGAGTATAAACAGTTCAGAGAGTATAATTATGTACGGCGCAGAAGTGCACGATACTTGATTTGGTCATATCCTTTCGAAAACTATTGATCGGGTACTCCCAGAACTTAGATGAACTATGGATATAAAATATCAGTTTAATTTAGCAACTGGGTCGTAGTGAATTGCGTGTTTGCAATCTTAAAGGAGCGTTGGTTCCAGTTCTCTTAGGGATATATTCTCAAATACAGTTAAATTTTGTATAAAGACACATTCACTTGAATTGTTCAATTTTTCCATTTTCCACTTAAACATTTCTTACAGTGGACCAATTTTCCAATGTAAATGCCATTGTTGGCCACTTCTATGCTTTTTTGGCTAATTCCTCATTTCAGGACCTTTTAATGCATTGTGTTATGTGTTAGTGGCACATTTAAGGGTCTTTATCCTCTATTATCCTGGCTATTTAAATATTGTCCAGAAGTGAATAGAATTCTTTGCATGCCAAGTGTTCTACTCTAGTTTTTTTCTTCATTGTCCGATGGTCAATTTTTATGTAATTCAAGTGGCCAACCAGCAAATCGGCCGGCAAGGACACAAGCCTATAATTTCCAATGAATTTTTGAGTGTTTAGAAATATATGGGTAGTTGTTGGTAGAAGAAAATGAAGAAAATTTTGTGTCGGCATTTCATTATTTGTTTGTTTGTTGCTGTCCAAAGGAGAGCGATAAATTGGTGCAAAAAGGTGGCAAATGTGTTGACGCCTACAGTGGCACATATCCGTTTTTTGTGTTTTGGTCTTCATCACACACTCAAGTCCTTGTTGGCTTGTTGTACACAATTGTCAACATTGTTTGGGTGTTTGGCGGTGTAATGGTGGTGGCTATGGCCTACCATGTGTTATTGTTTAGGCCACACATATGAAACGCCTTCTGGGCAAACTTAGTCTTTGAAATCTTAACCGAAGAACAGTAGCAATCCATCTATCCATCCACCCATGCATCATCGCCGTCATAAGGACTAATCACACTACTATTGTAATAGTGTTTCTTCATCTTATTGTTGTTGCTAATTTTGTTTCTTCACACCATTTAGGAGTAAACATTGAATAGTTGTTGCTTGCTGTGTTGTGGGAAAAAGGATACGTGTAAATATATGAGATCGTTGTGTATGTGTGATAATGTTGTTTGAAGGTTTCATATTTATGTTTGCTATTCAAATGAAATTATAAGGAAAATATTTGCAGTAGTTATTTTTGAGTTTTAGGTGATAAATATAGGGCACATACATACGTTGAACAAATCTCATATATCATCATGTGAATTCTAAGGATTCCATAGATAATTCTGCGATGCGATACCATTTTTCATGAAATGAAGGCTAATAAAAGACACACGTATAACGTTTGCCAAAAGGTGGTCATATGGGTGAGATATGTATATGGTATAATATTCATTCTAAGAAAATTATGTAGATTTAGATTAGATTTAAAAAATTTGGGAAATGAATATCATATACGAGCGAGGAAGACAGCTTGGCACCCAGCTAGAAGACGAACTAGACAATGTGTCGCTAATGATTATAAAGCAAATTTTTGAGCACGAGGACATTTAATTAGTGAAAAATGGAATATTTAGTAAAACAAGTACAACACTTCCGACGAAATGTGTATACCCTCCAAAGAATCTATAATTGATTGGGACTTTAGATGGGGTCTTTGACATGGAGAATTGCTACAAAAAAAACCAAATATCAAACAACAGACACTAAGGTTAGGATCTGAAACATACCGAAAATGACGTGTAACCTTTGTATTGGGGCTATAAAGAAAATTGACTTATATTGAACACAAATTACAACCACATCTCAAATACATATAAACGGACTGGGACTTTAGGGGTACTATTACCACGGGGCTATATAGATGATCTTTGACCAATATTAGTATATTTTATTAATAAAAATTATCCTCCAATTCGGGTGAAAAACGTTTATGAAATTCTCGAAATATCGAATATTTGGAATACGTGTACCAAAACATCGTATTGATACCTATACCAAAACGTGGACCTATATTGATCATTTTTAGTAGGATGATTTACCACCTAATGAGACCTCTAAGTATTAAATCAGTTTAAACGGGCGCAAAATACCGAATAAGTGTGGGTACATTATATGGAGGGTACAAAAATACAAATATCCTTTTTTAATTATTGCGAGGATGAATCCACATACAATTTTATTCCGATCAAATCACCGATAAATATTTCGATGTTTTGCAACGGATACTGACTATCCACTTTTAGATGAGTCTATAATAAGAAATTGGTCCATTATTTTAAACAGCCAAAAAAATTTTAATATTAGGATGGGAAAAAATAAATCCATTGGTCCGGTCGTGGAAAATGACGATAAAATCGGAGGAAGTTGACCGAAGTTGAAGTTGACCGGTATGTTAGCAGTCGTAACATCGCCCAGGAGCTAAAAATCGACCATAAAACTGTTGTAAACCATTTACACAAAGCTGGATTCAAAAAGATGCTCGATTTTTGGGTGCCACACCAATTAACAGAAAAATAGGGTGCATCAAATTTCCCTCTGCGAAGCCTTGACCAAACGGATGAGATAGACCCATTTCTTAAACCGATGGTGACTGGAGATGAGAAATGGATCACATACGATAACCCTGTGCGAAAACGGTTGTTGTCAAAGAGCGCTGAATCACCTCAAACGGTGGCCAAACCAGGAATGTTCTGATATATACTGTCAACAACCGGACAGTTTGAACAACAACCGGACCAGAATTGGCCAAAAGGAGAGGTACCGTGTTCCACCAGTACAACGCTAGGCCACACACATCTACAGTGACTTGCCAGCAACTTCGGGATCTTGGTTGGGAAGTTCTAATGCATCCGCTAAGTTACCTTAAAAATGGCAATAAGCGTCTGACATGGGTGTATTCTTTAGAATTATATATATATATATTTAATTTGCCACATCTATCCTGATTTTAACGGTCCGACTGAGACAACCTATGTTAATCCTTGCTGAGCTGTGGAAAATCAGCGTTCTGAAATAAAATATTAAATATTTCCCCTTTTACCAAGTAATAGTAATTATATAATAATCCCCTTTCTTATTTCCCTCCTCCCTCTCTCCATGTAGTCTCCACATTTTCCACATTTCAGTCAAAATCTGCAAATGATATATACAAATAAAATTTGTATTCTTAATAAAGGATAATGAAAGAAAAAAAATAATACGTTGTAATATAATATGTTTTCACAAGGATATGTGCAATGTCAACTCCTGCAGTTTAAAGGCAAATATATTTTATATTAACTCACAACACGCACACACACTACCATACACAAAAACTGCTATACAAATATTAATGTCCTTAACATCTTTTATTAAAAATGAATATAATAATGTCCTGTACAAAGATTGCAGTTACATTCATTTCGGCGTTGGGTGTTTAGCAGACCCACCGCTGTTGCAAATGAAATACATACTTGTACACACGCACACACACACATATTGTGACACATTTGTGGTCGTGGTTGTTAATCCTTTTTCTAAGAGCCCCATAGAATCTGCATTTATTTGATTTTATTATTTATTTTTCATTTCGTTTTTTTGTTGCTGTTGTTAATAAATGTGTAATGAAGAATAAGAAAAGTCGGCAGAGTTCATTTTTTTGTCCTACCAACTGTTTTTCTCACTCCTCTTCCCTTGTCTAGCTATTTTTTTTCAAAATTCACTTAGGCCAATTCAAGCCATGGGGGGTTCTCAGTTTCATATTACTGCAACCAGCAACCACTACAACAACAATAATGTCTGTAGTTGCTGCTACTTATTGTGTTTATTGTCCTGATTTGGGGTAATTATTTATTAGACAACTTCATTAAAAGGTTTGTGAGTGTAATTGTCGGGGAAAAAAGGATGCGTGCAAAGGACAAGTCATTTTAAACTTTGGGATTCTTTTTAAATGTGCAACTGTGTGGAAAGGGTGGGCATTTTTAGTAGAAATTTTTGTCTGAGAAAAAAATTTAAAAAATGGTTACATTTTTGGGAAAAACAAATATCGATTTGTAAAAAAAAATATGTTAACTTTTTATATACCGGAAAAAACATTGACCAATGAGCGTGAGAACTTAACGGTTGGAGAAGCAATCATAAGGAATCATTGACCCATATGTCCAGCTGTGATGTGCGCATAATTAGAGCATTTAATTATTTAAAAAAATTTACACCTTAGGAACAGCCCTAAAATATATTAAAATTAATCTACTCCCTTCTAATATTTTTTATGACAAATTTTCAAACTGTTCCCAAGAAAAAGTGAATGCTAGTGACACATCTTGTCTGTTCTACGAAAAAATTCCAGTCTTCTCCACACATCCCCAACTACATTTTCGCGTTTATTCTATTTGATGATATTTAATTTCATAACTTTCTGTTGGTTACTTGACTGACTAACTGGCTGACTGTTCATTTGCCTTGAGGTTATAATAACTAAATCTCGAATAAATAATATTCTCAAACTCAATAATAAAAGCCACAAACACAGGCACTCAAACACACATACATCCATCCAATTCCCCCGTTATCCCAAACGAAAAATTGTAGTTTATCATAACGCCATGGGAAGACAGAGAGGAAGCCCTATCTAAATATATACAAGTAAGTATGTATGTCTATCTGACTATTCGACCATTTGTGGTATAGTTGGCATTCTGGAAATGTGTTGTATGTGTGGTTGGTTGGCAATATCTGGATTCTTCCCAAATCAAAAGTCACTTCACTTGATTTTTGTGGCGACATCAACATATTGTACAAATACCGAAGGAGAACGATGACAACGACAACAAGGACGACGACAGCTAACTACAAAAATGACTTTTTGTGTGCTATTAAATTAATAAAGTTTATAAAGCAACAATGGCATAACTGAAATTGCAACTATCTTTGCTGTTGCTGATAGTGAAGAGGACGATGATGTGACACATTAGCCTTTGGGCCATCTCAGAAAAGGATATTGGATAATTTAACAAAAATACAAAGAAATAAATGCCAAAAACTAATAGTTTGCGGAACATGTGATTATTACGAAAGTTATTCAATAAAGCGGAGACAATGTTAAAGTTAATTTGTGAAATATGGATTTTATGAGTTAATTTAAAATTTTGGCAAATGTGTGATTCTAGAAGTTTTAATAAATTGAAATAATTCTAGAACGTATGGGAAAGGTATGGTATTGTTTGTAAATGTCTTGTTAAGCTCGAAGTGAGGCACCAGCGAAATTCTCATGCAGTTTATTTCGTTGGTCAGCTAAGTACTTCGCTTTGTTACAAGAAACATTTGGGTATGAACGGTTTTTTGTATAGAAGCAATAGCTTCTGGGGAGAATATCCCAAAAACTAAGGGAAAAGATGAGGATCAGTTGCGTGATCCGAAACTATAGTCTTCCCTCCCTTACCCCTCGGCAAACAATGCCATACATTACCCACTAATAAATAGTTGTTTTTTATACAAACAACAAACTGGGATTCAGCCTGACTATTTTGCAAAAAACAATTTTGAAATATAGATTTTATGAGTTAATTTTAAATTTGGGGATATGTGTAATTCTAGGAATTTTAATAAATGGAAATAATCCTACAACAAAATGATTTGTATTATTTGACATTTAACGTTTGGTGACACCAAAATAACAGTATTTTCAACAATAATCTCTATAATATTGCTATCGACAGGAAGAGACAACAAATCCTTTGAAATTTCATAACAAAATTTCCATGGAACCATCAGCTAAATCATCACTATTGCCAGCAAACGTCAACGACAGCGTCATCACCCATCATTGTCATTCTATTTGACAATAATAAGAAATTACCCACACATGAATATTAATACTCAATATTTGCATATAAATCTTCACACATATGCTCAGAAGAGTAGGATAGTGTAATAAAGACTCATTTTCTCTTACCACCCCCACCCTATTTGATGATACTGCACAGCAATTTCCATCACTTTAGTATTTTCATTATGAAACTTGTTCAGAAATTTCATTAAAAATGGTTGCAGTTGTTGTGATTTTTTTCTTTTTATTATTAACCCGAAAAAAATCACACATACATACAATCACAAGATTTTGAAACTCACTCACACCCATTATCATTGGGTAACTTTGTAGCTCCCCGCACTACCATATTATTAATACTCCCATCTTCCCTTCACATAATCAACATCATAACACCAGTCATCAGTCAACTGCATTCAGTAATGCAAGAATAAAATATAAATTATGATGAACAGTTCAAGTCCTGGGTCACCGCCATCAACACATTACCATTCCCCCATTCTCTTCTACATGACCTCCACATCCACAATTTGGTCCTTGCACATACCAAGAAGAATAAATTACTTTATGAGCAGTCCTCCTCATTGAATGTGGTGGCACTTGTCGGTTAATGTTGTGGTGGCTAAGAGAGAGAGAGAGAGAAAAAAATAACGCAACGATGGGGGGTGTATGTGTGAGAGGATGAGGGTTAAGGGTTGGAGATGATTTGTAAACAATTTTGACGTATTTGACAAAAACCCGTTTTTCCAAAAAATAAATGTCAAAACATTAGATGTCATAAGCAGTGACATATTTGACATACACAATGTAAACAATATCATGGGGCTGATAAGTAGCCCAGTTGTTGGAGCTATTGTAGATACCCATACGAAATTGAGCAAGCGAATCACCCTGGCTTAAAATCGATACTAAAAAAAAGAGTTTGCCGAATATGTCTTATAATAGTAGACAATTACTTCCATGTACATATTTCCGTACCACTTTTATCGTATAGCAATAGAAAGACCTAAAAGTCTGAAAATAATGTAAAATCATGCACAGAAAACTCATATTTTTTGCCCTAGACGTCCACCGAATATTTAAATAGTACAAAATTTTGTACCGTGATTATTCATCTTTAAAGTTACTTCTACACTTTTTCCAACCCTAAAGACTTACGTATCCCCAATACATACCATCCCTGCTGAGTGTGAGCCCATTTGTTTTTTGGCTTACTTGCTTCTGAGTTGGAGGGTTGGCAAGCCCAAAAGGAAATATTGTTGTAAAAAATAACAAATTTTTTAATATAGCGTGGAAAATTGCACTCAATTGCTTTGGTTATGTGTACACTAGCTGCAGTGTGCAACAACTTATGCACAGTGATTCGCGGGTATTAATTTTAGTTTTAAAAATAAATTTTTAAATAGCTGTAGATTTGATTTATAACTAAACAATGAAAAGGGTCCTTAAGTTCTATAGGGTTGATGAGGTATCGTCTTGGAAGAAGCAAGCAAACTACTGACACTCAGGTTGGTCAATTTGGCTAAGATCTGGAGAATACCGAAAATACTGCGGAACATTTATGTGGGGGCTAGGTAAAAGTATGAATCCATATTAAATTTTTTTTACATAGAAAAATATGGTGCGGAACATTTATGTGGAAACTATGTAAAAATATGAGTCCAAATTAATTTTTTTACATAGAAAAAAATACGGACTAGAAGTTTATTTAGGTTCTATGTCAATAAAAATCATGCTCGCCCTCCAAGAAGACATAAAATTAAATTACAGCCCCTTTCTCCTTCTCCAAGTTTAGACGAATTTGAAGGTCGATTCAAAACACTCAACGGTCGTACCAAAATACCTATATTAGGACGGAAACTTTCTGTGAAGACCCGTTTTTGCTTCTGAAATCCATAAATTCCTAATTATAGTCGTTTCGATTGGAGAATGCTGCTGATATAGATGTTTTTCGCACTGATATATTGTATCCTCTGTGAACCCGAAAAACTTCAGTTGAAATAGATAACCTTCAAAATACCTAAAGAAGTAAATCCAGAAACTCCGAATTACAATCACTTCGATTGAAAAATGCTCGCACTGAGTTATTTTACCCTCTGAGAACCTTTAAAACTTCAGTCTACCTAAAATACATCGTGAACCAATACATCACATTTTCCGAATTGTCGAGAATGACTTTTGTTTTTGATTTTATTTCGATAAATAAAAGGTTTTTAGGTATATGGTTTAGGTATTATGTTTTATTTTTTATTATATGAAAGCCGTCTGATTTCCGACAGTTTTCTGACATAGCTATCAAGTATGTCGATAAGTTTTCAGACAGACAGGTTTAATTGTGGTCTTATTCACATAAAGTTTCTTTACAATAACTGAGGACCGATTTGGTCTCATTATAGTTTCGGCCGACCAACGACAGATCTCATCGCGATATCCTTTGCCAAGAGTCTAAGATGTCAAATAAGTGTTTAATTTTCTGTTGCTCCTCTTGGGAGCATCCACATCTTACAGCATTAGTCTTAGTTTTGTTAATCATTGATTTGTTCCAGCTAATTAGATGACTGGTCTGATGTAACTCACTCCTTGGTAATGAGGCCAACATCTACTGTCGCCTAAAAACAACACATCCATGTATTTTCTGCATTGATTTGGGGCCCTTGCCCATTGTCCTCTGGTTTGCGCAATCTCCTTCCATTCATATTCTGCGTTATGCTGTAACCAGTCCTGGGTAATAAGGCCGTCATCTATTGTTGCCTAGAAACAACGCATTTATGAATTTTGTCCATCGATTTGGGACCCTTGCCCCATTTTCCTCTAAGTGGCAATATCTCCTGTTATTCCCACTTTGTTTTATCGGATGTTATTGGGGATTCAGATGCAGATTTTATCTGGTGCCTCTTTTCATAAATATCCGAATATTTACGAATCCGAATATGTGTAATAGAATCGTCAGAATGATTTTTTCCGAATTTTCGAAGCCGTAAGGTCTGATCTTGGATGTGTGTCGATTTTATTTGGATTATGAAAAGGGCCGTTAGCTTTAAACTCGTCTTAGGTTGACGATGAGTTACGTTAAAATTTATAAAGATCATCAGAGAGCCGATAGGTCTCCATTTAAATAAAGTCATCGAGAGTGACCGTATGTATCCTATCATAAGACCACATATGGCTGAAAAGAGTACGACAAGGTAACAATCTTTCACCACTTTCATCCATTTTCGACTTTTTTAACTTACTGCCAAAATTTTTGAACACTCAATAGACCGATACAACCCTTTAAAAAGCTCAATGGCTTACCCAAGTCAAAAAAATATATAAAAATTGTAGTTGTGAGTAATCTTTCGCTCCAGATAGCGTTATCAATGCTCTAGGGGATAGCGCCACCCCGCGCTTCTAGCCAAAGATAGATGGCATCGCCATCACCTACTTAGCTGTAATAAAAACAACGACAACGAAACTAATACAAGTACTATTCCAGTAAGATGGTGATGCTTTGCCCTATTCCCTATGCTCCCAAGAATAGTAAGAGGAGTGTTACGAGTTCTGTTTTCACTATCCTCACTAAAGTTTAAAATAAATCATACCTTTCAATCGCATAAACCACTGTCTTCCATTTAGGAAGTCAATTACCACAGAACCTCTTGCATATTTGCTGATTGCCCGCACTCACCCACACGACCCTGATAATGCCGCTGGATGAGGAATAACTGTATGCGGTAGCCACTTTAGGAGAAATATATTAAAATTATATTTGTTGTGAAAATAAAAATAAAATGTAAAGAGACTCGCTCACCCCCTCGCCACCAAAAGCAGGCAACAAAATACATTAAATTTTGATATGATACAATGTGAAGACGATTATAACGATTCCCAGACCCAAAGCAACCAACAAAACACCCAACAGCATTCATGTAGTTTCAAGTAGTCGCCTGCATTCTCTATTTTTCCGGCAAGGATTATTGCCAGCCAAGGAGAGGGGCGGGAGGGAGGGCTGTGTAGATTTAGTGTTTTTGGTCTTATTAAAATACATGAACAAATTAAAATGCCTTCGGAGTTATGCCATTCTCGCACATGCACTAACCAGCACAAATTTGGTTTTTATTGCATACTATTAGGCGGCTTTTGTATGCAATGTTCGTATGTAGTATGTCCAAAGGCGGCAAGAGCAATTTCTATTTGAGTTTGGCATTTTTTGTAGTTTATTTGTAAATGCATTTTTTTTTAGTTTGGTTTTTCCAAAATCTCTTACATATGCTGTTGAACACACATCTATACATATATGTACATATAGAATGAAAGACCAACAAAAATTTCCTCAAAAAATACATATACATACATATGTATGTCTGGCGGGCTTATATGATGACGAATGAATGGACTGATAGACGGACGTATAGACAGACAGACAGATATACAACCAAGCGAGTAACTTGTTAAATGCAATAAACATTTTGCAGCCTAAAAGCATGCTATGCAAATATGGCTTAACAAGCGTTTATATAAGCTTTTGTATGCCGAGTATATTCATGGATTTTCCAATTCGTTGTTTTTCTTTTCAGCCGAAAATTGTGTTGTGGTCGCCGTCGCTGTCGTCGTTGTTTTTGTTATTTTTTCATCACTGCGAAAAGGGAATTAAAACTTTGTCTGCAATTGGTTTCAATGTTTCCTCACCCACAGCCTCCTCTTTTGCGAGTCTACATTCGTCATGGCAACAAATGTTGCATATCGCCAAGGAGGGTAACGGCTTGGTGTGGCCGTTGCTTTTTGGTGCATACATTTTGGCGCTTTTTTATTGCTGCCTGCATTCATGCATAAGCTGTGTGAACGTAATTCATCTCACATAATGAAATTTTTTATATGTTTGTTTCATCAATTGCCAAAAAACAACAACAACAGCAACAAAAATGAAGGGGTGTAAGCTTCGGAAAAAATCCCCAAAAAAATAGACCACAATAATCACTCGCCCATGTATACGAATACCCACATAGACCCACACTTTCATACTCCCACAGATAGACAAAATTTCATTTTTCCCATTTAAATTGTATGTAATTGCCCATAAGCCGCCATACTATGCATGTGTGTGTTGGTATGTAAGTCCTTGCCATGTGTGTGTGGGTGTTTTCTTTTTTGTGTTTTTTTTTTTGCAATGCAAAAGGTGGGGATTGACGACGAATGGGTCTTATCCTCTTTTCAGTTTATTTCATTGTGGCAATTTTGTATTTCCAATTTTTTGCTGTTGAATATTTTTTTCATCTCTCCCAAACCATCCCCCTCTTCTCTACCCATTGCCATTTTGTGGCAATTGTATGGAAAGAAAGTTGTATGGATTTACATTTAATCGAAATATGGATATTCCAATCGGAATTTTTGTATGGCTTTTATTGAATTTAAATCAAATTTAATTGCAATTTTTTGGCGACATAATTGTTGTAAATTGCTGGAAATTTCACTTTTTATCGGATGCAACAACAATAACATAAAATAAAAATGTTTCAATAATGAATGTAAATTAAGAAAATAATAGAGCTACAGGACTTCAGAAAATTACGTCGTATAAGTGAATTTAAATCTGCTTCGAACCTATATGAGGACACATGAATACCAATATTACAGTTACAACGGTTAAAAAATGATATTTTATTAGGCTCCAAGAACCCATAATGGCAGTTTAGAGCCATAGTGTATTTGTGTCGTCGAGAGTACCCATATATCTCTCGCCATAGATTTTATTTGAATTATCAAAGGGCCATTTGCTCTCAACTTTGGTTGACGATGAGTCTGTCACATTCAAATTCCTATAGAATAGCAAAGACAATATTTCATCCATTTTCGAGAATTTTTTGATACATGAAAAGATTTGTTTTTAGTTTTTAGGACTCAATAGACCAATATACACCTTTATAAAGCTTACTGGCTTAACCAAGTCGAAAAAATGATATCAAAAATGTAGTTTTAAGTAGTCTATCCCTCCAGATAGCGTTGTCAATGCTCCAAGTGATAGCGCCACCCCGAAGCATAAAGGCACTGCACAAATTTCAAAAGGGGTTTCCTCTAGACAAACATAGATGGCATCCCCATTATCTACTTAGCACCATTGTTATTATTATACAATGATAACGAAACTAACACAAGTACTATTCCAGTAAGATGGTGATGCTTTAAGAGTTCTGCTTTCACTATTCTCACTAATTAAAAATCTCAAAGGGACTTGTATGTGAAGGCTTTGTCAAAACATGACCTATATGGAAAATTTTCTGCAAATATTTTGTTAGCCTCCAACAACCCGTAATGACAGTTCATAGCCACATCGTTTGGAAAATGCGTCAAAAATCTTCAAAATACCAAAAAGGTTCGATACTGTTATATAGAGGCATGAATCAATATATCCCACTTTCAAATGCTATGTATTATATAATATTTCATTTTTCTGCACAATAAAAAAGGCTAATGCAAAATTTCTTAACAAAACCTCAATAAACAGTTTGAATTAGTCCTCTACTAACCATAAGCACATAAGAACTCACACATATTTTTATTCGCACAAATATAACACACACATACACACGAACTTGTGTAATAAGCCAACAATGCTCTTAAATAATAATAATGGATTTCTTCTTCAAGAATATAATGGGTGGGTAAGCAATCTAACGAAATAATGCAAAAATCAAAGCATTTAACAATAAGAACAACAACAAACACCACAATGGTTGGAGAATACAAGTTCTGGCGTGTGTGTTTGGGTGCCTGGCTAGAACCTATTACTGTATATTTGTTGTATTATTATAGAAAAGTATAAAATCGTCTATAAGCTTATAATATAATGGCTTATTTTTTTGTAACCAAGTCAAGTTAATGCATTTGGTAAACTATTAAAGGATTTATTTAGCAACAACAAGGCATGGAAGGCAAGGAGTACGAATGAGGGTAATAGGGAACACATCTTAGGATGTAAAGAGAAAGAACTATGTTTTCAATTGTAGGTACATTGAGAAAAATAAAATATATAACGGGATTTATATTTTTGGGCCTTACACTAAATCTCTGTCCCTTTACTTCAAACTTACCCACCAATTTTGATCCTAAGACCAAATTCAAAATCCATGTTCTTTACATTTCAAATTAATAATAAAAATTCATCATTCCAGATTTAAAGATTTTAGCTATATTCTCTCGTACCGAATTTAGTAACATTTAATGCTTTTCGTTCACTTATATGCATTACAAAGTCGCCTCCATGTCTGAGACCTACACGTCAACATCTTTTCCCATACCAAAGATTTACAATAATTTTCTTCTATCTATCATCTATCTATGAAATAAACATTTCGCACAGTTATGGTACGAATTTCCAAAACTTATATATCGCCAGCATAAATATGGATATTTTAATTTCAATATTCAAGCTCTATTCGTACTATATTCAATGTACTATTTTGTTCTTTTCTCCATCCTTCAACCCAACTGAGATCTCCACGTCAAAATTAAAGATTCTAATTTTTTATTATTTGAATTTTGCCTTGTAAGGGCAGTGATCATTTGAAAGTAATTTTAAGTGGCTATTTATACTCTTTCGAGTCGATCTTGATGATCTAAGTTTTGCAATGAAAAGGAAAGCCAAGAGAAGAATCTACGTACCCACCATTATGCGAAACGCGTTTCGCCGTTGGTTAAGCGGCTCATCAGGCATATTGGGCTATGTGGCTTTACAAATGTCGTATGTTGATAACTTGTATTTATTCCGCTCTGATGCGAAACTTGCATATGCGAATTAAATTCAAATTTGTCAAAGTTCGACATTTGTCTTCATTCTAGGAACAGTCCTTTTCAAAGCAGATTTTTGTTGTAGCGATGGATAATTAATCCACACGCCTACAATTGCTTCCATGGTATACACATGTTTTTGCGCAACTGTTTTGGAAGTGTGTTGATGGTTCAGAACGTTAAGCGGTCTGGCAACATTTGTGTTGCTCTGAGGACCTAGGTTCGAGCCCTAGCCGCGCTCGGCTGAAATTAATTTTTGTTATTTGAATTTTGCCTTGTAAGGGCAGTGTCATCATCATCGCTTCAGATAGTGCTTAAAAACGTAAAACGGTGTTTTATTTCCTCTAAGATGAAACACACATTTCAAATTGCTAAAACTGTCCTGATCCATCCTTTTATGTCGAAACATTGTAAATTCACCGACAATAAGTTGTGTGTCCTCTGAGAAAACAAAATACCAAAGGTTCGGAAATATCAAGTAGGGTCTATGTTACAACATGGATTTATACTGATTATTTTCTTCAAAGAAGTTTTGACCCGCCATCTTCCTAAAAACTTACAAAATTCCAAAAATGTGGACTATAAAAAATAACCGATATATTTATTACCAAACATCGTAGAAGTATTGCAAATTACGAGATCTGATAAAAAGAACCGATGATGTCCCCTCAACTATAAGGAGCCGTTCAATTATTACGTAAGCACTGTAGAAGGTCGATGAGCCTATTTTTGATCTTTGGGTTAAGATGCTTATTTCATTAAGGTGAGATATTTTGGGTTAAGAGGGGTAATGGGATAAATAATTGCAATAAATCTACTTAAGTAATACTTGAACGGCACCTAAGACACTTATGTCAGTGTTGTTTCCAATCCTCGAATTGTATTTTTGATATAGCCAAAAGCTCCTGTTTCGATTTTTATATCCTCAGCTGTATGGCTAATGAGGGTATATACACTTTGCTACGCAAAAATATGCCTCATCGAAATATTGGTTTTAGACACCATGTTTCTTTGGATCAAATCCTACCACCCTCACAAAGAGTCAATCAACATTAAATCCGAAAACTTTTTGAAAAAATAAAAAAATATATATATATATATATATCTGTGTGTAATTCCCAAGACCTCCGCAAACCATAGCTTGAGGGTATATCTCTGTCGGCAAAACCGACTGACACAATTTCACAGAACCTCCTCCTTATCCTAACCCTACACTGTAGCAACGATCTTCATATGTATTGTCAAGTTTTATTTGTTTATCAAATAAAAAATGATAGTAGTATAAAATTTATTACAATTTCGTATACTTCAATACGAAATGCCAGAACAGCAAACCCATTCAATTACCTCACGCCTAAACACCATCAGTGGCCCTATCATCACCAAAACGCAACCAAATTTCAATGGTAACACATTTTAGTGCTTTTCGAATTAGTTTAGAACGACTTTCCAAGAACTTGTCGATACATTCACCACACACAGCATATAAAATCCTCGTTGAAAATGTTAGAGTTGTAGGACTACTAATAGGTATCAGAAGTGACCCACTAGAGCCCATTTGATATAGGTTTAATAATGTGAGATTCACAAATCGTATCCCTCCGGGACGGACAGATGAATATTTAGACTTGATCTATGTTTAGAGCTTCGGCAGGAGTAGTCGTAAGATGACTACGATGAAATAAACATGGCTAGTAAAATTATTAAGAGGCGCAATGTTTGAGTCAATTCGTATTCTCAATAAGCTTTTTATGATAGACCCATAATTACTATTGAGAATGGCTTCAAGTACGACATCAATCGGTATAGATTTAAGCCTTAACATTTAAGATGAGGGTATACAAGTTTTAATATTTGCGTAGCCTGTGGATACTCGCAGTTTTGTTTTTAGTATATTCTCCATTGTATTTCCTTCGACCGAAGAAATTTCTACATGTGTACTTTCTACATGTCTGGCCTTTACACACTCCCATATACCCATATAAATCACAACAATCAGCACAATAAGGATTTTTGTAACAAACTCAAGTTATTGGCCCACAAGAAAATGGGAGAAAGAGGTTTTATCCCATAAGAAAGCAGCTATCCGTGGCAATAACCCTACAAGAGTTTTAATAGCATTTAAAAAATAAAGGCAAAGCAATGAAATCGATGGTAATAAAAGCTAAACAGGCCACTACCTCATCCTCTGCCGCAAAAGGGCCCTTCAAGTATTTCGCGACATTAATGTTTTTCTAATGTATTTCAATTGACGATGTTGTTGTTGTTTCTTTTCTATTGTGCGAAATTGTTATTTTCTTTGATAAAGCTGTACGTAGGTGAAATAATCAAAGTGGATGAATGGTTGGCTGGATTTGAAACAAGTTATCCTTGTGATTAAGCAAAGCGTGTTAGGAAAAAAACCAACTGGGCGTTCTCGCCTTTTCTTTTTTGTTTAATTGTTTGTGTATTGGTGTTGGTTGGTGTCATTGTCATTTATTATCCTCCATGTTATTGTTGCCCTTTCGATGCCAGGACACCCACACACCCACACACCCACACACACACATACACACAAATAACAACGTCAATGTCATCTAACTGTTTTTAATTAATTTCTGTTTGGTTACGCTACGTTCTATTTTTTCGGAAACAATCTTTCGTTTTTCTTTTGTCTCATAGCTCAACTCCTCTTCTTGTATTTTTTTCTATTCAGTCTCATAGCATTCGTTTGCCTTTTTTCTTTATTTATTCTTTTTTGCTGCTGGTTTGTGATTTTTATTGAATTTTCTTTTCATTTGTTTGTTGATTTTTTGGATTTGATTTCATTAGTATGCAATGGAGAAGACATCGACCAGCAACAACAACAGCAGCAGCAACAAAAAAAATGAAAATAGACAAAATGGCAAACTGTCTGACAGACTTAACATAGCTTGGCCTTGCTTCGGGGGCTGGGTATGGACACCCACAAAATCAAATGTAATGTTTCACTTTTTTCCTACTCCCCTTATCATTGATTTCGTTTTATTGCTGCTGTTTTGTGTGTGCATTTGTTGTTGGTTTTTCTTTCTTCTCCTATCAAATAAAATTATTTGGTAATCAAATGAATTGAAGAGGAAACTTAATACAACAAATCAAGCAATTGGAGGCGGAAAAGTAAAACGTTGCTTGGTTGAATGATCCGCCAAGGATATCGAAATAACGAAATGAAGGATCTGTGTTAAGTTAAATAGGAAATGTTGAGTTTTTTCTTCATTTTATCTATTGTGTTTTGCTTTGTCTTCGGGAGGTTTTTTGGTTTGATAAATGAATATTAATGATTTTCAATTTAATTTTCAAAAAATGTCTCAATTGAGTTTTAATAGTAAATTTAAATGGCGGAGAATAGACCTTGTTGGGATGAAAGCCCTTGATCATTTCGCCATAATTCAAGTTTTTGAGTTATGACGTGATTAACTATTTGCTGGTAACTTTAAAGTACCCGTAGATGTCAGGTTTTCTAAGCATTGATCGGGGCCCTATTCAATAATTTATGAGGGATATTTTTCTAGAATAATTTTATTTATTCAAGAGAATAAGGACGAACAATACCTAAAAGGACTTGAGATAGAAAGATATATTTAAGAAATTTCCTCATTCGATTTGGCATACCATCACTTTTTCTTCACGTACTTTAGGGGCTGGGTCCTTAAAAAATTTGTTAAAAAATCATTTATGGTCTTTGAAAAAATGTTTATTAAAAAATCCACGCTTTGTGGGTCCTTGAAAAAAGCTTAAAAGCCTTGTGTGTCCTTAAGAAAAACAAAAAAAACAAAACAAAATTTATATTTTATAAAAGTACCAATCCTTGTGGGTCCTTGAAAAGATATTTGTTTAAAAAGTCAAATAATATTAATTAAAAATCCACATCTTGGCCAAATTTCATAACTTAGCAATAAATTATGGGAATACAAAATAATAATACCAACCAGATATATACATATATTTTTAGACATATATTTTTATTCTATGTCAAGTCAAGTCTACTCCTAGAATTTCTAATTAATTTCTTAATATTAATCCATTTTTTTCATAATTTCATTTATTTTTTCCACTTCACTTTTATTGCAGACTTGTTGAAAAAAAGCTCAAGCGAAATTCATTTCCCCACAATATCATTACAACTTAATCAAGGATATTACAAACAACGATAAGCAACAACAACACAAAAAAATCGATTACCCTGTTTATCGCATCAACCACAATGTGATTAACACGAACTACAAAACATCCACCAGCCAACAGTCAATCAATAATAAATGGATGACTCGATCATGATAATAATAATAAACAATCAAATAAACAATAAGCAATACACAATGACATTATTATGACATATTAACTATTTATTAGTATATCATCATTATTATCACCATCACATCGTACATATCGCCATCAAATACTTCAAACGCAATAGTATCTATCGGCAATATATTTTTTATTATTATGGAAATAAATTTGAATGAAATCGTTATATACTTATATTTACACATGTGTGTGTATATGTATGTACTTGTATACATATTTACAATCTATTGATTTTCACCTAGATTTCCATTACATTTTCCCAACAAAACACATTGACAATGATAATGAATAAAACTATGAATTATTTGCATAGCCAACCGCCCTTGTCCCTTTATCCTGTCACTTGTCAATGAATCGTAGCCACAGTAATAATAATAATGGTGTTAACTATGATGTTGTTGTCATCATCATTGTTGTTGTTGTAGCTGTTGGAAAATGTTATAATAAAAATGGAGGGCGGTTATATTAAATTAGTGTTATAAACCACACACACACACAGAACACAACAACAGCTTTTGTTAACAGAAAAAATTCTCACAGTTAACAATCAATAAATAGTCAATAATGACAACAATAACATGTCCACGACCACCACCAACAACAACAACGACAACATCAGTAATACTAACAATATGATTTTTTTATTTAATATAGTATGTAAGTATTTATAAACATTGATTATAGGACATATGTACGTATGTGCAGGAATAAATAAAAATTTTGTACGCATAATAAACAGGTGGGTTTTGGAGTTTAGCAAATTGTATAGCTGAATTAATTTTATTTGAAAAAATATGTATTTAACCAGTAAGGAAAGAAGTAAAATCGGACGGGGCCGACTATATGATAACCTTCACCACTTTGGCTATATTCAACAGATGAATCCTAACAGACGTCGCATTTTTAAAGGACCAGTAATATGAAATTGGATCCATAAACATGTCATTCTGCAACCGATACTAAATTTTCATTTGGTCAGATATAGAGGCTATATATAAATCTGGACCGATTTTCAGGAAACTTAACATACATCATTCTAGACCTAATTCAGTACGCTGTGCCAAATTTCGTGCAAATCGAAAGATATATAGGGACTTTGGTTCACCATTTACATTAAATCGGACGAAAATATATATAGGAGCTATATCTAAATCTGGACCGGTTTTCAGGAAACTTGGCAGACATCATTCTAGGCTCAATTCAGTACGTTGTGCCAAATTTCGTACCAATCGAAAGGTATATAGGGATTTTGGTGCACCATTTATCTTAAATCGGACGAAAATATATATGGGAGCTATATCTAAATATGGACCGATTTTCAGGAAATTTAACACACAACATTTTAGACCTTATTTATTACGCTATGCCAAATTTCGTGCAAATCTGAAGATATATAGAGACTTTCGCACACCATCCCAAGCCTTATGGAACCTTGAAAAAATAGTTTGTGAAAAATCAACACCTTGAGGATACTTGAAAAATATTTTTTTTAATATGCAAATTCTTTATTAAAAATCCTTTCTTGTCTGTGCTTGAATATATCTATATTTGAGGGTCCGAATTGTCGGTCCTCGATTTATTTGAACCCTATGAAAAAAATCAATCGGCCCACCTCAATGTCACCACACATATTCCGTTAATCCCTTACCCATTCCCTCTGCAATAAGTATACTTTTATTGTTAAGTATTAACAATTTGTTAAACAATTTTATGGTGTTATCTCTGTCAACGCGGTCCTGATATAACACAACCATGCATACTTATTTATTATCATATATGAATATATATTTTTTATTACAACCTCTTCTCATTTATTTTGCATTCTCATTGTAGTGATAATAAAATTTCCTGTTAATTGACAATATCAATTGTATGGGTTTGAGTGGAGTTGAGTTGAGTTCTGTTCAATTCAGTGTTGATATGCGGTAGATATTGAATATGTTAAGTATGTAACTACAAACATACATATATATGTATGTTCGGATGTCTGTATAGCGCACATGTGTACATATGCAATCATGTGTATATATTTTTTTCCCGGCCGATAATAAAGTGACCTTTGTAAATGCGGTTAAATAACTTAATATCCGTTTTATTTTATATATATTCCAAACAGACAGTGCACGCACACACACACCCATACAAGGATAATGGGTTGAGAAGAGTAAACAAGTTGGGGTTTTTTGGGTATTTTTTTTTTAACTATATAAAATTTTAATTATGAAATATTAAAAATTATAGAAGAAATTATTTCTTATTAAAAATATTTTATTTTTTGTAAAAAATATATTTTTTTATAAAATAAAAAAAAATCAATTAACATGGCAACTGCCCTCACTGTGTGGATTGTTAAGGATTTTATTCCATCCTTGATGACTGTTCATGTATTTTATAAAAACAGCTTGAAGGTTAATTTGTTATATATGCATCGGTGTGTGTATGTGTTTATTTGTGCCACCAATCGGCAGCAAATAATGAGTAACGGAAATGAGCTGTTGTTAATGTTAAAAAGGGAATTGCAGGTAATTACATTGCATACTTTAGGGAGTCCACCACATAATGACTGAATGGATGGATGTTTTACAGTGGCCATATGTTCGGCGAATGTTAATTTTACATACACACATACATCATAAAGGCGATTCTGTACATATGGAAATGAAATAAAATTACAATTTTTTTTTGAGATTTTAAGTGTCTCAGATGAATACATTTTTAATAAATTTATTGCATTTTTGAGAACATCATTTGAAAGATGCCCTTAAATGTAATAAGTGGAACAATACATTTACTACTCAATTCGTGTGAATTTGTTTCCCCCCTTTTTTGTTTGTCCTAAATTTTAGCTAACTTTGTTTTCAATACTGTCACAGCTGAACATGTTCTTTCTGCTGCTACGTTATTTTCTCATAATGTCGTTTGCATTACAAGTAGAAAATTGGCTCAAATTATTACGAATATTGCAATAAGCCACACAAAAAAATCCAAATCCTATACCGTATAGCCTGACTTAACTGCTACGACACAGTTACAAATGATGAAATTATGAAGAGACCGTTAATACTAATGTTTGCAACAAAATGTAATTATTTTGTAATTGCAATTTTTTTTTTAATTGCTACAAACTTACATGCAAACACCCCCAACATACACACGGACGCACACATATATCGCGCAGCTACTTTTCTATCCACAAATGAGACTAATTCTCTAAACAATACGCACATTATGACTGATGATTAGTACTTTTTTGTTGTAAACACGACTCATATTGTTGCAAGCAATGATATGACAATTTTCCACATGTGGTTAGAATCGGCGATACAGCTGGGGTAATTTAAATAGCAAAACACTTAAAGCTGACAAATAAAATATGTGTTTTAGAAACCATATATTTATACCCTACACAACTATGTTGTCAGGGTATTATAGCTTTGTGCAGCCCCAAAAGTTTGTAACGCCGCGAAATATTGGTCTTAGACCCACCTTTAAGTATACCGATCGTCATATCTCGACTAGCTGAGTCGATCTAGACATGTGTGTCGTCCGTCCGTCTGTCCATTATAATTTGTAAACACGATACAGGCCACAGTTATGGACCAATCTTCACGAAATTTTGTATGTAGAATGGGTCCTGGAAAATGAAGACCCCTATTGTTTTTGGGAAAGATCGGTTAATATATAGGGGATGAAATGGACCAAACACTACATTTTTTCGGTTTTTCTGGTCGCTCCAGAGGCCGCAATAATGGCCCGAACATCGTGAAATTTTGCATGGAGAAGGGGATCGGGCTAAAGAATAAGCATGCATGTTTTGATAAAGATCGGTTAATATTTTGCGTGTCAAATTGACCCTGACTTTTGTGTGAAAAATTACAAAAATTGTATTCTATATCATATATATTTACCACTGAAGGACATAGACCCGAGAAGTTGATATTATATCCAAGAGGAGTGGTTGACCTTTAAATTAAGACCAATTATATTTTTGTATGTGCCCGGATGTCGGAGTTACACCTAAATATTTACAGGTATCTCCGTATTCGTATATTATTTATTAACTCATTATCACTCTAGAGAGCGGAACTATAGCGCTGATCGCTTTAAAATGTTCCATGAGGTTCCAGGTATGGTCAAGGACAACGCCTATAATTTTCGGTGATGATCAGATAATAATTTTGGAATGAAGTGGACCGAAAACTTAATTTTTTTTTGTTATTTTCGAGTCGATCTATAGACCACAAATGAAAGCCGAACATCACAACACAACCCACGGTGAAGGGAATCTGGACAATAGCTGTACTGAATACTCGTAACATTCGGAAAATATGTCAGTGTGAGGAAGAGGTGCTGTTTACCTCTAATCGGGCAAGAGGGTGCAAATATCACGAAATATTGCCTAGACTCGGAATAAACATCCGCAGAAAATTTGAGTTCCGTGGTAGTTGTGTAGGGTATCATATGGTCGGCCCCGTCCGACTATACTGCTCCGCTCACTGGTTTTTAAATATAATTTTAAGAGTTACGAAGTATTTTTAAAAACATCGATAGTGTATAAAAATACAGAAACGATGCTATTTATTTGATCATTCATGTTATGATTATATGAGTAATTTCACCAATGTCTGGGTATTATTTCAATATAATATTTATAAAATTTCTATGAAGAAGTAACTTTTCTTATAAGATGCCAATAGGACCCAGGATTTTGCTCATTTGGGTTTCTATTGGAAATCAATTCTTCTATAGATTTGCAATGGGTAATCTTCAAGAAAACCAATAGGTCTTCTTTTCAGGATATAATTGGTATTCTTATTAGAGACAGAGAATATCAGACCAACTGTAATTCAAAAAGGATATCTTTGGACTCCAATAAGTTTCCTTGCCGGAAAATAGTAGATCTTCTGATTGGAGGCCAATTGTGGGAAAAATAATATTTCTTCTTATAGCAGATCTATATGCTTTCTCATGTCCGGTCTTCTTGTAGGCAACTAATTCTTGTTTGAATGTGAGACCAATTGGACTTCTTAATATAACAAATAGGTTTTTTATATACTGTAGACCAATTGGTAATATTATCTCTCACTCTCTCGCTCTCTCCCTTACATATCATTCAATATATCAGACCAACTGTAATTCTAATTTTAGAATCTAAAAGGTTCTCCTGTAGAACACCGCTTAGTTTTCCTATGGGTATTTTTGGACTCCAATAAGTTTCCTTGCCCGAAAATAGTAGATCTTCCGATTGGAGACCAATAGGTCTAATTATAGGAAAAATAATATTTATTAATATAGCAGATCTATATGTTTTCTCATAGCAGGTCTTCTTGTATGTGCCTAATATTTGTTTGTATGTGAGACCAATTGGACTTCTTATTAAAACCAATTGGTTTTTTATACTGTAGACCAATTGGCGATCTTATAGTGGCCTTCTTATTGTAAACCAATTACTCTTCTTATTGTAGACCAATTGCGTTGATATTTTAAATACTTTTATGTAGGACTCTCCCAGGTTAGGCATGGATTTAAAAAAAATATATATTTGAAAGGCATTCACAACTTTGACTTTTTTTTAAATATTCTCCTGAAGGAATTTAAAAAAATAGGACTCTGGTTTTTTTTATAAAAATAATTCTTGAAGGATTTTAAAAAGGAATTTAAAAAATATATATTTTTTGAAATACCCCCCAAGCGTGGATTGTCAAAAAATAACTTTTTTTGAATGACTCTAAGCGAGGATTTAAAAAATATATATTTTCGATGGGGTTTTTTCAATTATTTTATTGAAAAACACTCACAGCGTGTATTAAAACAATAAGATTCCTACAGTGTGGTTTAAAAAAGTGTTCGGCTCTGGAATTTTATAAATATTTTTTTTTAAAGTCTCTAAAGGGATATTAAAAATTTTCTTTCTTTTCTTTCTAATGGGATATTAAAAATTTTCTTTTTTTTCTTTTGAAAGATTAAAGAAAAAATATATTTGTGAAGGATATTCATTCAGAGCGTGATTTTTTAAAAGTATTTTTTGAAGTTTTGAAGAATAGTGTACACCGGACTCTAATGCGGTGTACACACTATCATTTTTGAATGGCACTCTTGCCCAAATTTTGCTTGTTTGATAGTGTGGCCTCGCATGTTTGTCATTCATCAGGCAACCACAAAAATATTTATGGTTGTTGGACAGTCAGTAATCGATAAAAAAGTTGACAGTCAAAAATGATAGTGTGTACATCGCTTAACAGACACAGTTTGGATTATATTTTTTAAAGACTCTCAAAGCATATTTTATTAGAATTCTCATTCCCACAGTGTGTACTACAAAAATGATTAAAAAAATGTTAGATTCTGGAATTTTTATAAATGTTTTTAAAAGAAGGGTTATTTTTAAAAGAGAACACACAGGACTCCCACAGATGCAACTTGGATTTTTAAGAACATTTTTGAGGACTTTCGCAAACATTATCAAGGATTTTAAAATAATAACATTTTGCAGGGTCTCTAGTGTGTTTTTTATTTAAATCAGGACAATTAGAATGAATTTTTATTAGAAATATATTCTAAAAACCCTTATATATTATTAAGGGTTTTTAGACTACATTTCCAATGACTCTGAAAATAACAAGCCAGAACTTTTATGAATATTCTTACACACATACTAGGTTGATGTGGATTTCTCAGGACACGACATCCAGCCTGGCTATTTTTAGAGGTTTCAGATAAATTGCTAACTGATATTCGCATAGGCATTTAACAATTGAAAGGCATATTTGTTATCTATAAAAATGCTAGTTCATAGGTCGTACACTAAATGGATAATAAATTTCCATTCAAAAAAATTAAATGCAATATCTCACATATCATAACGTATACTACGCTTATTACAAACATACATACACATGAGCAAGTAAAAATATAATGACAAGTGACTGCATGATGAAATGTAAGCTAATAAGTAGTGGTATTTAACAATGCGCTAATAACGTTTATTAAAACCAGATGAGATTTATAACTCATACCATAACAAGTAAATACACACACACTAATGTATATTTATACACACATACATAATGAGGCATCTGCATGTACATGAGAGGGAAATTCTCTTGTATTTAATCACTTGTTGGCATAAAATGCCAATGACAAATTAACAATTAAACACACATACAATTACACAAATACATATATACATAACTGTGTAATTATATGTATATGTGAACTCCTTGAATCCTTTTGCCAAGGCAAAAACAAATAGCAAGGCTATGTGAGTCTGTTCTTTATAATAATAAAAAATATAGCTAATGTGAATAGAAAAATATAATTGTCTGAATGTAATTAACAACCCACAAACGACAATGACAAATAATAAATGTATTTACTAATAACAATTAGAAAAATTATGCATTGTTTAATATATAGAAATGGAAGAAAGGATATTAATATAATAATACAGTTACAATTGATGAAATATATATATAACAATAGATATAATATATAACAATACGTATGTCTACTAATAACTAAAATAATACAACAAATATTAATACTCTAAAAAGTAGAGAGAAGGGGATTATCGTTGTGGTCCTGGATAATTAATCCAATGTTCACCATTTAAACGTCCCAAATCTCTCTGCTGTTGTTCGGCTCGTCTTTCATCCTGTTTACCATCTTCACCAACACCAATGCGTTCAATGTATTTTTCTCCACGGAAACCATGTTTCTGGAAAATATATTTAAGAGAATATTTTATCATATAGAATTTATTTTTTGTTTATGTCTGTTTACCTCATAATATATAGCCCGAGATTCTCTGGCAGCTTCTGGATCAAAATCCCAATCGGTCCTTTCATGCAAAACGGGAGCTCCAGCAACATTATTCGATAGTAGATCCGATATTAAACGATAAATAAAGGCATCCGAGGAATGGCATTGAAAGCATAGCAGCAAGAGCACCTGTGAAGAGAGAAAGGAATTAAAAAAATCTTACAGGTGTTAAATTATAGATATATTTTTATACCCTCAGCCTTATGGCTAATAAGAGTATATACACTTGGATACGGTGAAAATGGGCCTCAGCGAAATATTGGGTTTAGACGCAAAATCCGTTTCAGAAAATTTGGAGTCGATTTATACATGTCCGCCCATCCGTCTGTCTCTCTGGCTGACTGGTGCGCACGATAACTCTCGAAGGCATTAACCGATTTCATTCAAACTTTGCACATCTTAATACTTCTTCCAAACTTAGTTTAAGTTCGAAGATTGGGATATGGGTCCACTCCTTTTGGTGCCTCCCCCACAAAATGGTCAAAATTGTGCTAAACAATTATTTTATAATAACATGCAAACGGACTATCCGATTTTAATGAAACTGTGTAGAACCTATTATTTTTAATAAGCCAAGATCAAGTAGAAAGAGGGGACCACTGCTTTTAGTACCTCCCCCACAAATGGTCAAAATTTTCAATATTTGTAAATCCAATATCCGGCGAATGAAATGTCCGATATGAACCAAACTTTGCACAACCCATTATCTTTACGAAGTCTTGGTTAAGTCTAAAGATGGGACCACTCCTTCTTTTACCTCCCGCACGAATGGTCAAAATTTTCAGTATTTATAAATGCAATATCAGGCGAATGGAATGTCATATTTAGCTAATAATAAAATCTCTATGTAATTCCGAAGAACTTTGCAAACCACAGGCTGGGTTTGCAACCCCGACTGACACTTTTTTACTTGTTTATTGTATAAAAAATTGTTAAAAAAATATTTTTCTAAGATCATATTCATTTTTTTTTTTTTTTGTTGGTGTCACAATTCTTCAAAGTATTACACACATTTTTAAACAAACTAATTTTTTCTTCTCTACACTCATGATTTTTTAATGTATAATGGTATGGCTATTTTATCCCCTTTAAAAGAAATGACACACACAATGACTGTAATAACCTCGCTGGTAACACGTATTTATCTTCCATTAACATGATATAAAGAAATATTGCCTTGAATTATGATTTTTTTTTCATCTTCTAATTATTTTTTATTGGAATTTTTAGTTTTGAAAGGGATGATATTGTTGTTTTAAAAAAACCATTTTTAAATAGCAAATTTTTTATTTAATCATTTACTCTTCTATATATTATGTCAACTCACACAGGTGGTAATTAGTTTCATTTTATCCACTTTTTTCTTTTATAAATTGCAAAATATTTTTGATTTTTTTGGCTATGAAATTTGTTATGCTCACGTTGATCTACACTTATTTACTAAATGACAAGCGAATCGGCAAATGGCTTACAACTAAGTTTCCATAACCGAAATCTAAAAAAAAAAACTGCATGGACAGGTATATTGGAACAATTAAGAGCATATTTCATAATAAACGAAACTTCATCTCATCATAATTGATACCGATCGAAATTGAGAAATCATCAGACTCTTTATTCGGAGATCTCTTTATTACTTTAAGAGAGGTGATAGTCAGAGAAGATTTGTATTATTATTTTTACAAAAGTGGTGAATATTTGTTTTAATAAACAACTGGTTTTGGAAACAACACCAACAAAACAAAGTTAATAAAAACCAAAATGTAAACAAACAAGGAAGTTTATTAAGTTTTAGTTTTTGTTGTTGTTTTATTTTTTTCTCCATCGGCATAAAATGTGTGCTGAACATGCGCGCTCTGCTTCAGTGATTCTTAATAACTTCAAGTAACGCAATAACAACAACAAACAGCAATCAAAACTTGGTCAATGTATGCGTTATTTATTTACGTACGTATGTAATATATTTGTGTGAACATTATATTTTAATAGATTTTCATAAATTGTTGTCATTGTTTAGGTACTTAAATTAAATTGTTTGTTTAACACTAATTCATTGACCTATGAACTGTTGTGTGATGAGAATGTATGTAGTACATGTGTGAAACGTTAATGAAATGAGTACAAAGGCGCAACAGGGAAGATCAGAGACTTAAATGAAGACCAAATTGGATCACTAATAGAAAAGTTGGGATTTTCTGAGAAAATTGTTGGTAAGGGCTTGTGTGAAACGTTAATGAAATGAGTACAAAGGCGCAACAGGGAAGATCAGAGACTTAAATGAAGACCAAATTGGATCACTAATAGAAAAGTTGGGATTTTCTGAGAAAATTGTTGGTAAGGGCTTCAACGCGAGATTTTTAAGAGATTTTTTTTCTAGGATTATAAGAATTTAGAAATAATATATTAATGGGGGTTTAATATGTTTTTCAGAGATCGAGATATAAAGACAGCCACAACAATAGTTTATAATTTATTAACATATTTTATCAGGAACAATAGGTAATTTTTATACCCTTCACCACGCTGTGGTACAGGGTATTATGTCTTTGTGCATATGTTTGCAACAGGCAAACGGAAACGAGATAGACACATGGTTCCTTTTGAGAATATGCATAGAATCACTTTTTGAGTCGATTTATGCATGTCCGTCCGTCTGTCCATCTGTTGGTGTTAAATTGTAAACAAAGTACAGGTCGCATTTATAATCCGAATTGAATGAAATTTGGCACAACTCATTTGGCCCAAGGACGAACCCTATTGAAATTGGGAAAAATCTGTTTAAATTTGGATACAGCTCCCATATATATTTTCATCCGATTTAATGTAAATGGTATAAATTGTATTTGTGAAAAATAGCAAATGGTATAAATAAGTCTAGAATGGACATCGGTTCAGATTTGGATATAGCTCACATATATATATAAATTTTTTTTGCCAAACATTTCTGTACAATGAACGGTAGTTAATAAAAATAATCTATGGAAAGTCTTGTTGAGGTCGCTTAAGATTTAGATATAGATGCTCAATAACAACCCAGCCAATTCATATTTTAAGGCCATACCAATACCTAAACTATAGCGATACCTGTATATATAGAGTTCGGAAAAAACATTTCCATTATTCAAAAATGTCCACATAGTTTAAAAATAACGTGTAAGAATTAAAGTGTGAAACATTTCAAAAAAAGGCTGGTGCAAGCATTGAAGCCGAACGACCTACCGCAACGCAGTATGTTTGGTAAATGGCTCTTGGACTGTTTAACCGAAGATCCATTTTATGAGAGTATACCAAAATGGAACTAAGCGTATGAACCGCTTGAGGCGCCATAGCGATCAAATTTAGCATAAAATAATCTTGAAACGGTAAGTTAATGGACCGTAATATCTATTCAAATATAGATTTCATTCAATATTTATTTATTACTTTTATATTGAAAAATTTTGCTAAAGGTCGTAACATTTTAACAGTGAACATTTTAAGGTATTCCAAACGGATAGTGGTTTACACCTTCTTTATTTGTTAATATCTATTTAGCCCCTTCAAAGTAGTCTAACTGGTATGAACTTATACTCAAGGCCCTAGGTCTCAAATAGATGTACCACATGGTGTATAAATTGTTGTACTATGGACTTATATCTTACAAAGACAATACATTGCAATTAACATACATTTTTACTTTTCTTTTGGGTATTATCGAAAAAAACTGGTTCCTTTAAATTGGCAAAAGAAACAGAAGAAGAAGTTACATAAGACACAGCTTCAGTTTGCATGTTTAATGGCAATAAAAGAAAGCATGTGCATGCGTATTGCAGTATTCAAGCCCTCACGCAAATGAAAGTAAAAAAAACAATAGTGAATATAACACTAACATTTACATATTTCACATACGAGGGGTTATATAAAAGGGAGTTGGATTTTGTTCAACAATAATAACTTAATTATCATTCAAATTAGTCAGACACGCCCAAAAAGTAATTATGTGAAATGGAAGAAAACATAATGGCGATGAAGCAAAATCTGACAGTAGTAAAATATTATGTGATTGGAAAACATTTTTATTTTATTTTCCAAAAAAATCAATCTCTTTAAAGGGAAGATTTTTTTGGAAAACGATTAATTTGTGAATTAAATATCTTAATCACAGCTGAGGAATCGGTATTAAATGTATAAATTTCAATGTTTCATTAGATACCATACCAAATATAAATTCCCTTTGTCGTTTATTTTAATTGCAGATATTATTGTCACTTTTTGGTGGTCCCCTGAAACCGCAAATAATTTATTTATTTTTTGTTTTCTTTTCCACAAAGCCACAAAAAATGTGGCAGACAATCATTCCGACAGCTTCCTCAATTTGCACTGGAGACAAACTTGAATGGTACTTACGCATGCGTAACTTCCATTTTTTTGCTAACGTCCCACACAGTTACCACCAAGCAACAAAAAATATTACATTATAAGAGTGGTTATTATCACACACACACATAAACATTTCAAGGCACACTTATTTCCCTTTTAATGAACGTGATCATGATCACGTTGTAAAATTGTTAACCATTGTTAATATAATTTTTCATTTATATTTTTTATTATTATTTAAATGTTATTTCTTTACCAACAAAGTTTGGGTGTTTTTTATGGTACCAACAGAGAATTGTCTCGAAGGTCTTTTTACGGTCTGTGTGCAACACAAGACAACGACAGCAATAACAACAACACGAATTTAAATGCCTTTATGAGTCTCATGTAAACAACAGCTGTTATATGAAATTGAGCATAACTTTTTTTGTCAAGAGAATGAATGGCTTTTACTTTCAATGGATGGTTATAGAGAGAAGAGGAAAGTAAAAGAGATGTGGAATTTTTTGCAATGTTAAGAGAATCGTAGAAGAATTGCTTCATAGCATGGCAGAATTTTATATTTCTATTAGGTTTTTTATAGAAAATCTAATTCAGCCAGGCTGAATTACTTTTTCTATAGGACAACTTCAATTCAGCCTGGCTAAATAAGTTTTTGTATAGGAAAACTTCAATTAAGCCTGGCTGAATTAGTTTTTCTATTGGAAAATTAGTTTTTCTATAGGAAAAATTCAACTCAGTATGGCTGAATTGGCTTTTCTATAGGAAAAATTGAACTCAGTATGGCTGAATTAGTTTTCTATAGGAAAATTTCAATTGTGCTTGGCTGAATTAATTTTTCTAGAGGAAAACTTCAATATAGCCTGGCTGAATTAGGTTTTCTATAGTAAAACTTCAATTCAACCTGGCTGAAATAGGTTTTTCTATAGGAAAACTTCAATTCAGACTAGCTGAATTAGGTTTATCTATAGGAAAACCGAATTAGCGTATATACATTTTTGTTATTAATAATTGTCTTTAACAATTAAATAAATTTTTAATAAAATCTCTTAATGTTTCTTTTAAATTTTCTCTTTATAAGTCTCTCTTTTAAGCTTTGCTTTATACATGACTCTGGCTCAACAGCACTCCCAGTTATAGTTTTGTTATTACTTCTCACTTTTCGCCTTACTTGTTGTGTAGTTGTAATTTGTACAATTGCATGCTCCGTTGCTGTCTGTCACTGACTGATGGCTTGAGACTACCTACCACACACACACACTCATGTAAACACTCTAACAGAGCACAGCAATTGTTTGTCATCAACAATACGATAAATATTCAATTTTTAGTCACAACTTGAACGAGCTTAAACACGGTTATAAAGCAAAAGTTAAACGGCGTAACGTTTTAACGTTTTGTCTTCTGAATCAAAAGACAACAATAAAAGAAATATATTTTAAAAGAAGTGCAAATAAATAATAAATTAGCAAAATGTTGAAAATGGGCATATTCTTTGTACCCGTAAGTGTTGCTTTAGAAATTTTAATAAGGAAAACGCTTTTAAAATTGGAAAACAAAAAATAAAAGATGAAGTGGACGATTTTTCTTTATATGGATTAGTTGAAAATTAACACCTTTTCTAAAAATAAAAAACATACATTCATTTAACAAGTGATCTCAATAACAATTACAATTAGTAAGAAAGAGTTTGTTTGGAAATTAAAAGCAGTGAAGAATTGAAACTTTCTTTAGCATGGCACAAATTTCTAAAAGTGTCTTCTAGTATTTATTGTCTTCGTTTGCCAAACACTCAACCAACACCTCCTGACTTTCTTTCATTTTGTCGTTTTTTTATTATTTGTTTTTGTTCAATGGCAATGTACGCAAGTAGTTGTTATTCTTTAACTACCACTCTTGGTTTCATGGGGGAAAACGGCACTGACACTTACTTTGGCAACAACAAATTGAGGGCCCGAAAAAAATCACTCAAAACTTAAAACACAAAAAACCTTTACTTTCGAAATTACTGGAACTGCTGTGCTGTGTTATGAATTTTAATTAAAATCCAAGAAAACAAAAACATTAAATAGAAAATAAAAGTTTACCATTTTTTGTTGGGATTTTCCTGAAGAATTAACACCACACCAGGTGATTGACATCAAATGTAATACCAACAAAAAAATCCATAAACATTCAATTTGTTTCTTTGACCAAGTCGTTCTGCTAACTCGTTTGCCTTGAGACATCTCTGTTGGCCTCATTTTCTTTCATTCATTCATTGTTGGATTTAACACAAATTTGTTTGAGCTGGGAAGGGAAGCAGCGCTTGTTTGTTTTGTGTTGCTTGGTGGAGGGAGGGGCGGGGGAAATAAGACATAAAATTACAACATCTTTTTTTATTCGCCGTATGAAAGACCTTGACGTATGCGTGTGCCTTTTTGATTTTTTTGGGTTATTAAAATATTAGTTGCAAGCTATGTGTCACGGAGTCAACCCCATACAGTTCACAGTGGGTTAAAGAAAATGTAAATATTTTTGGAGTCACTATTTTGAAATTTAGGAACAATAATAGAAGTGCACAAATGTTGGGAAAAAATGTAATGGTAAAAATAAATAATAAAACCGAATACCAATATTATTATTATATATATATATAAATTTGGAACATCGGTTTTTATTTAAATATCGATCGGAACATTTATCTGGGGACTATGCTAGCTAATCACTGAGAAACCAAGCTATCGCATTAGAGCCAATCCGATTAATTTCGGATACCTTTATATGAGGGCTACCCTGAAACATAAGTTCATATTAGTTCCATTCCAGAACCTAAAATAATCTACTAATTTTACAAGTTTTACAACTTTTTACTCGAAAACCGTTCCTGAACCCACAAATGTGGTAAAAAATTTAATAAAATTTAAGAGAGCTCAAAACAAAATGGCGTTCTCTTTGTAAACTTTTTACTCGAAAAATTTGGGCGAGTAAAAATGGTAACCAGAAATGCTAAATTCTGATTGGCTGTTATTTTGATTTTGAAGTAAAGACATCTAATTTGAAATATTTACTAAATTTCCGTTCCCGAACTATTCGAATTTTTTTTGTACTCTGAGAGAGATTTTGACATTATTCCTATTTTCTATATTGACCTATATTGACAATTTTCTACGAAGAAGTTGTTAATCACCATGAAACCATAATATCTTTAGTATCCCTTTTGAATTTTCGTGTTCTCAAAGGATTCATGTTTTGGTCAGGAGACCTCTATATGGGGCCTAAATGTCGTGAAATCGCTGAAGACCCAACCGAGAAGCCTGTCGCCTCTCATTCTCCAATTTTTTTCACCCGCCACATTTCACATTACTTTTTATTCCTGTGTTTCATAAAAAATATTTTCATAACCTATTCTCCCTCTCCCTTGTTCTCTATGCATGCATTCTTTATTTTTTAAAATACTGTCTAGCACCACTGTGCAAATATTTTGCTTAGGATAAATCAAACAAATAGCATATGACCGGTAGTTGGTTGGTATTTTTTCGTTTCTCAATGTCCGTTAAATGTGTGTAACCCATTTTTCTTAAGCTCACGGTAGTTAAGTGACCCATTCCCCATATTTGAGGCTAAACGGAATCAGGTTTTTTTCATTTCGTTTATTTAGCGAGAGAAACGAAAAATCAACTCTCTGAATCTATAAACAACACCAACATGATTTCCTGCTCTTTCCTCTGCCGGTTTTGTTCAAAAAAATACAAGAGATGTGATCATGCACATAACAAGTGTAATAACAGCTGATGGGATACATCTTAACAATTGAAGCAACAACAACAACGGCAAAACGGTAGCAATAACAATACTTGTTTACTTGTATGTATGTCATAATTGAATATTTGCCTGTTGTTGTTGATTTTTTTGTGCTGTATTGCTTCTCTTGAAATTACATAATTTTTGCAATGTCTATTTGAAAGTATAAGGCAACAAAAAAGGCGGGAAGTATATTCAAGGCATACATACTTTTGAAATACTCATACATGAGTAAATATGTACAAGATGTGTGATGACACAGACATGAAACTGTAAGTGAAGTGGGGATTTAGTTTCTTTTTTCTTCAAAAGTGAGAAGATAATAAAACATGATTGGCCTAGTGATCGAGTACGGTTGGTAAATAAAAGTATACTAGGACCATAAAGCAGACATGGATTTCTATTGTAATGTCTGTAAACTAATACTTGATAATTATTAGATAGCTTTTGTTTATATTTTCTACCTAAAATTGTTTTATTAAATATATTTCCTATCTAAAACGGCATTTACATTAGAACATTTTACAGGGTTAACCTACTTTATGAGGATTTATTTGACAAATAGGTAATTAAATTGACAATTGAAACCCACTGGGTTAACTAAATCCGGTTAAATGTAAACGTACTATAAGAAAATAAAAAATTTTATAAAATCATTTCGATATTTTTGGATTACCATTGGACTTTCCCGTACTCAAAAAGTGGTATTGCATAAATGTACTATTTTTCGATATTATAAAGCGAAAATTATCATCGAAGTAAAAATTTGTGCATTCTTGCAGGTTCTGGAAGAAACATAATAATTATCCAATTGGGTATTTTAAAAATAATGAATTCGTTATAGAAATAAATTACATAATATTACGTTTACATTTAACCGGATTTCGTTAACCCAGTAGGTTTCAATTGTCATTTCCTTTGCATATATGTCAAATAAATCCTCATAAAGTAGCTTAACCCGGTAAAAAGTTCTAATGTACAAGGAGTTTAAGCAACTGCGTATGATAGATGTTAATAGAGATCCATTGTCATTACTTATACGTTATTTTTAATAAGCCGAATATGTTTGTAGCTACATCCATTTAATGTCCTATCGGATATAACGACGGTATTCAAAAGTGCCGAAAATGTATTACTTTGTAACATTTTATGCAATAAAAAGTTATAATTTTTCTATTTTATTTTCTTTTAGTTCCTTTTGGTGGTTGTCTGCTTGCTGCGTTTAGCCAATGCCACTGTCCAACCCAGAGCACCAAATTTCCAGTATTTTGAAAGGTATTTTTATTAAAATTTCTTTATGGTATGCATGATTTTTAATTGAAATGCTTTTTTTCAGGCCCAAATATCGTTATCCCTATTATGATGCCAATGGACGTGGTAAATTACTTTACGGCTATGGTGGACCAGATTTATATCAATACAAAACCTATACACCACTGGAGGGTATTCACTAAAATAAACGAATAATAATAATAATTATATAATAAAATTAGAGTATTTTGTAATTTATATTTTTAAGTTATTTTTATTAGAATTGAGAATAAAAATGAAGTTTTGAATACTTTTGTATATTTTATTATTGGTCTGTTCCCGTACTACAAGAATGTACTATTTTTACTACGATAACACTTTTTTCCATTATGATATCGAAGAAAAAAGTAAAGTACATTCTTGCAGTACGGGAACAGACCATATATATTTTGAAAACATTTTGGCATGGGAAATTTAATAGGAAATTAAAAATTATTAAATGATATTCTAAGAAATGTATTAATTTGGATGGAAACATTTCTAATCAGATGGTGCATGATTAAAAGGCCAGTAAGTGATTGATATCACCATTTAGTGAACAGCGCCATCTGTATGGTAATAGCATTTTCCCGACTACCCATTTATCGTTACCGCCGTTCTGTTTTATTTGTACAACAATGAACTCTCAAATATACGACATAAATAAATAAAAACTATCTTGACAATGTATAAAATACAAAAATAAAATAAAAATTATGGCAGAAATCTGCCCTTTTAAAAAATTTTTGCTCGAAGATTTGACCTAAGTGACTCATAGTACGTTTACATTATACCGGATTTATTAAATCCAGTAGATCTTAATTGTCAGTTCCATTACATATATCTCTAAAAACTACTCATAAAGGAGGTTAATTTTGTATGTCTGGGTTAACACATACAACTTTTTTAAGCAACTCTGCTGCTGCTCTATACGAATCACTTTTGAATTTCTTCATTTTTTATGCCTCTTTCTTCTAAGAACTCAGCAACACAGTTGCATGGGTAAACCCTGAGTATGTGGAACTTAGTAATTATTTCGTATTTCCGGGTCGGACAACATATATAGAGCGAACAACGTCCGTCTGCACATGGCATTACACTTTTCGATTTTTGCTTCTAACAAAAAAATCGATTTTTAAGCAGTATACGCAATAGCACTTTTGAGTGGCAGATTTTTTTATCAATTATTATGAATATTTTTGTGGTTGCATGCTGAATAACAAATATGATAGGCCACAATATCAAACAAGGAAAATTTGGTCAATTGGGCCATTCAAAAGTGATAGTCTGTACCCCGCTTTAGACTTTTCTATACAAAAAGTCAATTAGTCGAAAGTCGATTTACATATCCCTAGTAAATACAAAAGCAAAGACAAAAGTCGATCTAGTGATACAACACAACACCCGGAAAAATGTCTCGCAAGGAAGCTTTGTCACAATTTATCAATCAAATCCATGGAAGACCTGTTGTGGTCAAGTTGAACAGTGGTGTTGATTACAGAGGTATGTCTGCTAAGAAAGAAATATTCAAATTAATTCTCATGTTATAACCTATACAGATATTTGCCTTTGTATGCCAGGTCGTAGGTTGTCTGCTTAGTTCCGGGGTATGAGTAAATGTCTGGACATGTGTCTGTACATAGGATACCTCCAAAAAGATACCGATGTTAATAGTGATATGTACCCATATCTCCACAAAGCAGACTTATTCAATATTGAATGAATGATGCTTGGTCTAACCCCCTAGTCATAACTGGTGAAACTTTCCAATTTATGGAACAGAGCGGCATCTTCTATCAGATTGAAATAACAAATTGAAAAATTTGCGTTATATATATTTATATTTTTCATATCCCGGTCTGTAATGTTATTTTTGAGCTCGAGTCTCATTCGATTTGTATAATTTTTAATTCCCATTTGAGTTACAATGACTTGTGAAGCTATCAAATTCACACGTTTAGTTAAAACCCAGAAACTAATAATTGATTTTATTTGAAAAAGCTTCACACCTTTGAATAGTACGCATTTGATCTCCCAATATTTTTAATGCAGAAACGAAACTTTAAAACTAATTATTTCATTTATATACGCTAGACATAATATGGCGGTACATGTTCCTCTTTAGTAGTATAAGACACAACACATATGAATATAATTTAAACATTTCCGTTTCTTTACAGGCGTTCTAGCATGTCTGGATGGCTACATGAACATTGCCCTCGATCAAACTGAAGAATATGTCAATGGCCAACTTAAAAATAAATACGGTGACGCCTTCATAAGAGGCAACAACGTTTTGTATATATCCACACAAAAGAGAAGAGTATAACACTAGTTTTTCCATAGATTTTTGTACAACTCATTATTTTTTTAAATAAATAATATAAATAACAAATAAATAAAATATCACTTTTCTTATTTCTTTTTCCATTTCACTTCACATCAATTGGGATAATATTTTGTACCATACTCTTTGGGTATGGCACCGTATTTACGTAATTCGTTCAAAGAATAACCACGGCCCAACGAATCAATTAAACGTTCTCCACGCCAACCATATTTACGCACATAATATGGACGCCATGCACGACCGAAATGGGGATCAAAGGGTATCTCACTTTCCTTTGTAAAGGGGGAATTACCCAAAAACAGATGTTCCACATAATCCAATATGGCCTTCTTCTTTTGGAAATGTTCCAAAAACAAATTCGCCTGACCAGCTCGTTTGGGATCTTGTGAGGGAAGATTTTTGAAATACTGGAAGTCACGTAAATTAGCCGAATCGAAATCAATTACTTCATGTATATCATGAAGTAAAGCTTGATTGAGTGGTAAAAATGCACCCAACAAAAGCTAGAAATATATTTTTAAATGAATAAAAATATTACTTGTTTGAAATGATTTTTATTATTTCATACCAACAAAGCGGCAGCCAATATTCCCCTCATGGCGCTCTTTTCTAACTTTTTTGTGTTTCCTAAAAATGTGCTTGCTTACAGCTGAAGCTGTTGTTTAAGACTAAAATTTGTAATATAATTGTGTTACTAATTTACCATTCCCCCACAATTAATTGGCCACAACATTTTGCAGAAGTTTCAAAACTTATCCCAACTTTTGGTAATAGGAAAATAAAATATTAAAAAAAAAAACAATTGCTTAATTCTTTGATATGTCAATGACTAGGGGGAGAGACTACATGCCATTTGTCACCCATTCATCAACGCGCAAGCAAATAAGTCGCTGCTATTTGAAATTAATTATTCACATCAGGTATAGCCATCCATTGGTTGCTACTACTACTTCTTGTTGTACACTGACCACCATCAGCTGCATTTTTACAACCGCTTTGATTTGTATACAAAACAATCGAACGGCAGCAGCAAGTGGGAAATTCAATATATATTTTTATTTGTAATAATGGGCACAAGGTCAATCATTTATGCCCATATTAATACCGGCGTTTTTATTGGTCAATTTTGACAAGTACATATGGAGTGGGCCAAAGAAAAAAACTGTCATCTTAATTGTTGTAGAGTTGGCTTGTAATTGTGTTAAAATGCATATTAAGGGGCATCATTTCTGGGGGTTTATAGATCAGATAATGCATTATATTACAAAGACTTCTAATTTTGAAGAGAACGGAATAAATCATTTCGATTTTTAGTCGTTTTTAACAGAATAAAATTGTCGCAAAGGTGGTTTACTAATAGAAGGGGAAAGTAAAAAAATAAAAATAAAGTTACTTTTAATATTGAATCCTTCGAAATGTCCTTGCCTTCTTATAAAAGTAATATAAAACTGAAACTGTATTAATTAAATATACCAAGAAATTCGAGAATATTGCGATAAAAATTTGAAAATAAAATAATATACACTCCACCATCAGGCGAATATTCACGGAATCTATATTCGTTCGAATATAGTGGTCAAGGTATTCATATTTAAATACGCCCATTATAAAAAGAAATAAGAAATTGAACTATAAATGTGAATTATACTCTGCTCACAAATATTCATGAACAGACAGAGATCTATTTTGGAAAATGTGTAAAAAGCGAGAAATTCTTCATGACATCTGGGAAAAAGCCCAAAAGAGGCACAAAGTTTCGAAAGCCATCTCAACTACACATTAAGGAAAACAAAGAAATCCTTCTGTGTACATTGGAAGCTGTCAATCAATTAGTCCAAATTTTTATCTCTGTAATTTAGACATCCTTTATTTGTGACATTCTGAAACATATGTCATCAGCCAAAACCTCAAACTATAAAGTGGACAAAACCTCTCATGAACGAAGTCTACAGAAATGGCTTATAAAGGACGTTTCAATTACGGCGTTCAGGTATAAAAAAATTATGAAGCAATTATCTAATAAATAAATAAAGCATAAAAGGCACATTGTCAAGCAATAATAATATTACTCATTCTAATTATCTACTCTTGTTATCAAGACTAATTTATGGAGCCATCACACCTCATATTGATTTTAAGAATATAGTTACGGGGTGGATGGAAAACAATGCCTTAAAATGTGTTTTGTAACTGAAGTCGAAATAAATTAAAATTCATTATTATAAGTTATTTGTTCTATAGTTTGAGTTTTAAAAAACACATTAACCGAAGTCGGGTTTGATAAAATATAATTTTCAAATTTAATGACGTTATATAGGTTAACTTCAAATTTATCTGGGTTTATATATCTTTAAATTAGATGACCAGCCGAAATACATTCATAACAAACCTTCTACTTAAAGACTTAAAATAATGCATCTAAGATATTCGAAATACATTTCCGTGACCTTATCTAAAACAAACACAACAATAAACTCTCTTTCTTATCCCATTATCAGTAATTGTTACCAAAACATTTGTTTATAAGAAAGCATATCACTTCAAACTATATATCGTTGCGGGTTTCACAAATAATAATCTCTTTCTATATATTTCACACCAGTTTCCTAAAAAAATCCCCCTATTTTCTTTATTGTTAATAATTTATTTTCACAAAATTTTGCATTTTTCCAATTTATAAATGTATTTTCATTTGTTTGTTGTTGTTGTTTTTCAATTTTGCGTTGTTTGTTTAATTTAATAAAATATGATTAGATTATGATTTTATGTTATATATATTTAAAGCCTATAGCAAATTGTTTAAAAAAGAACACACAACACACAAAGAACTAAAATTAGAAAAATGATACAGGATGGGTGAATACATAAAAAACTCAATTCTGCAATTAAATAAACTATAACACTACAGATTCTTTGAGTAACTCAATATTATAAACCATGATTTCAAACGATAATCAAAAAACCACGTGATGAATTTGCAGTGAATGCTGATAAATACTATATATTTTTAGTTATGCCAAATTATTTGCAGATTTGTTTTTGTTGTTTATCCTTTTAGTTATAATTATTATATGTAGGCTTAATACAAAAATAAAACTTTCTTTTGTTTATTAACGACCTTTGAAATGGTCTTCCTTCCTTAGATGAGATATCAAACGTTTACGCTATTTGTTTCTGTTTTTTAATTAGCCCAGGCCAATAATTGTTTCATATCGGGATCATCTAAAAAAATGGAAAACAAAAAATTAATTTAAATAAAAATAAATTATTTAATTGTAACATACCATCATCGGCGGCGGCTGCTGCTGTGGCATTTGTTGTTGTTGCTTTTTTCTTTTCTTTGGCTTTTTCGCTAACATCTTCATCTGGAACTTCGGGTAATGTGGCAGATGGTTCGGGTATGCCAATAATTTCCTTGTCAAAGTTCTCTTGTTCTAATTCATCCAATTCACGCTCCAAATCTTCGTCATCAATATCAGCACCAAAGGCAACTGGATTTGAAATGGCATCGGAAATTTCACGAGCCACATCTTGTTGTTCGGCAATATCGTCCATCATATCGTGAACCTTGTCGACATCCCTGGAAAAAGAGAAAAGCATTAAATTATAGACCATCAGATTTTTGACACCATATAAATTTTAAAATATTTCGTCACACTTACATATTTTGATGGGCGGCTTTGAGGGCATCTGCGGCATTCTTCATTGTTGTTAACACAGCAGTATTTGTGTTGGCACTTTCCAGTGCTTCACGCTGCATTTCAATTGTTGATAGCGTGCCATCAATTTGTTGCAATTGTTTTTCTAAGCGTTTCTTCTTTTTCAAAGCTTGTAAGGCCACTGGAATTTATGCAAAAAAAATGGAATATTAGCTTCATTGCAAATAACAAGACAATGCAACCATAACCAATTTTGAATAACTGTGAATTTTGTAAATAAAAAAAGAAAACAAATTATAACAAAGCATTGTGAAATGTAAATGGAGTATATGACTTTCATATAGCAGGCATATTTTGATAGATGATTCTGTCATGTAACATTTGCAGACGGTACATTGGTTCCCATTGGCCAGTATTTTCCACTATTCCTTAATTTAAACGGCAGTCAGAAAGTCTCATAACCATTTTCAAATTGGAAACAAATTATAAAGAAAAGAAATTTTAATATTATGAAAAATTGGCCAATTTTAAAAAATCCGAATTACAAATTCTAATGTTGGACATCAACACAACACAAAAAAGGCAACTGTTATCATTGGATTCGAATATTACTTTCTGTTCATGTGTACATGTAATGGACATGACCATTGTAATGTAGATGCAGCCAGGACCGGATACGGACATTGACATCATTGTGTTATCAGGAAAGTGTTTTTCATGGTTAGCCAATATAATAGACAAGAAACAAGCGAAAAAGAAAGATATGTTCAATTCAAATAAAATAGCAATCTCAGAGTTCGGGTACATTATTTGTTTTGTTGACAAAAACACACAAACACTTTATATGACTCATAATCATCATTATTATCATCATCTGTGTACAACACCACCATCATCCTTCTACGCCATCAACAAACTTCGCACCATTATCCACCTATTCCACAATGCAACTAGGAATTTAACCTCCTTAGTGCATTGCTATGGAGTGGAACAGTCTCCTCCACTGACAACTTACCTCTTTTGTTTTTGGAAGCATTTTTCCTGGCTATATTCAATTCCTCTTCTATTTTTGATTCTAGAAATTCTTGCTTTTTGATCAGCATATTTTCGGTCTCACGCAACTTTTGTATGGCCTCGCCAGTTGTGGGCGCCTGTTCCTTTTTGCCACCGAACATTTTTCCAAAGAAACTCATTTTGGCTGTGTGGTTTTTACTCCTGGATTTTCCTTAAATTACGTTTAAAAAAATTGTATTTGTTATTGCGATCTATTCTTTCTCTTCTTCGGTAGTTTAATAATTTTCCAATCGACAGTGCGTCATCGGCTTTGACGTTTGTGTTAGGGATATGGAGATCGACTTTTGACTAATCGATATGCAGTACAAAAAGAGGCAGTCATCACTAGTTTGATGAAGACGTCAGATTTTCAAATTTTTTTCAAGTAGTCAAAAGTTCGAATAGAAAGATAGGGTAAAGAGAAAACGCGATTTGAAAAGACTCTAATGGCTCATATGGTCTGTTCCCGTACTGCAAAAATCTACTAGATCTTCTATATCATAAAGGAAAATTCGTTATCATAGTACAAAGATTCTTGCAGTACGGGAACAGACCAATTGGGTGTAAATGATTAAGGGCTAAGCAGAATGCTCGCGTTGAGCCATCCGTCGCGTAATATATTATCGAAAGTACAACAACCACAAGGAAATGATAACACAAACACATATCGTTCCCTTGTGGTTGTTGTATTTTCGATAACATATAACGCGACGGATGGCTCAACGCGAGCATTCTGCTTAGCCCTTTCCTGATAAAAATTTATCATGCAGAATGTAATGAGCTGTCATATTATTATTTGTATTTTAAAACAATAAAAATTTATAACATAACTATAAATAAAAATCCCTGATTCTTTTCTAATTTGTAGAGCATTTCTCAATATATTCTGTGTGATAAAATATTTGGTCTGTTCCCGTACTGCAAGAATCTACCACTTTTTACTACGATAACGAATTTTCTTTTATGATATCGAAGAAAAAGTAAAATCTAATAGATTCTTCAAGTACGGGAAAAAACTAATTGTAATAAGGTTCTAATTATTAGTGCAATACATTATAATAAAAATAAGAATATAAGTACAATAATGCATTTACCTTATTAATTCTATCTTCTATCGGATAGAACATAAAATAATCGATAAATTCATTTTCTCTCAAAAGCCGACATTGACATTTCATAACGCCAAAAGTCGAACTACATATCCCTATTGTTTACATCTGTTTCACCGTGGTGTTCTAAACATAAAACAAATGTTTTAATAAATTCAATAAAAATAAACAATAAATTATGGCGAATCGCACAGTGAAAGAAGCCAAAAATATCCATGGCACCAATCCACAATATCTCATTGAGAAAATTATTCGTTCTCGCATCTATGACTCGAAATATTGGAAGGAACAATGTTTTGCCCTAACCGCAGAATTGTTGGTCGACAAAGCCATGGAATTGCGTTATATTGGCGGCGTGTATGGTGGTAACATTAAACCGACACAATTTCTATGTCTCACCTTGAAGATGTTACAAATCCAACCGGAAAAGGATATCGTTGTGGAGTTTATCAAAAATGAAGAGTTCAAATATGTACGAGCATTGGGTGCATTTTATCTCCGATTGACGGGCAGTTCGCTGGATTGTTATAAATACCTGGAGCCATTGTATATAGACAATCGTAAATTGAGGAGACAAAATCGATTGGGTCACTTTGAAATTGTCTATATGGATGAATTTATTGATGAACTGTTGCGTAGCGATCGTGTTTGTGATATTATATTGCCGCGATTGCAGAAGAGAGCCGTACTCGAGGAGAATAATGAATTGGAACCAAAAGTTTCACCGCTGGATGAGGACTTGGATGAAGATGTTATAAGTGACGAAGAACCACCGGCGGCCGAACAAGAAGTTAAACCGTCCTCGAGGAAATCGCGTAAAGAACGTTCCAAATCTGTGTCATCATCCCCTGAACGTCGAGAAACTGCCAGTACGAGTCAAATTAGATCTCGTGATTATAACGAAGTTGACGGTTATCAAAGAGATCGTGATAGACGAGAGCGTGAACGTAACAGGGATCGTGATTATGATCGCCGAGATCGAGATCGTTATGATGAACGAGAAAGGGAGCGGGATCGTGAAAAGGATAGAAGACGAGACGATTATGATCGTAGAGATGACTATGATCGAAGGGATGACTATGATCGTCGAGATGATTACGATCGAAGGGATGACTATGATCGTCGCGAACGAAATCGTCACGATAGAGATCGTGATCGCAGGGATCGTAGATATTAGTTAATGTTAAAATAGGACATATGTTAACACATTTTTTAATAATTAAATATATGTTTTCATAACTAAATATATGTAAAACAAATAAAAGAAAATTGTATTGTTTTATTATATTAATTTTATCCAGGTCACTTGAGCCTCCACAACTGTCAGACCTGAGACAACGCTAATTCTATGAATTCAGGGAATGTCATATTGGTCAATACTGGAAAAATTAAGATCAGAATATAGCAATGTTATACATTATTATCGCAATATTTTTTTTTTAACCAAGTATGTAAAGTCTGTTCTGGAGCTTAAAAAGTGCAAAACTGTACACATTTATAGAGGGAAAATCGATTTCGTTAATTAAAAAAATAATATTCAGTAAATTAACGGCAACAAATTGTACAGAATCGCCTACATGTCCAGAAATTATCATTACATCTGAAAGCTCTGTTGCAGAACTAAAAAAATGTTAATAAAAAACTGAAAAGGTGGACCATCCTGTGATTTATTTATGTAAATTAAATATATTATTATAGCTGAAAACTGAATTTGGAACACGTTAAATTTAGGCGGTAAATAAATTGAAATAAGGCATCTTTATATTACATGATTTTACTTCTGCCATCAATAATTTAATCGGTATATCTACATTACCCTTTACAAATACACAGAGTTAAGGCAATTCCTAAACAGCAACGGAAGTAAAATGTCAAAAAAATCAATTTTTTTGTATACAACCCTTTATGGGTCTGGATTTGGCTTTTTTAAACAAAATTTAGAGAAAATATATATAAAAAAAACTATTATTACAATTATTTGAGAAAACATCATGTTTGCAAATTTATTTTTATAATTTATTTGTTTATTAATTGAAATTCATTTCTTAATACTAAAACCTTTAATATATATTGATTTTAAATATTTGCAAATAAAATATGAGTGCTAAGATATATAATTTAAATAATAATAAATTGTTTTGTTTTTAATTTTCATAGGAAACATCTATGAAAATACAAACATTTTAGGTAATATTAATTTTCCCCAAAAAATTACATGACTTCATTGCTACTTTGCCATTCGCCATATATCATACGCCACCATATAAGCATCCACTTACATAGAAACGGCAAAGGTCACCTTGAAATGTCAGTTCGCGGATTGTCAAAAGCCCAAACTGCCAAACTCAGTGTCACCTTGAGAGAAAATTCAATTTCGGCAAAAACTCATTCATAATTCCAGCCTCAACGCATAAAAAGCTTCACTTGTCCCTTCGTAATTTCCACAAAAACAAGAAGGGAAAGTGATTACAACAAATTACATTTTTCCATTTACATCAACGGTAATTTTCTGAGTATACATAAAAGTGCGTGTGTGTTCGACGGAGAAGAAAAACGTAGACGAAAAACCGTTGTTCCCAAAATACGTTAGAAAAAAATTATTTAATTGAAAACCCAAGTGTTTTTGTATAGCACAAAAAAGAAAGAAATCGTGAAAATGTCGACGACTACAACGGTTAAACAACGTTTCATCGAACGTGGCTCCCATAAGGGTAAAGGTCTTGCCGTGTTCACCAGTGGAGGTGATTCGCAGGGTATGAATGCCGCTGTTCGTGCCTGTGTTCGAATGGCCATCTATTTGGGATGCAAGGTAAGATTATGACTTCTTGCATTTTTTATCTCTTCGTTTCTATTTTGTCAACAAGAATTTTGTGGATAGGAGCCATTAGCCCATTAACCTTTAAATTCTTTTCATGGCCCCCAATTAGTTCAGTGGTTGTAGAATTTTTATATTTAGATGATAAGATTCACTGTCGACGTCGTCGTATAAAAAATCTCCTAATATATTTTATTTCTTGTGTGACATTCGTTCGTTTTTGCTATTTTTGGATTGTCGTATAATTTTCCTTTCAATTGTGTTTGGTGGATCAAAAAATAATACATATAAACAGATGTTTTGTTGTGTCTCCGCCGTTTCGTGTGGCCCCTCAGTTAGGATAATGTTTAGTGTGTGTGTGTGTATACAATACAACACACCCAAAACTCTCTCCCTCCCTCTCCTCTTTCGACCGCTTTCAAGAATATCTGTGTGTTTGTATTTGTATGTGCAATGAAAGTACATTTAAAACAATTACATTGTTTATTTTGTTTACTTAATTTCATCAAGTTATTGCAATGCACGGTTCTTCTGTCTTATCGTTTAATGACAGCTAGCCAGACCAAGCCGCTTGATAACAGAGAGAATTTGCAAAAGAGTGCATACGATAGGGGCGAGAGCCATGAGCGTTTTGTTTACATTGTGCATTATGCAGAGGGAGGAGATATGTAGTCTTATTTTTCTTTTTTTGCAATTGAATTTTATTTGTTTATGATGTAATAATATTCTTTTATTTTAATTAATTTGTCATTGTAGTAAATTAAGTGATAATCTATATATTAATTGGTAATTGATACTTGAAAAAAATTGCGTCATTTTTTGATTATCCTTAGGGAAGTAGAATTAGGGGTGATTGACATGGAATTTATTATTGACAATTATTTATATTTTTTGGAATGTGGGTGACAAGTTAGCGGTGGTTTATATAAAAAATTAATAATACAATTTGGTAATAAAAGAATTCTTTATTAAAAAAGACTTCCTTGAACTGATAACGAATACATATATTTGTATTATTGTTATTATAAGGCTTTGCTTGCTATGGTATGCATCATTTGACATGACATTGTCCAATAAATACTACTATGTATGTACATGAGTACATCATTGTATCTATTAACGCACAATTCGATGTTCATAATTTAATTGAAAACATGAGATCATTTAAAAAATGTTATATCTTCTTAAGATTTTGAAAGACTACCCAACGGTTTAATTAAGACGAAATGTTGGTAACGGACAAACAAACGTCAAGTTGGCATTACTTTTCATGGTCAGCTGTTGAAAAAATTATTTAAATTTTTTAAAAACTAGTTTTTAATCGGTATCATCTGTTAGTGTTTGTTTTGAAATAAGTAGACTATCATTTTAATGTTTAGAAAAACGCATTTAGGCAATTAATAACTCATTTGTTGTGCACATTATGTTGGAATGTTCAATATGATGAAATTATAAATATGTGAATCATATGGAATGGAGTTTTTATTAAGGAGCTACGTGCATATTGCTACGTATTGTCTTGCGGTGAATAATAAATCGGTTTGGCGGTTTGAATGAAATGATAAATTAAGTTAAATAGCTTATTCACACATCGTATACTTATATTTTATGCTAAATAAAAAAATAAATTCAAAATTTCTTTTAATTTTTTTCTGCATTAATTTAAAAATATCTTCTTTACTCTCTCAAGATAAAATACTGGATTTCCAATTTTATTTAACTGATATTTTTGAAAATAGCCTTTTGGAAAAAATTTTAACAGGAAGTCAGATATTATTTTAGAAAACAAAATTCAACCACTACGTGCCATTGACAGTCGTTCAGACAACATCTTGCCCATAATGATCCGAGATCATTGACCTTCTGTCGTCACATTACTCATGTTTTACCAAATGACTTGCACACGCAACGTCATTTTTGTTTCAGGTAGAGTGCAGTATTTCAGACAATCATGAGTATAAATTTTTTATTACTATACTTGATTTTCGAAAACTGAATTTTTTAATTGTGAAGAACCTCTAATATTATTTTAAGTGGTGGGTATACGTTATTCCGTTATCCAATTGAGACATTTTTAAAATGTTTGTTATAGGCGCATACTCTACGCTAAATGGTGCAATTTCAAGCGATTTCGATATTTTACTCATGAAGATAAAATATTTCAAAAAAGAAAACGTAAAAACCTGTTATTAGGGTTTTTACGAAATCCAATTATTAGATTAATTGTACTGTCTTGAATTTTGTAGTAGACCTATGGAGAAAAAAATATTAGTGAACGTTTTGAACATAAAGTTTTGGAATGTATCTCTTTGAATTCTACAACTATACAAATGTATTACTATTTTTTTACCAGAAGATGTTCATCTATATAAAATGGCAGATCAAAAGTTATGGTGCCATTTAACCTTGATATGAATAGTCTCATGTTTAATAAATTGTCAAAATTTTATTTATAAAAAACAAAAAGTTAATTGATTATTGACAGCAATAAACAAGGTTGGCGACTTCTAACCAATCAATTTAATTTATTTAGAGGACCAATATCTAAGCAAGACTATGAGAAAACCAATAAAAACTGTTATGTTTTGACGATACGAATATTTTACACCCTCTAAACTATGAATAAATTAAACTTTAATATTAAACAATCTATTGAAAAATTTGCATAAGATAATTCCCTCTAAATATTATAAAAACAATGTTAAGTGTTTTTGGTTTTAATCTATATTAAGACCCTGCCTCGGAATGTGCTGAAATTTGTAGCACAAATAGTTCTTGCGGCGATTGAAATGGTGCTTGGAAGTATTAGCAAGCAATTATTTTTTATCGAAGAAGCCCGTAATATTTTCTTATTAAAAGGAAGTTCTGTTCCAGTGGAATTTTGTAAGCCAACATCGAAGGGGGTATAGAATTTTTCAAAAAATAATTTGATATTTGTAATCATCACTTAAACCGCTTCAAATTGATATCCATATTGCCTTAGTGAATTTTACAAGGTATGGCCCAATCCAAGGTCTCGGCGAAACTTTGGAAAAAGTATGCGCTAAATATTTCAAAATGTTTCGAGACCAGGTCCTATACCAGTTTGATTAATTCACATTCTCTAACCAGATTGACTGTAATTTTGTATTCTATTATTTCCATTTTAAAATATTTCTATTTTTTTTTTTAATTTTGAATATTTAAAATTTTCAATGGATTCTCTTAAATTAGAATTTATACAAATTAATTTATTCAAAATTTATGTTTTCAATCTCATTATCAATAAATAATCTTTAATAATTATTTATTTTCCTCATTCTCATTGCAGGCCTACTTCATTCGTGAAGGCTACCAGGGTATGGTTGATGGTGGCGATAACATTGTTGAAGCTAACTGGGCCTCTGTATCGTCCATTATTCATCGTGGTGGCACTGTTATTGGTTCGGCCAGATGTATGGATTTCAAGCAACGTGCTGGCCGCTTGAAGGCTGCCAATAATCTCATCCAGAGAGGAATTTCCAATTTGGTTGTAATTGGTGGTGATGGTTCTTTGACTGGTGCTAATCTTTTCCGTCAAGAATGGTCATCGTTGTTGGAAGAACTTTTGAAGAATGGTCAAATTACGGAGGAGCAAAAGAACAAATATGCTGTTTTGCATATTGTTGGTATGGTAAGTAGACAAATACTGAATATCATAATAATGCGGTACACCCTAGCGAATTTGAATGGCCATTAAAAAATGTAAAATTATATTGCTTTACATTTTATTGGTGATAATAACATTTAAATAAAAACCGAGTCTGCAGTAACTAAATCGAATTTGTTCCTTTTTTGAATTTTATACAATTCTAATTTAATTTATTCCTTTCTGATTATTTATTATAGGTTGGTTCCATTGATAACGATTTCTGTGGTACCGACATGACAATTGGTACTGATTCGGCTTTGCATCGTATTATTGAGGCCATTGATGCTATTGTCAGTACTGCTTACTCTCATCAACGTACATTCATTATGGAAGTTATGGGTAGACATTGTGGGTAAGTTTCATGATTTTGAAAAATTAGATTTGTTTTCTTTTTTATATAAATTTTCGAACAGGAGCAACAATTAAAACAAAAAATATTCCCCATACCGCCCACCACAAAATACTATACCTTCCTTATTTTTTCAAAATTAAACAAACCACCAAATGCCTTATTGATTCCCATGCAACAAATGTTCCCAGCAATTGGCTTTTGAGCATCTTTTTATTGTTGTTGTCAACAATAACTCCCAACATATTTGTTTTTTTTTTCATAAAGAAATAATTAACACTTTTAAATTAGTTATTTACCCGTAGTCACTGGAATTGTATCTGAGGCTGATTATGTATTTTGTCCTGAATCGCCACCACCATTTGATTGGCCAGATAAACTTTGTGATAAATTAATACAGGCAAGATTTCTTTCTATGAAAAGTGTTTCCGTTTCTTTATAAGTTTTTTTTGTGTAAATTGCTCTCCACTCTTCTTCACTCATTTACTTATATATCCGAAGCATATACTTTACAGAAAGTTTCCAAACAAAACAAAATCAAATCAAAATTGTATTATTATAAGAAAATCGCTTGAATTTTGTTTATTACCCTAGTGTGGTCACATGGTACTCTTAGACCTTTTGTATAAGAAAATGGCTTTTGGTATCATAATACATAGCTTAGATATTTCTTTTCCAAAAACACACACCCCAGATTTTCATTAGAAAATTCCTAGCTAGCGAAAAATATGGATCATATCAAAAACAAAAGAATTTAAAATGAGATTGGTTTAGAAGCTTACTCAGCACATTTGTTTATTTATTTTTTTAATTTGTATATTCTATTTTGTTGTCTGTATTTCTTGGGGAACAAGTGCGTATGGTGTAACTAACCACAAGAAAACTTTCCTTAGGCTTAGGAGAGAGGGCAACAGCCATCGTGTTCACATTGTTAGTTGGGGAAATCAAATTATGTTGTCCTGATTGTTTCGCTCCAAATTTCAAACATTGCAGATTTGTTGTTGGTTTTTTTATTTCATAAAAATTCTTTTTTTTTAAATTGATCGATCTCTGTTGTTGATGTTACTGTATGTTTTATCATCCATTTTTCCGTTTTCTTTGTGTCTTTTCCACCAACTTTCTTTTTGCAGTTATTTGGCTCTTGTAGCTGGTTTATCATGTGAAGCTGATTTTATTTTCATTCCTGAAGCTCCTCCATCAACTGATTGGCCTGAAAAACTTTGCCATAAATTGAATCAGGCAAGAGACAATTTTGCAAACCAAACTAGAAGTCGCTATAAAAGGCTTTGTTGTTGTTGTTAAAAACAAAAAGACTCCAACAATTTACCGTTGTTGTTTCAATGTGTTGCTTTTATATTACGTTTAGTAATTTTAAATCATTTGTTTTATTTAATAATTTTTTGGCTGTTTTTAAGCTTATTATTTCCAATATTAGCTGCAAGCTACCACAACCAAATAGCTTTGAATGTTTTTTCAATTTCAAACACTTTTCTTTATAAATCATATATCATAAATCATACATACACATGCACCAAATATTGTATCATATGTATATATAAAGTACAACATTGCACCATTTTCATTAGTTATTTAATTTTGTTTTCAAAATTATAGGAATTTTGGATTCATAAAATACAAAAAAAAAAAAAATACACTTGGTTTTCACGCTACTTTCTTTGAAATATTTGTAGAAAGCTTCTTGGAAATTTGGTCAGAAATTTTGTGTTAAAATTAAAAAGTTATTTAAAAACAAACTTAGTGATTTCCAGCAAACATCAACCGCATATATCTGTGTGTGTTAAATCGCAAAATTTTAGCCTTTTTTAGAAGTTGATTATTGTATAGAGAATACTCGTAAATTTCCTTTCGTAAAATAGAAGAGCTGTAGAAGTTATTCTGTACAGAGATATTTAAAATCCATTCTATATACAGAATACCAATATAAGATCTTCTGTCGTTTGAAGATCTGCAGAAGTTCTTCTGTTTATAGGAGGTCTGTCTGTAGATGACCTTTACACATCCATAGAAAACATGTTTGAAGCTTCTGTCTGTAGAACACCTGCAAATGATTTTTTGCCTGTAGAAGGAGGACTTTAAAAGTTCACCTCTATATAAAGAAGACTAATAGCAGCTTTACTTTTTTATGCTGGACACACTTATATTCCAAAATGTCTATACACTTAAGAATTTAAAATGTTCGGACTTGTTCGAATTTAATATCTGTTTTATTTGTTTATTTTACTTAAAGTGGTGGTATTCACCACCGTCTGTTTGTTTTCAAAATTGACCAAAATATTTCAATATTTTTGTTACACATCTAAAAGTTGTTTTTGTTTCCATGTTGATGTATACTTTATAACCCATCATTTTATTTAGATATTTAGCCCTACAAGCTGGTATGTCCTCTGGTTCAGATTACATATTTATACCCGAAGATCCTGCTAGTGAAAATTGGAGAGATGTATTATGTGAAAAATTACTTCAGGTTAGAAAGATGTTTTACAACAAACTGGGACTATTAACTACAGACAATGAATGATGTCTATTTTTTGGGAAATTTTGGGGAGATATTTAAACTTTTGTTTTGTAATTGTCATAATACGATGATGGATAAATTTGAATTTTAGACTTAAAATTGGGAAATACAGTTACGTTGAGATTAAAAAAAACTGGGTATTATTTTCGTTTATTAGCATGTTTTCTTCTTTACTTTTAGATTTTAAGTAGCATAAAAAGAGGTATGATACTCATCGTCCAAAATACCTATTTTATTATTGATTAGATCTGTTTTAATTCTTAATTGGTTTATTTTTATTTTTGGTATATGCTTTTTATACACAGTGTGTCTTGCTTTTCATAATCATCATCATCATTTATTTATCGTACATTCATTTTGGTGTTGGTTTGATTTCTTTTTCCATGTGTATCACATTTGTATGTAATCCGTAATCTCTCTCATATGCATATCTATCTCCATACACGATCCATGATCACTCAATACATTGTACTGTAACTTTAGTTTAATTATATTAATGTTTATTAACGTTTTTTTTTTGTACAACTTAATGTGAAAATATTAAAATCTAAAAATTAATTTTCTAAATTGGCTGTAACTAAATGTTTTATCGATTTTCAAATTAAGTTGTTGTTATCTAGATACCTTTGTGTGTGTGTGTGTGTTTTCATTATCATTTTCTTTATATATCTCCAAATAATCTAATCACCATTTTTGTTTTAAAACATCAAAACCAACAGGAGCGTAATGCTGGTCAACGCTTAAATATTATTATTGTTGCTGAGGGTGCTATTGATCGTGATGGCAAACCCATTTCCGCTGAGGATGTTAAAAAAGTTGTCGTGGACAGATTGCAACAGGATACCCGCGTTACTGTCTTGGGCCATGTCCAACGTGGTGGTAATCCCAGTGCTTTTGATCGTGTTTTGGGTTGTCGCATGGGTGCCGAAGCCACCTTGGCTTTAATGGAAGCTACTTCTGAATCTGTACCTGTAGTCGTCTCCTTGGATGGCAATCAAGCTGTACGTGTACCCTTGATGGAGTGTGTAGAGCGTACTCAGGCTGTTGCCAAGGCTATGGCCGAAAAGAACTGGGAATTGGCTGTAAAACTACGTGGTCGTTCGTTTGAACGTAATTTGGAAACCTACAAGATGTTGACCCGCTTGAAGCCACCAAAGCGTGAAGGACAAGTGAGTGTGGGTGTAGTGTTGTTTGCCTGTGTGTGGTTTCCCTTTTTGACATCTTCTTCCTCTTCTTCTTTTGGTTATTTTATGTAGGGTTATCGTTTGGCTGTTATGCACATTGGTGCTCCAGCCTGCGGTATGAATGCTGCCGTTCGCAGTTTTGTGCGTAATTGCATTTATCGCGGTGATACCGTTTTCGGTATCCACGATGGTATTGAAGGTTTAATTGCTGGCAATATTAAGGAGATGGGCTGGTCCGATGTCACCGGTTGGGTTGGCCAAGGTGGTGCTTTCTTGGGCACCAAGCGTACCTTGCCCGAATGCAAGTTCAATGAAATTGCCGCTCGTCTCAAGGAGTTCAAGATCCAGGGTCTTCTGATCATTGGTGGTTTCGAAGCCTACCATGCCTGTGGACAAATTGCCGATCAACGTGCAAACTTCCCTGAATTCTGTATTCCCATGGCTGTTATTCCATCGACCATTTCTAACAATGTACCTGGCACTGAGTTCTCTTTGGGTTGCGATACTGGTCTCAATGAGATTACCGAAATTTGTGATCGCATTCGTCAATCGGCCCAGGGTACCAAACGCCGTGTATTCGTTATCGAAACTATGGGTGGCTATTGTGGTTATTTGGCCACATTGGCCGGTTTGGCTGGCGGTGCTGATGCTGCCTACATTTTCGAAGAGAAATTCTCTATCAAGGACTTGCAACAAGATGTTTATCACATGGCCTCGAAGATGGCTGAAGGTGTACAACGTGGTTTGATTTTGCGTAATGAAAAGGCATCTGAAAACTATAATACCGACTTTATTTATCGTTTGTATTCGGAAGAAGGCAAAGGTCTTTTCTCATGCCGTATGAATATTTTGGGTAAGTTCGAAATTTGATATAGCAATTGGATTTAAATAATAATGGGTTCATCATCATTCTAGGTCACATGCAACAGGGTGGCTCACCCACACCATTCGATCGTAACATGGGTACCAAAATGGCTGCCAAATGTGTTGATTGGTTCTCTGAACAATTCAAGAATAACAAACAAGCCGATGGCACTATCAAGTGCACCAACAAAGAATCTGCCGTACTTTTGGGTATTATTAGACGTCAGTACAGATTTACTCCATTGGCTGATTTAATTGCTGAAACTAACTTTGAGTAAGTAGACAGAAAGATATCAACGAAAGAACATTCAAAAGCGTCTTTTAATATAAGACCATGAGAGATTTCTATTAGAGGAATGATAGAGTAGTAGATTAGCCTAGAAAATCATAATTACCTTCTATATTAAAAGAATTATAATGTACATGCCTCAAAAGGTCTACTCAGAGATTCGCAAAAAGTGTCTATAAGATCCTAAATGATCTTATAGAAGTTCAGAAAGAGCTTTGATTATAAAAAGATATTCTAATAAAACCAGAACGAAATAGTATATAGATCAAGACAGAAGAGTTTAATTGTTTTCTTTTCCAACAGAAGAACTACCTAAAATTCTTCTAATAGTTTTTATGATTTGCAACTAATATGTTATCTTCATTTTTTTATCCATTTGTAGACAACGTATTCCTAAGACACAATGGTGGCTGAAATTGCGTCCCTTACTCAGAATATTGGCCAAACATGACTCTGCCTATGAGGAAGAAGGTTTGTACATTACCGTAGAAGAAGAATGCTCTACCGATGCCGTGGCCTAAATTTTGTCATCCATGATGTCGCCGCGTACGCTCGCAACAAAAACAGCGAAATCATTTTCACTCATATATGATTTCTATGCGCTAGCCCCGCCGCCGCCAGTCTAGAGTAAACAAAAAATATGAATGTTCTAAACTACAACAACTATATTTCAGTTTTGCACAAACAAAAAAAGCTTGAGGTGAAGATTGATTAATTGAGCTTCGAAGGCCTAATTTAAAATCGTAGAAAAGCTTTTTTAGTTCTTAAACCTTACAAATTTGTTTTTAGTTTAGTTTGCAGCACACTTTCTTTTTTGAAAAGTTGTACTTTTAAGTATTTCGAATTGAATATCATTATTTTATTTTTTATTTTATTTATTTTTCGAAAATAAGGCATTATCGATTTTTCGGCGTTTCATTTTTTTAATAGTTTTTACATATCAAAAAAGTTGTTAATTAACTCAGGACGTGTTGTTTGTCTTTTATTTTTCTGATGCAGTTTTAAATCATATTGCCAATAAATATGATAATGAAAACATATATATTTTTCTCATTATACATTGATTTATTTAGTTATTTATTTTATCATGTAAATTTTTGAACAAAGAAAAAAATACAAAAATAAAAACACACACATTCATTAGTTCTCCTCCATCCTGTTAACAATGATAAATATGATATTGTAGTTACTATTATATTATTATTAGAATAATTATGTATTGTTACAACAAAAACAACCAACAACATTAATAAAAATAAAACAAGAGAATACAACAAACAATAAAACTAATTGGTATATATTTTTTGAAAAAAAAAATTTCAAGCTGCTATTATTGTATCTAGAGGATTTTGATAGAAGAGGCGTCCTGTCAGCAGCATTCTTGTATATCCCCCCAAAATGTGGTGGGATTGTTATTTATTGTTAACAAGTTACCACAAAACGAACTCTACTTAACGATCACAATAAAAAATAAAGTTAACTCTTTTTAAAGCAAACAAAAACACAAGATCCATACATTTTTGAACCACAAACAGAAGTATCTGAAACGATTACAATATATACTGCTGTATGTGTATTTAAAACTACACTGATCATCATATATACTCGTATACAACATAATTTGAAATTTTAAATTCAGAAATGTTGTACAATTTTCAATGTGAAAACTCTAAATAAAATTAAAAAAAAATAAAATAAAAACAAATTTCACAATTTTTTATTTCGCTTGGGATAAGAAATTTGGTAAAGAGGTTCGAAATCAAACAGATGTAAAAACCTTTCTCTTAGTATATTTTTCAAAAAGTGTCAATTCAAAGATACCAAAACATAATCGGAATCTTAATATTACTAGCCGAAATTTTCAACCTAATTGTCTGTAATTTGGTACTTCGTATTTTTCAAATGATAAAAACCTCCTACCAGACAATTCACAAAGTGTTTTATTAGAGCCTCCGTATGAGACCCTTATACGGAGGTACGATTTTAGATACTTTTTTACTTGTTGTTTTATAAGATTTACGACCTAGAAGTTATTTAATGTTTTTTTGTTTATTTTAAATTCTTTTTTTTTAACTCACTAAATATTCCTCCATAATTGAGTAACCTGAAGACTAAAAGAAACCCTAAAACGGCATATGCATTAGAACTTTTTACCGGGTTAACCTACTTTACCGGGTTAACCTACTTTATATTGTTGTTGCACAGTGTAATTAAAAAAAAAAAAAATATGAAATGTATTTTTGTACTTTGATTTCTACTTTTTTGTCAATTATTAAATTTATTGCTACGCATCAGAATTAATCAATGCTGCTTTCTTTCATACCATTCTTGTACCAAATTGCTCTGGCTGCGCCTAAGACACCAACTTGATACCGGCAAGGTCATTGTATTAACAGAAAAAATCCCCTTTTTGCAATGCAGGGCAGCTTGTACATATAAGATGTAAACAAACTTGGAGACACTTTGCAAATATGTATCGCCCTCATTGACAGGGGAATTCTTTTTGTTCCAGATTAGCTTTGTTTATTTCTTTCATTTAATAAAATAATAATAACAATAGCTCAGCCAACGGCACGACGTCTTACATTATCGCACTTTGCCTACAGCGAGTGGATGATTGTAAAATATTAAAATCCCAGTTCTCTGAATGATTCATTTTGGATAAAGCTATTGTTCGCACAAAGTAGGGATGTCCGAGAAGAACAATTTTTTAGGGAATTAAGGTGCATAATTTTTAAACTAAATTGGATAGTAATAAGAAAATCGTCGTTAAATTCGTGTGGGTCAAACATCCACCATGAAGTGCACAATAAAAATACCTCAAATCGGATTTGGTGCAAATAAACATGGGGTCTATCAAAGTGTACGAGTGCAGTTCGGAAAGTTCTTAGCTAACACAAAAAGCGCGGAGTAAACAGAAAAAAAGTTAAGTGTTTTGGAAACTTCCATCTCTGTTATGAACACATGTTATTGGCGCAGTCCTTCTAGTACCGCCCCCACAAAATTGTCAAAATTTTTAAAATTTGGTAATCTAATAACAATCGTATGGAATGTCCCATTTGATAAAACATATGCACATCGTAATATTTTTGCCTATTCTGATCAAGTCCGAGGATGGGTCCCACCAGAACAATCCTTCTGGTACCTACCCCAGACAAATTTAATTCAGTAAGAAAACAGATCAACAAATCATAACATACCTATAACAAGAGCAAATTAGTTGATACTGCCTTACATGAGGTGGGCAATCTCAGCTTCAGCTCTGCTGCGTTCCGTGATATTGAAGGATTCTTGAACAATGTGAAGCGGGACTCCACATTTGTGACTTCTGGTGATAAATGAGATTCTGGAAAATTTCGATGAAATTCGGTTATAGCATATGCCATTGCTTATGTTGTTTTGTTGATCAGTGAATAATAGTACTGAATCTGAATATCTACTATTTGTTTTTGTATCCAATTTTTGCTTGGATAACTTTGAGGGCGTTCTATTAAAAAAATACCCTTCCCTGGCGCAAAACAATTTCGTAATAACAAAAATTCTTTTATTATGAACAAAATATTATTATTAGCTTGTTTTCGTTGGGGTTTAATACGCATTGCAAGGGTTTTTGTCAGGCCAATTATTTTTACAATGGTAATCAAGCACACTTGTGCATATCAGACAATTTGTGGGATATTGGGCATATGTTAACTGCGTTTCCAAAATTCTGCTATAGATGATTGTGTTTGTGTGTGTGTGTCCCACGCAATTTCTTTTGATTATTTTTGGCATAGTAGATTTAGCCTAATACTCGTCGTATTAATATCATCATTAGTGTTTTAACGACAACGGTATGCAGACATCACTTCAATACTGACTGAAAAGGAAGTAAATTTTAAATTAATTGAAAAAACGCGCGCAATTACAACCAAAAATCCCATAAAATCTCCTAGTTTCGAAATTGTCATACCCATTACAAATGACTCAAGTCACAAATGAAGAAATTAACTGCCTGACTGATTAAAAAGTAAAAAAATACTGGCGCACATAAACAAAAACAAATAAAAAAATAACAAAATTGAGCGGCCGATCTACGTAGCTATTGAAAGTGTTAGTTATTCGCTGACCACAAATCATGAATGACGACCATAAAAATCTAAAAATGGATATTATCGAAGATGATCGCAGTGTCTTAATCGATGAGCAGCAAACAAAATCTAGTAATCAGAATAGCAGTCTAGACGTTATAACGCCAACGAACGTCGATCCGAATTGTAATGAAAATTCGATGATGGGTTTATCAATGTGGCAAAAATCTCGTTACTATTTAGTGGAACCGGTGGTATTAATTTTAGTCTTCGCCTATAATTTATCGGGTGTGTAAATTACGAAAAGTTTGAAATTGTAAAATTAGTGAAAATATTAAATTGTTATTGCCGTTATTATTGTTATAGCAACGGTGTGGAAAAATCAAATCATCTATCAGACCTGCACCACAATATTTCATCATAATACAACGGATTGTAAGAAATTATCGACAAAAGATGCCAGTGATTATATAAAGGTAAGGAGGCTGTTTAATATTGTTCGAAATAAAAAATAAACCTGCATTGAAAGCTTTAATTATTTTTAAAACAAATAAAAGAGTATTTAAATTCGTCCTAGTCAACATTTTCCCTAGTGAGTTGGGCATTCAATATAAATCGAATCCGTCGGGACCTTTATATGAGACGTATTTGTGGCATTGTAAATTGTATGTCAAGATTTGTATACTCTAAAAACCGAAATACATCGGTCGGATAATGCGCATATGACCAAGAAAATACCTGAACCTCTACAGGGTAGCATTTTCATGCTGCCAATACGTTTTTCGCCATCCAAAATTCTGCAATATTCAAAATAAATTGAACAGAATTTTTATATTAGTCATGTGTCATTGTGTTCTGAAATCCCTTATACAACGATAGTTGTTAACATTTTATTATGCACATGAGGGGGAAAATCTCTACAGTTTAATTTTTTAATAGCAAATATAATTTAATGATAAACATGTTTGAGATTAAGCTAAGTAAGATTAGCTTAAGTAGTATTTCAGGAAACAAGTTTTATAATAAAATCAGAACAAAAGTAGTAAAAAAGTCATAAAAAGGCGCGTGACGGTTGGAAAATATATCGGAAATACTAAATAGTGGGATAGTGCCCGCTACTTCGTATGCGGAAAGGGAATACAAAAACATATTTCATATGGAAATCGTGAATACTGTATAATTTGTTGTACTATAGTTCCGAATTCCACCTCTATTTCTACATCTAATATCATGTTTATTACCATTTAGTACTCTTCACATACATAAGCACTATTTTCCGAAATCCATTTTTTTTATTTTATTACACAGATTAAAACCAAAAAAAAAAAAAAAATACATATGGGAGCTATATCTAAATCTGAACCGATTTCCACGAAACTTGACACACATCATTTAGAACAAAAAATTAAGTTTTCGGTCCACTTCATGCCAAAATGGTTATCTGATCATCACCGAAAATTAAAGGCATTGTCCATGACCATAACTGGAACCTCATACAAAATTTAAAGGCCTTTTTAAAATTAAAATGCGTTTTCTAATTTAAATGCCTTAAAATGCCTTTTTAGACCACAGAAAATTAAAATGCGTTTTCTAGGCGTTAGAAGCGTTTAAAGGCCTTAAAATGCCTTTTTAGACCACAGAAAATTAAAATGAAAATTAAAATTCTAGGCGTTAGAAGCGTTTAAAGGCCTTAAAATGCCTTTTTAGACCACAGAAAATTAAAATGCGTTTTCTAGGCGTTAGAAGCGTTTAAAGGCCTTAAAATGCCTTTTTAGACCACAGAAAATTAAAATGCGTTTTCTAGGCGTTAGAAGCGTTTAAAGGCCTTAAAATGCCTTTTTAGACCACAGAAAATTAAAATGCGTTTTCTAGGCGTTAGAAGCGTTTAAAGGCCTTAAAATGCCTTTTTAGACCACAGAAAATTAAAATGCGTTTTCTAGGCGTTAGAAGCGTTTAAAGGCCTTAAAATGCCTTTTTAGACCACAGAAAATTAAAATGCGTTTTCTAAAATGTTTAAAGGCCCTTTTTTAGACCACAGAAAATTAAAATGCGTTTTCTAGGCGTTAGAAGCGTTTAAAGGCCTTAAAATGCCTTTTTAGACCACAGAAAATTAAAATGCGTTTTCTAGGCGTTAGAAGCGTTTAAAGGCCTTAAAATGCCTTTTTAGACCACAGAAAATTAAAATGCGTTTTCTAGGCGTTAGAAGCGTTTAAAGGCCTTAAAATGCCTTTAGACCACAGAAAATTAAAATGCGTTTTCTAGGCGTTAGAAGCGTTTAAAGGCCTTAAAATGCCTTTTTAGACCACAGAAAATTAAAATGCGTTTTCTAGGCGTTAGAAGCGTTTAAAGGCCTTAAAATGCCTTTTTAGACCACAGAAAATTAAAATGCGTTTTCTAGGCGTTAGAAGCGTTTAAAGGCCTTAAAATGCCTTTTTAGACCACAGAAAATTAAAATGCGTTTTCTAGGCGTTAGAAGCGTTTAAAGGCCTTAAAATGCCTTTTTAGACCACAGAAAATTAAAATGCGTTTTCTAGGCGTTAGAAGCGTTTAAAGGCCTTAAAATGCCTTTTTAGACCACAGAAAATTAAAATGCGTTTTCTAGGCGTTAGAAGCGTTTAAAGGCCTTAAAATGCCTTTTTAGACCACAGAAAATTAAAATGCGTTTTCTAGGCGAAAATTAAAATGCGTTTTCTAAGCGTTTAAAGGCCTTAAAATGCCTTTTTAGACCACAGAAAATTAAAATGAGTTTTCTAGGCGTTAGAAGCGTTTAAAGGCCTTAAAATGCCTTTTTAGACCACAGAAAATTAAAATGCGTTTTCTAGGCGTTAGAAGCGTTTAAAGGCCTTAAAATGCCTTTTTAGACCACAGAAAATTAAAATGCGTTTTCTAGGCGTTAGAAGCGTTTAAAGGCCTTAAAATGCCTTTTTAGACCACAGAAAATTAAAATGCGTTTTCTAGGCGTTAGAAGCGTTTAAAGGCCTTAAAATGCCTTTTTAGACCACAGAAAATTAAAATGCGTTTTCTAGGCGTTAGAAGCGTTTAAAGGCCTTTTTATAATGGCTTTTGTGACCACAGAAAATTAAAATGCGTTTTCTAGGCGTTAGAAGCGTTTAAAGGCCTTAAAATGCCTTTTTAGACCACAGAAAATTAAAATGCGTTTTCTAGGCCTTAAAATGCCTTTTTAGACCACAGAAAATTAAAATGCGTTTTCTAGGCGTTAGAAGCGTTTAAAGGCCTTAAAATGCCTTTTTAGACCACAGAAAATTAAAATGCGTTTTCTAGGCGTTAGAAGCGTGTAAAGGCCTTAAAATGCCTTTTTAGACCTTAAAATTTAAAGCCGTTTTTTTAGACCACAGAAAATTAAAATGCGTTTTCTAGGCGTTAGAAGCGTTTAAAGGCCTTAAAATGCCTTTTTAGACCACAGAAAATTAAAATGCGTTTTCTAGGCGTTAGAAGCGTTTAAATGCCTTAAAATGCCTTTTTAGACCACAGAAAATTAAAATGCGTTTTCTAGGCGTTAGAAGCGTTTAAAGGCCTTAAAATGCCTTTTTAGACCACAGAAAATTAAAATGCGTTTTCTAGGCGTTAGAAGCGTTTAAAGGCCTTAAAATGCCTTTTTAGACCACAGAAAATTAAAATGCGTTTTCTAGGCGTTAGAAGCGTTTAAAGGCCTTAAAATGCCTTTTTAGACCACAGAAAATTAAAATGCGTTTTCTAGGCGTTAGAAGCGTTTAAAGGCCTTAAAATGCCTTTTTAGACCACAGAAAATTAAAATGCGTTTTCTAGGCGTTAGAAGCGTTTAAAGGCCTTAAAATGCCTTTTTAGACCACAGAAAATTAAAATGCGTTTTCTAGGCGTTAGAAGCGTTTAAAATGCCTTTTTAGCCTTAAAATGCGTTTTCTTTTTTAAAGAAAATGCCTTTTTAGAAAATGCCTTTTTAGAAAATTAAAATGCGTTTTCTAGGCGTTAGAAGCGTTTAAAATGCCTTAAAATGCCTTCTTTTTTAGACCACAGAAAATTAAAATGCGTTTTCTAGGCGTTAGAAGCGTTTAAAGGCCTTAAAATGCCTTTTTAGACCACAGAAAATTAAAATGCGTTTTCTAGGCGTTAGAAGCGTTTAAAGGCCTTAAAATGCCTTTTTAGACCACAGAAAATTAAAATGCGTTTTCTAGGCGTTAGAAGCGTTTAAAGGCCTTAAAATGCCTTTTTAGACCACAGAAAATTAAAATGCGTTTTCTAGGCGTTAGAAGCGTTTAAAGGCCTTAAAATGCCTTTTTAGACCACAGAAAATTAAAATGCGTTTTCTAGGCGTTAGAAGCGTTTAAAGGCCTTAAAATGCCTTTTTAGACCACAGAAAATTAAAATGCGTTTTCTAGGCGTTTAAATGCCTTTTTAGACCACAGAAAATTAAAATGCGTTTTCTAGGCGTTAGAAGCGTTTAAATGCCTTAAAATGCCTTTTTAGACCACAGAAAATTAAAATGCGTTTTCTAGGCGTTAGAAGCGTTTAAAGGCCTTAAAATGCCTTTTTAGACCACAGAAAATTAAAATGCGTTTTCTAGGCGTTAGAAGCGTTTAAATGCCTTAAAATGCCTTTTTAGACCACAGAAAATTAAAATGCGTTTTCTAGGCGTTAGAAGCGTTTAAAGGCCTTAAAATGCCTTTTTAGACCACAGAAAATTAAAATGCGTTTTCTAGGCGTTAAAGCGTTTAAAGGCCTTAAAATGCCTTTTTAGAACAGAAAATTAAAATGCGTTTTCTAGGCGTTAGAAGCGTTTAAAGGCCTTAAAATGCCTTTTTAGACCACAGAAAATTAAAATGCGTTTTCTAGGCGTTAGAAGCGTTTAAATGCCTTAAAATGCCTTTTTAGACCACAGAAAATTAAAATGCGTTTTCTAGGCGTTAGAAGCGTTTAAGGCCTTAAAATGCCTTTTTAGACCACAGAAAATTAAAATGCGTTTTCTAGGCGTTAGAAGCGTTTAAAGGCCTTAAAATGCCTTTTTAGACCACAGAAAATTAAAATGCGTTTTCTAGGCGTTAGAAGCGTTTAAAGGCCTTAAAATGCCTTTTTAGACCACAGAAAATTAAAATGCGTTTTCTAGGCGTTAGAAGCGTTTAAAGGCCTTAAAATGCCTTTTTAGACCACAGAAAATTAAAATGCGTTTTCTAGGCGTTAGAAGCGTTTAAAGGCCTTAAAATGCCTTTTTAGACCACAGAAAATTAAAATGCGTTTTCTAGGCGTTAGAAGCGTTTAAAGGCCTTAAAATGCCTTTTTAGACCACAGAAAATTAAAATGCGTTTTCTAGGCGTTAGAAGCGTTTAAAGGCCTTAAAATGCCTTTTTAGACCACAGAAAATTAAAATGCGTTTTCTAGGCGTTAGAAGCGTTTAAATGCCTTAAAATGCCTTTTTAGACCACAGAAAATTAAAATGCGTTTTCTAGGCGTTAGAAGCGTTTAAAGAGCTTAAAATGCCTTTTTAGACCACAGAAAATTAAAATGCGTTTTCTAGGCGTTAGAAGCGTTTAAAGGCCTTAAAATGCCTTTTTAGACCACAGAAAATTAAAATGCGTTTTCTAGGCGTTAGAAGCGTTTAAAGGCCTTAAAATGCCTTTTTAGACCACAGAAAATTAAAATGCGTTTTCTAGGCGTTAGAAGCGTTTAAAGGCCTTAAAACGTCTGTTTAGACCACAGAAAATTAAAATGCGTTTTCTAGGCGTTAGAAGCGTTTAAAGGCCTTAAAATGCCTTTTTAGACCACAGAAAATTAAAATGCGTTTTCTAGGCGTTAGAAGCGTTTAAAGGCCTTAAAATGCCTTTTTAGACCACAGAAAATTAAAATGCGTTTTCTAGGCGTTAGAAGCGTTTAAAAATGCCTTTTTAGACCACAGAAAATTAAAATGCGTTTTCTAGGCGTTAGGCGTTAGAAGCGTTTAAATGCCTTAAAATGCCCCTTTTGAGACCACAGAAAATTAAAATGCGTTTTCTAGGCGTTAGAAGCGTTTAAAGGCCTTAAAATGCCTTTTTAGACCACAGAAAATTAAAATGCGTTTTCTAGGCGTTAGAAGCGTTTAAAGGCCTTAAAATGCCTTTTTAGACCACAGAAAATTAAAATGCGTTTTCTAGGCGTTAGAAGCGTTTAAAGGCCTTAAAATGCCTTTTTAGACCACAGAAAATTAAAATGCGTTTTCTAGGCGTTAGAAGCGTTTAAAGGCCTTAAAATGCCTTTTTAGACCACAGAAAATTAAAATGCGTTTTCTAGGCGTTAGAAGCGTTTAAAGGCCTTAAAATGCCTTTTTAGACCACAGAAAATTAAAATGCGTTTTCTAGGCGTTAGAAGCGTTTAAAGGCCTTAAAATGCCTTTTTAGACCACAGAAAATTAAAATGCGTTTTCTAGGCGTTAGAAGCGTTTAAAGGCCTTAAAATGCCTTTTTAGACCACAGAAAATTAAAATGCGTTTTCTAGGCGTTAGAAGCGTTTAAATGCCTTAAAATGCCTTTTTAGACCACAGAAAATTAAAATGCGTTTTCTAGGCGTTAGAAGCGTTTAAATGCCTTAAAATGCCTTTTTAGACCACAGAAAATTAAAATGCGTTTTCTAGGCGTTAGAAGCGTTTAAAGGCCTTAAAATGCCTTTTTAGACCACAGAAAATTAAAATGCGTTTTCTAGGCGTTAGAAGCGTTTAAAGGCCTTAAAATGCCTTTTTAGACCACAGAAAATTAAAATGCGTTTTCTAGGCGTTAGAAGCGTTTAAAGGCCTTAAAATGCCTTTTTAGACCACAGAAAATTAAAATGCGTTTTCTAGGCGTTAGAAGCGTTTAAAGGCCTTAAAATGCCTTTTTAGACCACAGAAAATTAAAATGCGTTTTCTAGGCGTTAGAAGCGTTTAAAGGCCTTAAAATGCCTTTTTAGACCACAGAAAATTAAAATGCGTTTTCTAGGCGTTAGAAGCGTTTAAATGC